>NC_089508.1:158328247-158637110 GCF_036850995.1 Saccopteryx leptura | reverse complement strand
GACTATACAATTCTATTATGGCTAAAGCAGTAGGTTTAGAAGGGGCCATATTCCCTAAATCTTCTCCTTGGGTCTGGCTCCAGATAGGAGGTGGGGATTCCCTGGAGCCAAAGCAGAGGAGGGCAGAGGGCTGTAGCAAGGTGATGATAGCCTCTAGTTTATTGCGCTGTTATCTTTTGCCTGACCAAACAGTGGCTCAGCCCTTGAGCCGGTGCCCAAGGGGGAGGGGCAAGTGCCTGAAACTGTGAGGGGAGCCTGCCGCTTCTTCTTCTGCAGCCAGCTGCAGCCTGGCTGCCTTTTCTTTCTCTACCTCTGCTGCTATACTGGGCTGCATACTGACCATGCCACCTGCCTGCGGTGTGTGCTGGTGATAGTACACTAAACTTTCTATGTTTTCTATGGGTCTAGCAATCCTTGGTTTGGCCAGTCTGTTCTTAAGTTGGCCATTCTAGTTCACAAAGAGTCCGCAACGTGGCGGAATCAACAGGAGTCCCATAGTCTCGTGCCCTGTGAGAGAAATCAGAAAAGTTATCAAGCAAGCACTGAAGAGGCGTTAGGGCAGCAGATTGCCCTGACCCATGGCCCTTGACTCTCGAGGGAATCCTGTGAGGAAGCAACGGGCAAAGCAGACAAACCAACCAAATATGCACACAAAACAAACAAAACTTCTAAACCAAAACCAAAGAGAGAAGGCAGCATCCTGCATTCCCCGACCAACCAGGTGGGGAGAAATCAGGTAGTATCCTGCCTGCTCCACTACACCCTTTTCTAACTAGAGCTCTGTTTCCAAATATTCAAAGAGGAAGCTTCCTTACCAAACAGTCTAGAGACTCCAAATATTTCGAATCAGCCAAATTTAGTTTCCAAACGGCAACTGCTGGAGGCTGGCCAGCTACCAACATCTGCTGCAGCCCACTCCATGAGGAAGGGTCTTACACGGTCTATCTCGCTGGGGCCTCCATGTGTTACATCCCAGGAGACAGACCACAGCAAACCCAAAGTGAATTTTATAAATTTTATTGCAAACCTGCGCAGGGACTGCAGGCAACCCACACAAGGGAGCACTGCAGCCCCGAGCTTCTAAAATGGCTCCTTTTTATAGGGTGGCTATCTAGACTGAGCAAGCATATACAGAAGCAGATGTGGCAGTTAGCTATTCGCTAGGGAGGTCGCGCGCAGCATAGCAACAAGAGGGGGGGTATAGCTCAGTGGAGAATTTCAAACATAAACTTCTGATAAGGGTCTCTGACTCATAGAATGCTGGATGTTGGGTCTACATTCCTAACGGTTGTTTATCTTTTTTTTTCCTCTAGCCATGTACTGGATGTACTCAGTTTTCATGGCTGGTGGCCTGCACCGCTTGTCCTAAGATGTCACAGGGGGATCAAGGTAGAAGAATGTCTGCACCAGACCTAAGGGAGGCAGAGGAAGCACGCACGTCTCAGCATGGCAGGAGCCAAGGCCCTGAGGCAGGAAGGCCTAATGTGTTTGAGGACGGGCCAGGCAACAAGTGCATATGTTCAGATGTGGTCTTCGTTTCCTGTAGCTGCTATAATAAACTACTGCACACAGGCGGGGGAGGGGGGTTGGGGTGTGGGCTTCCACAAGAGAAATTCATTCTCTCGGTGCTAGAGGTCTGAAGTCCCAAGTCCAGGCATCAGCAGGGCTGAGCTCCTCCTGACAGAGGTTCTAAGGGGAGAACCTCAACTCTTGCACCTCCTGGTGGCCGCCAGCATGCCTTGGCTCGTGGTCACATCACTTCAGTCTCTCCATGTGCACATGGCTGTCTCTGCTCCTGTCCATCTGTAGTCGCCCTCTGCCTCCATCTTCTAAAGAGACTCCGCTGCCATCGAGGCCCCCTGGGCGAATAAGCCGGAACCATGTCCCTATCTCCTGGTCCTCACGTAACCTGCTCTGCAAAGACTCTTTTTTTTTTTTTTTTTTTCAAAATAAGGTCACATGTGCTGGATGCAGGGATCAGAATGTGGCGTCTTTCAAGAGACACTTTTTCAGATGATCAGCTGGTGGGTGGGGCAGTGTCCCCCGTGTGTTGTGTGGAAGGTGCTGGTGAGCGTCCGAGGACACCTGGCGAGTGACCAAGTGCAGCTCAGCCGCGGGGGTGGGAGGCTCCCAGCAGGCTCGGGAGCTGTCTGCGCTTGTCCACTCGTGCCCGGAGGCGGCCCTCTCTGCAGCCAGGGGCCGCTGCCCACCGCCAGTCAAGTCCTCTGAGGTCTGCCAGGGCCTGTGGTCTCATCTCTGGAGGAGATGGGCCCTTTTCCTCATCTCTGGAAGACGGCGTGAGGTTACAACCAGGCCCCGGGCAGCACTGGCCAGAGCGCTGTGGGTCACTGTCCCTAAAATTGGGGTTCCTTGGTGCCTACAACGGAGGATTGTGGCTACATGAACTCAGAGGAAGGCAGGGTCACTGGAGGGAGAGACAGCATTGCAGGCAGCAGGACGGAGGGCAGGCGGTCAGAGGAACGCTCCTGACCTGCACCCAGCCCAAGGGGGGACAAGGCAGAGGTTGGATCTAGTCTCTCGAAAAAAAAATAATAACCATAGTGTAAGTGCCTATGGGCTTCTTCTGTCCCTCTCGTTCCGGCCCCTCAAATACACGGGAACAGAGGAGGAACCAGAAACCGTGGGTCTGGTCTGGAGGCCTTTTTGGGGAACTCTCTTTAAGGGAAAAAAATACCCCCACAATATTATGAATGGGAAAAATAGGAACAAAGGTAAACATTTCATTACAAGTAGCAAGAATCACAAAAATGTTATCCGTTCTTTAAAAAATGGACAAATACCATGCCTATATAAATATAATATATATCTATCTCCGGGGCAACACCACGATTTTTATTATCTGCCTGAGGGTGTTTCCTCCCTCTTCCCTCCATCTTCGACCTTCTGTCTGCTCTTCCTGCCTCTTCACGGGAGGACCCTGTGACGCCGTTTTCTTCATAAAGACGAGGAAGAGACCTCCGGCTCCCCCTGCCCCCTGGCCCCCCAGTCAAGCGAATTGCAATGTGTTTCCCACCATCGCTGGTTTCAGGAGAGCCGTCTGGTTTTGGTCTTGGCCTCTCAGCGCGCTGTTAGTCGCGCCTGAGGGGACGGCCGAGTGCCCCCCCACCCCCACCCCGTGTCCCTGTGGTTCACTCCTTCCCGGTTGTTCATCGCGTCTGCTCACAGCTCTTAGTCACAACGTGTGTCTCCCCCAAGGACAAAGGATGGCGTGGGCAGCGCGGGTGCTTTTCTTGGCAACCCGTTCCTTCTCGGGCGGTGTTGTCGGGACCGCGCTTTTGGCTTCGCCGCTGGCCTTGATTTCATTCCGGCCATTTTATCTGATTCCTCTTTTTTATTTTTTTTTCCCACCTCCATCAGTTCCTTAAGAGAGAAATTTAACGTTGACAGCCAGGCACCTTTGATGCCAACCCAAACCGGGAATCTGCAATTTCTCACTTGTTTTATTGAATCGCTCCAAACTGTCTCCACAAATTACGGTCTAAACAGCGCGCTGGAGCCCTATCGGCTTTTTGAAGACAGCTCCTGCACCTCGTTCCGGGTCCTCCGTCTCTCCCAGGTGTGGGGAAGCATTTGTCTTGGCACCCTCCCTGCTCTGTGACCTGCAGGCTCCCCCACACCGGTCCCGCCTGTTGTCCTTTCTGAGCAGTGTCCTGTCTTGTCCTCACCAACGCCCCTCCCCACACACACACCTGGTGGCTTGTCAGACACTGACCACAACTGCTGCCCAACAGCCAGCGATGTGGCCAGAACCCCTTCCCTTTGCTCACAAACCGGAGTGATTTGGATGGGCAGGACGACCACCCTTCTTCAGAGACCTCCCATGATGCGGAACGTCATTGTCACGGCCCCACCCGTATCTGTCCCCTCCGGAGGATCAGGAAGGGGCCTGACCCTCAGAACCACGAGCCCCCAGGTCCTGCTGACTGGGAGACCGTCACCCGGAGACAGCTCGGGCACCCTCCTCCAGGGCAGAGGGACCAGCCTCTTGCAGGTGGTTCTGTCTCCGGAGGGATGGGGGCTGGCTTCCTATGTCCTGGCAGAAACACCTGGTGGAGAGGGGGCAGCCTGCCCTGACCCCTCTGAGAAGGAGGAGGAGAGAAGCCCCTTGCAGGAGGAAGGAGCACAGATTTGAGAACAAACAGGTGTGAGTTCCAGTCACAGCTGGGTGACCCCGGGTAGGTTACTTAACCTCTCTGTCCTACAGTGCCCTCCGGTGTGCAGTGAAGCAAAGCGTCCATCGAGAACACAAGCCAAGAGGCCGCTGGCCAGGGCCGCCTGCACACTAGAGGCTGCAGGTCTGCACCCTAAAGCCTCGCACAGAGGACAGCACCCGACCCTCACATTCCGCCAGATGGTGCGGGCCACATGGACCTCCTCCAGCTGAGTCTGGGCGCCTGCAGCTGCTGCCCGCCTGGCAGCCGGCGGGGCTGGGACAGCTGCTCGCCAGTCCTAGGCCATAATTGCTTGAGGATGCTTCAGCCGGGAGCTCTGCTCAGTCTCTCCAGAGCGCCCGCCCGGCAGGCTCACACCAGTGCCTGAGGCAAACCCAGTCCCAGGCTCTCGCCCCTCCACTTGGCTGTCCCCCAGACACAGGGCAGGCACGGGCCAGGCAGGACACAGCCCTGCGTGTCCTCCTGTGGCCTGAGGGCCAGCCCTTCTGCCCTGGGTCTGGCTGCAGGTCACCTGAACCCTCAGCCCCTGTGAGCTGGGACGAGAAGCCTGGGGAGGCCTCGCCTGAAGATGCCACCTCTACCCCACCTTTTTCCTGCCGCCAGGGTTCCTCACCGTCAGGCACAGCTGGGCGCCAGTGGCCGCCAAGGCGAGAAGGAGGAGCAAACAGGCCCGCATGTCACCACCCATCACGGCTTCCTGCCCTTGTTTATTCAGCTGTGGTCACTGAACAATGCCTTCCCCAGTGATGCCTGCACCCCGACCCCCAGAACCTGTGGGGGGGGGGGGTACCTGTCGGGGCAGAAGGGACTTTGCGGGTGTGACCATGTGATGGATCTTACGATGGGATGGCTTTCTTGGATTATCCGGGACAAGCTCTCAAAGGGGTGGGGTATGGGGTGGGCACAGAACCCAGACCAAATGCTCTGGGCAGGAGACAGCTGAGGCCAAGCCCTCCCTGACAGAGGGACAGCGGAGAGCCAGGAGCAGGTCACGGGGGAGAAGAAAGGAGAGAAGGAGGAAGGGCCAGGAGAGGAAGGAGCTTGAAGAAAGGAAACCAGGTGCCTGGTGCCTCTGGAAAGAGGAACAGCCCAGGTGGCCAGGACTGGACACCACTGTGGCTTGGAGACCAGGCATGAGGACCCGAGGGCACCCCCTGGGCATCTACCCACGCGTGAGCAGGAGAGGGCACTACCAGGGTAGAGGCGCCCAGCTGCAGCAGGCTCCTTTCAGACCCAGTGGGCTGGTCTTCCGCGTGTCGGACACGTGAGACAGTTGGCCTCAATTCCTCAACCCACATTCCCCTCAGCATCAGACAGACACCCCACGCACTTCAGATGTACACTGGCCTGGGCCATAACCCCACCTGAGGACAGAGGGCTCGATCACCTGGGGCAGATGGGTGCAAATGCACCTCCTGGCTGCGGAGCACCAGCCTGGGGCAGGGCTGTCTCCCAGGGTTCCCCCTCCTGCAAGAGCTGGGGTCAGCCCACCAGGTGGGCAGGCTCCCTGGGGAGGAAGCAGGGAGCGGCTCAGGATCCAGAAGAAAGGGGTGGGGTGGGGTCTCAGCTCTGAGAAGGGCTCTGATCCCGGCAGCTCCGGGGCTCAGCCCCTCAGCCTGGGGTGAACCCCTGTGCACCGCTCCCAGAGAAACGGCAGCCAGTCCACGAGTCCTGGAAAGCAGGGCCCCCTGGAGAGGCCACACATGGAAAAGTGGCTGGATGTATTTGATACTCCTTTTTTATTTTAACTTTTAAAGATTTTATTTATTGATTTTAGAGAGAGAGAGAAAGCAGGGAGGAGCAGGAAGCACCAACTCGTAGCAGTTGCTTGTTGTACATGCCTTGACTGGGCAAGCCCGGGGTTTTGAACCGGTGACCTCAGTGTTTCCGGGTCTGTGCTCTGTCCACTGCGCCACCACAGCTCAGGTTCAATGCTCTGTTTTTTGTTTTGATTTGTTTTTTCCTTTTTTTTTTTTTTCCAAGTTGAGAGGAGGGGAGAGAGAGACAGACTCCAACATGTGCCCTGACTGGGATCCACCTGGAAATCCCCATTTGGGGCTGATGCTCTGCCCATTGGGAACCATGCTTGCAGCTGAGCTATTTTTAGCACCTGAGGTGGAAACTCCACAGAACCATCCTCAGTGCCCAGGGCTGATGTGCTCGAATCAATAGAGCCATGGCTGTGGGAGAAGAGAAAGAGAGAGAAGGGGGAGGGAGAGGGATGGAGAAGCAGAGGGTTTCTTCTGTGTGTGCCCTGACTGGGAATCGAACCTGGGACATCCACACGGCAGGCCGACACTCTAGCACTGAGCCAGTTCTAGCCAGGGCTTTGACATTCTTTCTGTCAGAGACGGGGTGGAGAGGCTGTGTGTGGTCCAGGCAGGTCTTGATTGCCTCGTCTTGTTGCTCTTTTACAAGTCCATCTCCGCATTCACCCTCGGCCTGTTTCCATTAATAGTAGGGGGGTCACCGACCTGGGTGTCACAGTCACAGAGAGATAGGGTAGCAGAGTGCAGGGGTGGCAGATAGCAGTGGACATTTTTCCTGTCTAGCACAGGGATCTGCACCTAACTTCTACCATTTCAACCCTCCTGTCCTTGAGGTGGCCACTGCTCAAAGGCCCTGGGGTCTGATGGGCCTGCACGTCCCCCTTGCTCAGCAGGACCCCGTGGAAAGACCGGCCTCACCCATCAGCCTTCTGCCATGCCCTCTGCTTCAGGAGGCAGCCACCTGACCTGCCTGCCCGCCCCCAATCAGCCTCTCTTCCTCTTTCTCCTGCTCTTCTGTATGTAGTGCTGGACTCTCGCTGGCCCGGACCACTCCACCGGGAACACCGCCCTGCACCAGTGCTCCCACGGGATGCTCTGCCCCTGAGCTGGCCTCTCAGATGTGACCCCAGTGCCCTTCTCTAATTGGTAAAGCAAACTCCGGGGAGGGTGGGGGGTGGAGGAGGTGCCGCCCAGGACGCTTCACGGGCCACTGGTCCCCTCCACTCCGTTCAGCACACATTAGTCGCCATCCATCAGCCCTTTTCCGTCCATCCAGTCGGCCTGCGGGGAAGCAAGCTAGAGACGTCCGTCCCCTCCCCTAGCATCCTCTGGCAGCCTGGGCTTGCAAGGAATGAGGTGGTCCCAGACTGGTTCGGTGCCTGTGACTCAGCCCCCACCTGGCCCCTCGGGGTCCGTGACTGGGCATAGCACCCAGGTGACCCTACAGTGCTAGGACAGTGGGGGAGGCTCGTGCTGGGGCTGTTTGTTTCTGAATGGCCCAGACGGGTGGCCCTGGCAAGTGGACGCTCCTGTCAGAGCAGCCCCTAGGGCTGGTGTAGGGGGTTAAAGCTGACTTGGCTGCGGCCCAGTCTGAAGCCTGAATGCCCTTTGAAGTTGAGGCAGAGGCAGAGAGAAACTATGTGGGCAGGTGGCCTCTGCTGGGGACCTGGAGCCCCGAATCTACGTCTGCAGGGGTGGGCGTGTCGGGCGTGCGGCATCTCCCAGATCCAAGGGCCCCATTCCCAGGAGTCTGGTGGGACCCACACGCTGAGTGGAGGTGGACTCAGGCTATCAAGGGAGCCATTCGAGTTTGGAGTCAGGCAGCAAGGGGAGCTTGGGTGCTATCTGGTACCTAAGGCCTCAGAGCTTCTACTCTGAGTTCTCCACCCCCTGCTGAGGGGCCTCTGCCCTGGCCCCTGGGGCTTGTGGACTGGACCATGCTGAGGACAGCAGCATGGCACACACCTGTTCCTTCCAAGCCCTGGGTGTTTGAGGCTCAGCTGAGGCCCACCTGGGGGAGGTGCCTGGGAGAGCAGGAGGCGGAGAGATGGGGCCAGGACCCAGGGCACCCCTGATGACAGCCCGGGGCTCCTTCTGAGGCCAGTGGGTGAGGACAAGGTCTGGTTGTGGTCACACTATCCTCCCTTCCCTTCTTCTCCTCTGAAGGAGAGTGGACAGGGTGAGGTGTGTGTGTGTGTGTGTGTGTGTGTGTGTGTGTGTGTGTGTGTGTGTGTGTGAGAGAGAGAGAGAGAGAGAGAGAGAGAGAGAGAGAGAGAGAGAGAGCGCTTTCAGCGAGAGGTGATTGCGAGAGGTGACAGCACCTCCATCCATCAGTGAGTTTCAGAGACACTGAGCTTGCTAACCCCTCTCTCCCTGGCGCACTTCCCGGAGGACAAGCTGGGGCTGGTTAGACCAGCCAGCCCTGGACAGCTGCTGGGCTGAGTGGCCCCAGCCGAGCTGGGCCCCCGTCCAGCCGAGACAGGAAATGTTCTACACTGGTTTGGAAAGCAAAGACAGGGCTGGAACCAGGGTCCCATTCCTGGTTCCCCCCTAAGCGCTGTATGATGCTGGGTCCACAGCCACTAGTCTGCCTTGAACTCAGTCTTCACAGCTATAAAATGGGCTGAGTAATCCCTTACCAGTCAGAAAGCAGAAAACTCGGCATCTATAACACCCAGGTTTCAAGGACCCATGAGGAGAAAGATGTCAACTATATAGGAATCTCGATATTCAGCGGTCCTGGGGATAGGAGAGCCTATATTTTCAAACTATAGGAAAAGAATAAAAAGATGATAAACAACCCAGATGTTTTCTCCAGTTCCTCCAAGAAAAAAAACCCATGAAGTTGAAATGGCTCAGAGCAAACCTAATCAGGGACCCGACTTTACCTTTGTCAAAAGGTACTTTCTCCTGAGATGTCATTTAACACATTTCCAGACAGGAAAAAAAAATGACTGTTGTTAGCTTTAGACAAACATTATGCTAATCTCAAACCCAGAGCCAGAAACATGCTCCGACAGCAATGTGGATGTTGTTTCTTCCTGGGTTTCCTCCCGTGTTTGATCAGCAGATGCAGAGCAAAGTGCTTTTAGCTTCTAAGGGGGGCTGGGAAGTGCCGGACGCTATTAAAACCATGGGTTGGAGGATGACGGAGATGGGGGGGGTGGCTGCCCGCCTTCTGCTCAAACTCTTCCTTTGGTTCCTCACTGCCCTTGTTCTTCTGTCTGTCAACCTGCCGGTCTCAGGACACCCCCAATACCTTCTCACTGTCTTCTCCTCCTGAGACCCCTAAATGCCACACACACACACCCCCTCCTGACTAGGATGGCCCGGGTCCTCAGGATACTGCGGACACACCCTCGCCACCCTTTTCTGCTTGGGACACTTTTTATTCACCAGGTCAAGTCTTCCATGCCTGCTTGGCGTGTGCCTGGCTCTGCGCTCAGCTCGCTGGGGCTGGGACCTCGCAAAGAGTTGCTGGGTTAGCACTCAGGCTGGGGGCAGGTGCATGGGCAAGAAGGATGCAGACCAGAGGGGGACAAAGATCACGGTGGGACAGAGCAAGCCTGGCCCAATTTGGCCCAAGGAAGCCTGAGCACCTCCAGGTCCAGAGGATGTGGAGGTGTCTCTAGCAGGAAGCTGGCTTCCCAGGGTGGAGGCTGTGCCACACTCACGCATATGCAAAGGCTGTGAGCTGTGGGCCTGCAGGAGCTCAGGGTGGGGTGGGGAGGGTCTTGGAAGAGGAGCAGAGGAGGAGGGGAGGCCTTGGGGGCTGGTGAGCTTGGTGTCAGGTTAAGAATTAAGAAACCCGCTATTTGCTGGGCCACCTTGGGCAAATCACTGCACCTCTCTGGGGCTCAGCTTCTGCAAGACAACCCGTGACCTGACTGGCCAAGGGCGGTGAACAGGTCACCTCAAAGTCATGAACCCCCCCCCCGAAAGGCAGGGCCTTGGAAGCCTGCTCACTGCTCTATGTCCAAAAAACTAGACTGGTGACGGGCACACCCCAGTCATGAAGTCAAGATTCAAGGAAGAGAGAGGGGAGGGGGGAGACAGATGTGTTGCTTTTTGCAGAGAACAAGGAGCTGCTTGAAATCGCTGTCTGAGATTCCAGCACACCCACCCCAGCCCAGAGCTCTCCATGGACTATCCCCAAAAAAGCACTCATTTGAAAAAACCCAGATTCCTTGGGGGTTGGGGTAGGGTGGGATTTTAAAACGCCCCAGGTTTCCCTGGTAACATCTGCCTGCATCCAAGATGGGAAGTGATTTCATGGAGGACCCAGCGATCCTGGAGATGCCTCCCTCCGGAAGCCGGACCCCTGGGAGAAGGGTCGACCTGGCGCATGGTGCAGAGCTGGCTCGGGTCCTCGCAGCTTGCCGCGCTCTTCTCCAGCGAATGGAATTGAACCTGGCTCGGTGTTGATTTGCCCCGCTCCCACTTCCTTCCATTGAAATCAGCTGCCCCTCAGCACCCCTCACCCTCCTTCCTGCATAATGCACAGCTCTGGAAGTGAAATCAATCCCACCTTGGAGGAAATGCATTTGTATTTGCATCTCCCGGGGGCGGGGCTTCCCACTGGCACCTCGAGCACTGGAGCTCGCTGGGTGTTCTCATAGCGGAGTTGCATGCGTGCCTGTGTGTGCGCATGCGCGCGCCGAGGCTGGAACCTGGAATCAAATCCACTTGTTCCTGCGGGCTGTGTGTCGTTAGCGAGGTCCCTAAACCTCTCTGTGCCTTCGTGTCCTAGTCAGTGCATGGAAGCTGGCCTGTCCCCTCACCAGGTTGTTGACCTGTCAGTCACCGGGTTACTCAGAAGGCGTCCCCTTCCCGTCCCGCATCCCATTCCACCTCCTCATGCAAAGAGGGGAAAGGACAGCTCCTGGAAACTATTATGTTAAATGAAATAAGCCAGGCAGAGAAAGAAAAATATATGACCTCACTCATATGAGGAATCCGAGGAACAATATGAACTGAGGAGCGGAATAGAGACAGAGGCGGGATCAAAGGAGCCAGAAGGAAAGTGGACAGAGGGAAAGGGGATGATAGGGTGATAGGAGGAGAAGAGAGCAGAAAAGAAAATTCTGGAGGGAAGGGAGGAGGCCGTTACGGGGAAGGAGACAGTGGGGATGTACTGGGGAACACGGGTGACATTAGAATCTATGTAAACACAATAAATTAATAAAAAAAGTTATATGTGACTGCATGTAGGGGCCAGTGCCCCAAACCCCTGTATGGCTCAAGAGTCAACTGAATAGACAAACATCAAATCATTATCTTGAACCCCTGAAAGTAATATAATGTTGTATATCACTAACACCTCAATAAAATAAAAATAAGAACTTCATGACTCAAAAATCAATAAACTAATTAATTACACATTACTGGTAAATACCAAGAAAGATGTGATAAAGATAAAGAATTAAGAAAACAGAAGCATATATCAAATCATATACATTCTAGTGCCCTGTTGGAAAATATTTTAGTCAGATTGAGGCTTTCTTGGCGAATTCACAGGAGATAATCAATCTCATCACAGAAAAAAAAATTTGAAAATTGATTACTTTAAAGAAATGATTTTAGAACTATAATCATTTGATCTACAGAGGGGAAAACTACCATATGTCATAAAAGCCCCAATGATTTTCTTTCATATAATTTCTCTTAGCCAAAGTAGTACATGTTCTTAGTTTCAAAAGGAAAAAAAAATGTCTCAAGAAACCCCTGTAGAACAGGAATACATATAGTACCTGGCAAGCAGAACACATTAACCAATGCCAGCTAATAACAGTTAAGCAGGAAGTAGGTCACATACTCATAGGAAGCTGCTTTAAGATTCTGTGGAGACAGAAGCCAGGGTGAGTCTTGCCTAGGAGTGAAGTTGGGAGGGAGGCAGCAGAGATGGCAAAGGCCTACAGCCAGGGCTCTGACTGCAAGGCAGTCCTGGGGTTGGAGAGGCAACAACAAGATCCTTTAGGCTGGAGCCCAGGAAAGGAAGCCTCTGGGAAATTATATTCTCTTCACTTATCCAGGTGTGGCCTTGACCCATTTCTAACATCAGAGTTTCCCCTCCCACCCACCTACCTGGGGAGCTGAGGAGGATAGAAGTATAGGTGGGGATTCGGTTTGAGAAAATTCCACTTCCTGTTCTTTCCTAAGATAAACGCAAGGCAGTATTTCTCAAAGGGGTGATGCCAACTGATCCTTTGAAACTGCAGTGAAGTATTGCCAGAATGCTGTCTTTTATTCAAGCCAGGAGGTGCCTGGAGCCAGAGAGAAAACTTTGTGTCTTTTCAACTTCTTCTTGTGATTTCTGGCAGTATCATAGTCCCATACAAGCTGCTTTCTGTGACAATGACCCTTTGGATGCCAGCAAACCCCTCCCCAGGAAAGATGAGAGGCGGGACGTCCAAGTGGGCATGGCATGTGGAGCTCCCGCTGCCAACACTGCGAGGCTTTGTGAAGGCCCTCATTCTCCATGAAAACCTCAGTCATCCTGGCATGCGTGCAAAACTCCAGTTCTGTTTTTCATCAGATATCTGCTCTCAGAATCCAGTCTCCCCACATTTACGAGAGGGCTCCTTGTGGAGCGGTGGAATGACAGTCCCCAACTCACAGACTAGGAATAAAATGAGGTAACATTTCTAGAGATCGGGAACCCAGGAGTCTGGGCCTAGCACAGTGTATGACCTTTGACATTCTGTGTAACCATTTCTGACTCACTTTGCTCAAATGGAAAAATAACATTATTAATAAAGGGGAGTGCCATTTTGTTCACTTCAATTTTCAGTGCTTATGTGTTGCAGTGTTTCCAAGCTCCTCTGTGGTAAAGGAAGCACAGGCATTACAATGAGAACAGCGGAAGCAACCACGACTGGGCATTATTCAGTTAGACATGGAAGTGAGGAGGGTGCAGACAGCACCCGGGAGGCTTCTTCAGCTCATCCAGATGCAGCCCACGCCAGCTCAGTGTGTAGACACCGTGCCTTTAAAAATTCATACTGAACTTCACCTTCTCTGTCCACATAAGAAGTCTGTGCTGGTGTGGGATGATTTCTGCAAAGTGACTGTGCCTTTCTCATAATTCCTGTTCCCTTCCACTCTGTGGGGCTAAGCACAGATGCCTGCAGCAGGATGAGGCTGATTAAGTCATCACAGATTCTGGCCTGTGGGTGGCCCTGTGCTGCTCCTGGCTGGGCTGGTACTTCCAGATCCCAGCAGGCAGAGAGGCTGAAGGAGACAGTTCTCTGTGCACCAAAAAGTGTGAGATAGCCTAGCTACCAACCCTACAACCAAACAAGGACAAGAGTGATCTACATTCTCTTAACCAGAGCAAGCTCTTTCACACTCTTCCAAGGGACACCTGGGCCTGAGCAAACTGTTGGAAAATGCAAAGGTGGATACCTAGGGTCAATGTAATGGGTATCAAGACTGCTGACGGATTTCTGCCCAGGAAGCATGGGGGTGGGATGAGGAGAGGTATGTGTGCATTGGGGTGGCAGGGATGGGAGAGTTGGCCATGCTGAAGACCTATGGTCCTCTGAGAATGAGTGCTGGCATCTGTGATGTGAGAAGGCTTATGTCCCAGAAGAGCTGAGTCAGCAGCTGCCTCCCAGGGAGCACCAGGGCCAGGACTTTGACTCCTAGACATTTTGGGGAAAAGTCTCTCCTGGCTTCAAAGTGACCCTCTCTGGGTAGCTTATCTCACTATCAAGATATTGTTCTTTTATCTCCAATTCTGGTCTCACAAAAGGATGAGCCACATTGGACCATGATTTTAAGTCACCAGAGAATACCGAGCACCTCACCTACTCTATGTCTGCACCAGAAACTGAACACAGTGGGGAACATGACGGGACGCTGATTTCCAGGAACTTACACAGGACGGAAGCTTCTCATATGTCAGCCACACACCAGGCTCTGTGCTACACCCTTAACATTTCATCCTCAACATGGCTGTACGGTATGGATGTATATATATTACTGTTATGCCCATTTTGCCAAGGAGAAAATTAAGTCACAGAAAGATCCATAAAACGTTCTTGGCCAGGGGGAACGCTGATACAATTCTTAGGAAAAAGGTTATCCATTATATCCCCACAGAAAAATTACCTCTCCTCTAGTTTGATGTTATTACTGGCTGTATAGAATGAACCACAGAAACACAGTATCATCTACAGGTGGTCTCCACTTCCCTGACATTTGTCTGAAGGCCCACAGGCTAGAATCTGGACCTTCAACAACTAACAGACTCAGGTTTTTGGAAAGGACTGGCTGGGGATCAATAACTATTGATGTTTCGAGAACTAGACTTATGGGTACAAGTTCTACCGTGCGAAGCTGATATCAGACAACTATGAGGCTATATCAGGGGACTCGTCAGAATATCCAGAATGCTTTTAGTTCAGAAACAGACAATCTCAGGAAAGCGACTCCTGACTCAAAACCCAGTGGGTTGGGGGGCTACACGGTGATAGAAGGAGACTTGACTTGGGATGGTGAACACACCATACAAAATACAGATGATATATTATAGAATTGTACACCTGAGACCTATATAATTTTATTAACCAATGTCACCTCAGAATTCAACAAAAAAATAAAATAAAAAATTTTTAAATAAAAAACAGTGGAATAAACTTATTTACAGTAGGACTGAAAGTTATTTACTTTGGCATAATTTTTTAAATATTCTTGATAGATATATGAGGAAATCTTTTGAGTTTGTTATCTTTTCTATTTATTCTTTTTTTAAATTGAATTTAGTGGGGTGACATTGGTTCACAAAACCATACAGATTTCAAGTGTACAACTCAACAGAACATCATCTGCACACCGCATCACGCGCCCATTGCCCTAAGAAAAGTCTCTTTCTGTTCCTATTTATCCCCCCTGACCCACCTCCACCTACCTCCACCCCCCTTTCCCTCTGGCTATCACCACACTGTTATGTGTGTGTATACATATATCCATATATACACATCTGTCAGCCTGTTCCCAGTATCCGTGCCTCTGTTTTTATTTTGTTCATTAGATTTCACATGTAAGTGATCCTATAGCATTTGTATTTCTCTGATGGGTTTATTTCACTTAGCATAATAACCTCTAGGTCCATCTATGTCATCGAAAAAGCTAAGATTCCTTCTTTATTATAGCTGCATAATATTCCATTGTGTAAACATACCACAGCTTTTTTTTTTTTTTTAATCTATAAATCTACTCATAGGCTCTTGGGCTGCCTCCAAACCTTAGCTATTTTAACTGCTGTAATGAACATAGAGGTGAATATATTTTTTTGAATTAGTGTTCCAGGTTCTTTGGATATATTTCCATAAGTGAGATTGCTGGGTCAAAAGGCAGTTCCATTTTTAATTTTTTGAGGAAACTTTCTACTGCTTTCCACAGTGGCCGCAGCAGTCTACATTCTCACCAGCAGTGCAAGAGAGTTCCCTTTTTGCCACATCTTTGCTAACACTTGTGGTTTGTTAACGGATAACAGCCATTCTGCCAGGTGTGATGTGATATCTCATTGTGGTATTAATTTGCATCTGTCTGGTGATTAGTGATATTGAACATTTTTTGTATCTCTATTGGCCATCTTTATGTCCTCTTTGGAGAAGTGGACAGGTCCTTTGCCCATTTCTTAATTGGGTTATTTGTCTTCTTTGTGTTGAGCTTTATACGTTCTTTTTTTTTTTTTTTTAAGCAAGAGGAGGGAAGATAGAGAGACAGACTCCCACATGTGCCCAGACTGGGATCCACCTGGCAATCCCTGTCTGGGGTTCATGCTCCAATAAACCGAACTATCTTCAGCACCCAGGGCCAATGCTTGAACTAATCAAGCCACTGGCTGTGAGAGAGGAAGAGAGAGAGAAGGAAGAGAAGGAGAGTAACAGAAGCAGATAGTCACTTCTCATCTGTGCCCCGACTGGGATCAAACCCAGAACATCCACACGCTGGGTAAATGCTCTATCCATTGAGCCACTGGCCAGGACCACACCTCCAATTTTAGATGATAGTCTTGCTGAATAGAGTAATCTTGATTGTAGTTTGTCTCTTTGAATATTTCATGCGAATGAAGCATTTTCTGGCCTGAAGTTTCTGTTGAGAAATTAACTGACAGCCTTATGGGAGCTCCCCTGTAGGTAACTGTCCCTCTCTTACTGCTTTTAAGATTTTCTCTTTGTCTTTAACCTTTGTCCTCCTAATTACAATGTGTCTTGGTGTGATCCTCTTTGGGTCCATCCTTTTCTCGACTCACTGTGCTTCCTAAACTTGTGTGACTTTTCCCTTCACCAGGTTTGGGAAGATTTCAGCCATTATGTCTTTAAACAGGCTATTCATCCCTTGCTTACTCTCAGCACCCTGGGTTGATGCTCTGTCTACTGCACCACCACTGGTCAGGCTAGCCTCATGTTTTTTAATGCTCTTTTCTTTGTGATGCTGTGCTTGAGTGCTTACTGTTATCTTGTTTTCTAAATTGCTGGTTTGATCCTCTGCTCCTGCTTCATCTAACTAGCTGTTGATTCCTTCTAGTGTATTCTTATTTCCTTAGGTCTTTTCTATGGTTCCTATGTTCTTTTTAATGCTATTTCTCATTGGTTTTTTTCCTCTGTTTAAGTTTTCACTGAGATCATCTGTTCTTCCCCCAAGGTACTTATAACCATTGTTTTAAACTTGGCATCTGGTATCTTAGTTGCTTCCTTTACATTTAATTATTTTTCTGGGAATTTCTCTTTTCTTTCATTTGCGGCATATTTCTTTGTCTCCCCATCTTGTCTCTGTATATTAGGTAGATCTTCTATGACTTCCTGACTTGTGATGGCTTTATGAAGTAGGTATCTTGTTGGGTTAAGTAACACAATCTTCTAGATCTCTTGAGCTCAGTGGTCCAGGAATGTTTCTTGTGGGTTATACACACCCTCCCAGTGTAGTTGTCTTGAATGCTGTTGGTCCTTTCATGGGTGGAGTTAACCCTTTTGGCTGGCTGACTATAAGGGTCAACTTTCATCACCATGTATGAGTCACTGTGCAGGGGCTGCCCCTGAGGTGGAGTTGTTTCCAGAAGAGTCTGGCATCTGCTGGAATCTCCTTTATGTATGCCAGTTGTGTGCATAGTTTGGTCTAGCTCTGGTGTGGTCTAAAGCTCACCATGGGTTGTATCAATTTTCAGTCTAGTTGGGTGGGATTCAGATACAGGCTAATGTCAGATGTTGTGTATAACTGGCCTTGGGCTACCTGTCTGGAGCTACCATGCTATTCACTCTTTTTAGCTGTGTATATTGGACCTGACTGTACATACGAGGGGCCAATCAGTGTACAAAGGTTGGCCTCCTCCAGCTTAGAGCTGGGCAGATCTATGAAAGGTGTGAGGCTCCCTCCACCTGTCAGCTAATCTGCCTCCCCCTGAGTTTCCCTAACCTTCCCCTAGAGCCTTCCAAAAAAAGACTGTAGACTGAGCCCAGGATGGCTGCCACCCACAGACCCTTCCACAGGTTACAAGCTCAGTGGGGTGCTGTGACAAGGGTCGGGAGGATGGGGTTAGTGAGTCTCTACTAGGGGGCATATGATCAGGCATTCAATGAAGGGACAGTAGTTCCTCCTCCAGAGGCATACCACTCAGTCTCTGCCAGAGTCACCAATCCCAGCTTTCCCAGAAGGAGCACGCTGCAGGTTCAGGTTGAATGCAACCAGCTATCCCCTCTGTGGGAACAAAACCAGCAAGGTGGAGCCACCACGGCTTGAGAGGACAGATCCTATTAAGGGTGGTGCCAGTAGACCTGTAGGAAAGGGGCAGGAACTTCTCATTCCTTGGAAAAAGTCTCACGACGTCCACTAATGTTTTCAACTCCCAGTGGCTCTCAACCCCCCTCCAGGACTTAGCTCAACAGGGCAGAGCTCCTGGCTGACAAAAAGGTGGTCAAATGAGTCTCTCATTAGGGAAGTAGCACAGGCTTAGCATGACAGGGATAGGAGTAGCCCAACCATATGTAGCCACACAACCCAGCTCCTGCCCATCTGATTCCCAGGCAAAACCTCTCTAGGAGAAGCTCTGAAAGTTCCAGCTCTGCAGGCACTCTGATCTCCCTGTGGGACTAAATTCAGCATGGTAGGACCACAAAGAATAGAAGGGCAAGCCGAATAATTTGACAGGTTGGCGGGGGGGGGGGGGGGGGGGGGGGCGGGGGGGGGCGGTGCAGGCTGTGCGCTCAAGGTGGGGAAGAATGGTCCCCTTTTCAAGGCTACACAGTTCAATCACTGTCTGAGTCTCTGCCAAGAGCTTCCCCAGGAAAAGAGTTCCTGAAAGGTTTCTTTTAGGTACAGCCAGCTGACCTTTCTGCAGAATTCAAGCTCGGCAGGATGGTGTTGCCAGTGGTTGGAGGACTGGGCACTGTATTCCCCAGGCCAGTGTGCTTTAACAACAGGAGTGCTTGACCCTGAGAAGGTGGTATCTTGGTCTCTAGCAGACTCCCTTGTCCCCCAAGTGGCCTGAATCCCCAGTGATTTTCACCACCAGATGCTCTGCGGGCTCCTCTTCCTGTCTCTGTTGCTTTGGGTTGGGGATCCCCACGCTCCAAAGAGGAGGGAATTATGCACCAGTCTCTATGTGGCTTCTTCTGTAAAGTCTTGGTTATACTATTTCAGTTCAGCTAGCCTTCAGGTTGATTGTGCTGTAATTAAGCTGTAATTCTAGGCTGGTGCTGGGAGCTGGTGAGTGGAATTTCTACTTACTCTGCAGCCATCTTGGAATCTCCAAGAAAATCTTTTTTCTTTATTTTTAATCCATCTCTAATTTAACAGACTATGCTTTGGCAAACTTAAATATGACACTTTTAATGGTATCTGATTCTGACACTTTAGAACATAAAAACTAATACCACTGCTGAGTTTCTTTACTCTGCAGCAATATAGTTGTTTGTATAGTTTCAATGAAAATTTGGTCTCCTTTTACCAAGAGATATTTTGACAAATCAACTGCAACTCTGGCCATATCTAGAGTGTCATGTTGAAAATTAACCTCACTTAATCAACTATGACAAGCTCATCTTTAAAAAGGTGTACTTAATATGCAATGTCAATATTTACACAGTGTTCCAGGAAGCCTGGCTGGAAGCTGTTCTATGGTTTACAGTCTCTCTCTCTCTCTCTCTCTCTCTCTCTCTCTCTCTCTCTCTCCTCCACTGCCCCCTCTCTGTCTCTGGCTCTTGCTCTCTCTCATCTCTTCCTCTCCCAGCCTCAGAAGAGGTATGGAAGGCCCCTTCCTGAAATGGCAGTGATCTTAATAAAATTTGCAGGATCTTAAAGACAAGTTGCTTCTATATTGTAAAGTCTGGTGGCATTTCTTGGACCTGGTTTCTAGCCTCAAGATACAAGAAGAAATAGTTAAGCCTTTCAAAAAGCCCAGCCTGAGATTCCTTAATGAAATTTCTAGACAGAAGTTAATTCTCTGGCCTTAGTATATTTGCTCAATACTCTCTCCTCAAGAAGTGTTATATGACTGACACCTCTTGTTTCACCTTTGTAAAAAATCAGGCTGAAATGTAATGAAACAAGCCTTTTTTGTGATCAAGAATAATCTTTGGATACAATTTATGATCAAAATGGGGGGTGTTAGAAAAAAACTTTTAAAAATGGGAAATAGGACAAAAAGGAGGCCGCATGTCTCTGCAGTATTATACTGGAGAACTACTGTGTTTCACAGGCTTCTGAGGATTAATTAACTACCTGAAGGACTGTGCCTGTACTCGGCTCTGCTATTCAAGGATTAGTCCCAGTGAAGTTGCATGTAACATGTAGATCTCTCTCAGCTAAAATGATAACCCCAGAAACTATATCTTACTGCCATGTAGGATATTCCAGTTTTATGTCTAACGCAGCAGATCAATTTCAGAATGCTGTTGCTGGTAGACTAAAGAACCCTTGTTCTTCACAGTGCTCTCTGAACCAGCTTACAGGTTCCCTTATTACTTAGATACTAATCTTTGACACATATTCCTCCTATAATACATGCTTTTAATTTTTTAAAAACTAATAACTGTACACAGTTTACCCATCAGGATAAAAGTGGAGAAAAACCATTCTTTCTTTCCCAGGTCCTGGAAGGACCCCTGCTCAGCTTCTGATTTAATGTACTCCCCCATCTCCTCTGTCTCCTTCCTCCCTGCCAGGACCCTGCAGCAGCTGTGGGCCGGCTGATCGATCTGGGCCCCTGTGAGTTGGCATGGAGCACCCTCTGCTGGCACTGCAATCTACACATAGCTTCTCTGGGAGTGAGTAGCACAAGGGGCACAGGATGGAAGATGTCATAGCCATCTGACCCACTTCCAACAGAGCTGTTCATTTATTTACCCAATGATTTATTTATTATCCATTGTTTATTCATGTGATGATTTATTCATTATTTATTCACTAAGACCCCAGAAATTGGTATTGGAACCACAGTGGATGGTTTGTTGAATTAATTAGCTTAAACCATAAAAACTGCTAATTGACTGATTGCATGCCATGAAGTAATCAATAATGCAAATACCCTTTTTGGTATATAAGGAGACATTTTTACATGCACTAGCTGCTGTAACAAACTCCAAGTTTTCCACGGTTGAATGCGGAAGTTTATTTCTTACTCTTGCAGGGTGCAGGCTAGAGACTTGAAGACTGGGTGAGAGGTTTTCATGGGTCAGGCTGGAAGAGGTCTCTTCCACCCATATTCCAGAGGACAGAACTCGATGACCAAGTCACACTCACCTGCAAGGGAAGCAGGGCACCTGTCCAGCTGTGTTCCTAGATGGAGAGAGCAATGGCTTCGGTAAACAGCGACAGCATCTCTGCTACAGCTTCTTGTAACATCCAGAATTCCAGAGCCTACTCAGTCAGCCCTCACTGACATTGACTGGAGGTCACCAGAAGGGGAACCTGAGGTCACGTCCACTGAAAACCTTGCCTCGCCCCAGTGCTGAGCTGCTGGATCAGCAGTAATTGCTTTGCTGGAAAGCACAACAGTGACAGTGACTTCACTTCTCACCTATAGATCCTGAGGGCAGGAACAGGGCTTCCCTTCTCCTTCACCCTCAGAGGTAGAAAGGCTTTCACTGTTATTCTTGAACTGTGTCAGCAGGGATTGGCAAATGGTTGACAATTTTGGCGAGGAAATGATATGACCACAGGTAGCTTGGCTGATGTCTCTGGTTTCATCGGTAGTCCCTGGTAGATGATTCAGCCTGTGGACAACCACAGGGTTCTAGAGTCACTACTGTGACACCTTTGACTTCCAGGTCTGAATGCTGAGCAGCAGACCTGAATTTCTGGTTGACTCCAGTTTAGCCATAGAACCTTTTTTATTTCAACCTGTGGGGTTGAAAATCATCCTAAGACATACCAATTGGCATTCTTACCTTAATTAGCCATGTTCCAAATGAGCAAACAACATTGCCTTGATGGTGTTCATATGAACAACTAGTCCAAAGTGGGGAAGGAATGACAATTTTCAATAACCTCAATAAAGCTCAGTCGTGGTAACCTGAATACATGGTGAGGGTCTGCCTGTTGGTACTTTCTTCCCTCAACAACATTTAAGTTTCAGAATTCAGATCAATGTACAAACCACTAAATGTACCAGAGAGGGTGCTCTTGCTAGGAGCTAAGAGAACCCAGGAATTGGGTATATCTTTACCTTGGCCACTGCTCACACACAGCTGAGGCAAAGCCTATCCACATAGGTCTCTGTGTACACTTCTAAAATAATAGTTCACTTTGTGCCTTGTTCTTAGATAATATTCTTCCAATAAGAACTCTGCTAATTATGGTTCTCATATTCATATGTCAGGATGACTTTTAGGTCATAAATCCATTCAATGACTGTGCATATCGAATAACAACAACAAAACCTTTTCTGTATGATTATCATTGCTTCTTGCTAGTTTACATTGCTCTTTTCTTAAGATTATACAATTTTATTGTCATAAGAGACTGTAGGCAAGCTTCCCTCCAGCCATGGAGAAGCAGAGGCCTGGAAATGTGGGGCAGCTTGTCTGGGTCACAAGGTAGAATTTGTGAAAGCCCAGTGGTCCTGATTCAGGTCACGTCTGTCTGTCCACTTGAAATAAGGATGACACAAAATCAGCCATTTCAACTAAGGCCTTTGAAGATGACATCTCTCTTTTCTGGTACTTGGGCAATCATCACTTGTGAAGCAAAAATCCCACAGCCTTATAATTGGACACTGGGATACTGGGACAGAATTTCCCTTTCCAAGACAGGGTGACTGACAAAGAAGAGAGAAGGAAGAACTGTATGGTGCCTCTTCTGGGTCAGGGAGCACTGTGGGGCAACATCACCTTTGTTTCTGTCCACGGTGTTACAGGAGAGACGTCATCATCTCCGCCTGACAGATGAGGATATGGCGGTACTGAGTTATGAACTTGCCGCAGATCTAACACGGGCACATGGAGAAACCAGACTGAACTTGGCCTGCCTGGCTATGTTTTGGGGTGGGACTCCTCCCTCCCCTTCAAGACAGCAGAGGGTCCCACGTATTCCCTCATTCCTGTTAGTCTTCTGGTCCAGCTCCATTGCAGAGAGGGTCTCCTAAACTGTGACTTCCCAACCCGACCATTAGGCTCCACTGAGAAGAACACTTCCTGAGGTATCCAAATTCTCTCAGTGCCTAAACAAAGACATCAGTATTAACATTCCCAAACAGTGGGCAGACAGTCACCTATACCTGACATCAGGCATGTATTCTCAAGAGAAATCACCTTGCTGAGGAAACTCGTCAGCTGGGTACACGTGGGGGCCTGCAGAGAAGCAGAAGCCTTTCCTTCTACACATTCTCGTACAACAGCCTGTGATGGAATGACCTGGAGCACACAGAAAAGTACCACCGGCCAGTTTTTAACTTTCAGGTTAGCCTCCTGTCATGCTTACTTTAGTTTTTTTTTTTCTTTTTAAAAAACAAAACAAAACCTGACACTGATGCGTGTTATTTCATTCCTGCTTCCATATACTCACTACATAGATATGCATCCATACTGGGTTTTGCTTTGTCTTTTAAAAATTTACAAATGTAGTTTTATCTTTCTGCAACTTTCTTTCTGCAGTGGATAGTATGCGTTTTGGACAACCCTGGGTTGATATATTCAGCTCTGGCACACGCGAGTTCACTGCAGTGCAGCGTCCCAGGTATGAACATGCCACGGCTTATTGACCCATGCTTCTTATGAAGGATACTTAGGTTATTACCAATTTTTTTTGTGTGTGAATACAACTATAATGGTTAGCTTTATGTATCAACTTGATGGGCCATCAGGGCCCAGATACTATATTGGGCACTATTCTGGGTGTTCCTGTGAGGGTGTTTGGAATGAGGTGAACATTTACTGTAAATCAGTAGACAGAGTAAAGCAGACGGTCCTCCCCATTGCGAGTGGGCCTCATCTCATTGGCTAAAGGCCTGAACAGAAAGAAAGTCTGACCTTCCTGAGTGGGAGAGAGTGCCTCTTGCCTAACCGCCTTTGAGCGACATCTGGTTCTTGCTGTCTTCATCACATTTGAGCTGAAACATCATCTGTGCCTTGGTCTCGAACCTGCTCATCTGTGCACTGGAACCACACCATGGACTCTGCTGAGCCTCCAGCTTGCCAACTCACCCTGAAGGTCTTGGGATTTGTCAGCTGCCACAGTCACACGAACCAATTCCTTGCAATAAGGCTCCTTCTGTACACACATGAACTCTACTGGTTCTGTCTCTGGAAAACTCTGACTACCACACAAGCAAAGCAAAGCGGGGTCCCTTATGCATGGCTTCCATGCACACAGGCCTGAGTGTCTCCAGTGCAGGCCTCAGGAAGGGACTCTGGAACCTTCCACCTCTCTATGCCCAGGATTCACCCCTGCACTCCAGCTGCTGTCCCTGTAAGCAAGGCTGACGCCCCATCTCCTTCATGAAGTCATACAAACGTCGATCACTGGGCTAAGCGGGCCTCTCCCTAGCAGCACTGCATCGGAGACACACAGGGCCTGTTTCCTCCTCCACCCCAGGTGCTCTCAAGCAACCACCTTATTCCCTTAATCCATATAGGCCTGCTTGCCTTCCCTGCCTCCCTCCCTCCCACCCACCCTCCTTCCCTTTGTTCTATTATTCCTTTGCCATCAGTTGCTGAATTATAAGTCCACACACTTCCAGGTGGAGGAGACTCCAACAATGTTAACGTAGCCCCTGCCCTTGAGGAGCTCCAAGTTCAGCGAGAGTGATGACCAGGTAAACAAACTAAGAACAGTCCTCAGAAGTGAAGGCTTCTGTACAGGTACCTGTACAAAGGTGCCCCCCATGGGGGCGGGGGGCGGTCAGCCAGGTTCCTGTCAGGAAGGGCAGGGCCATAGGGCAGGGTCTCTAGCAGCCAGGTCTGCAGCCATGTTGGAGGGAGCTGCGGGGAGTTCTCAGCTGCACCAAGGAGGAGGAGAGTGGAAGAGACGTTCCAGCAGGGAGGAGAGTTAGCCCAAAGCTTGGGGCTAAGAAGCAGCTGAGCACAATCAAGTCACAATGAGCAGAATGAGGCCTGGGAGTTCGGTGAGGGCAGGATACTGGGCCCTGCGTCCCCTAGGAGAGGGCTCTGAGGACTGTGAGCAGGACTGTGTCATCCTCTCCCCCAGCCCTGGGCCACCGTGGGCCCACCTGTCACCTGGTCTGTCTAGCTTTCATTACTGAACTAGTGTCTAACATGCGACAATAGTGAAATGAGCTGTGTGATATGTATTCCACATGGCTGAGACTTATAAATAATAAACACGGTCACTAGAAACAATCCAAAGGTTGTCCTATTTGGGTTTCCACGTTTTCCTTGAGATCACATTTCTGACAGTCAGACCAAGCAATGAATTTGTCAGGGGGTCTGCTGTATGTTTGATAGTGTGGCTGGGTGGGGGGGAGTATGTGACCTGAGCCATGGAAGAACCTCCTTCTTATAGGAAAGGGCCCAAGACCGTCAGCAACGCCAGCTCTTACTGTGGAAGCACAGTTCATTTACTCTGCTCATTTGATCAGCATTTTCTTGAACTAATGAGGAAAAGAAAATTCATTTTGAGAAGCTGCTATTTCATTAGGTTTTTCTGGCTCATTCTCCTGAAAAGTAGGTCTCCCTAACTTAATGACACACAGTTTGCCCTGGCCAGTTTGCTTAGTGGTAGAGTGTTGGCCTGGCGTGCAGGAGTCCCGGGTTTGATTCCCAGCCAGGGCACACAGGAGAAGCACCCATCTGCTTCTCCACTCCTCTCCCTCTCCTTCCTCTCTGTCTCTCTCTTCCCCTCCCACAGCCAAGGCTCCATTGGAGCAAGGTTGGCCCGGGCGCTGGGGATGGCTCCATGGCCTCTGCCTCAGGTGCTAGAATGGCTCTGGTTGCAACAGAGCAACACCCCAGATGGGCAGAGCATCGCCCCTGGTGGGCATGCCGGGTGGATCCCGGTTGGATGCATGCAGGGGTGTGTCTGACTGCCTCCCCATTTTCAATTTCAGAAAAATACAAAAAAAAAAAAAATGACACACAGTTGGGTTCGGCACCACTGCCAAGGAGCCAGGGGCTGGCCAGCAGCCTCTCTGACTTCAGGAGGCTCTGTCATCACAAGGGATTAATGTACAGAAGCAGCTTATTTCTACCTGCTGCCAAAGCCCCCTGCCCTGTAATATCTCGGGTCAGCTGTCCTTCAGCTGGTTACTCAGCTTGGCTGCACTGCGGTTTAGCTGTAGGAGGGTATGCGGGTTTCAGGGTGATGGACGAGGACTTGACTCAGGGAGGCTAAACATACAATATGGTGTCCAGAGATGTGCTGTAGAATTGGGCACCTGAAACCTGTATAATTATGTTAACCTGCGCCATCCAATAAACACGATTTAGAAAAATCACCGATACTGTGCCATGCCAGGAAGCACATACGTTTTGTGGGCTCATTTCCTTTTCACCACACACACCCTGGTCTTGTTCTTTCCGCTGCAGTAAAACAGGGAAAGAAACACAGGTCAGAGGGACTAGAAGAGACCATTTCCCTCTCATCTGTGTCATTCTCTGTCCATTCACTGTTGCTGACCTGTTTAGGTGACTTCCTGAATCATTCTGATTGTAGGAAGACGAGGATCTTTCTTCTTTTTCCCTTTTTATGTCTCTACCCAGAGCCCAAAGTACAAGGGGTGGTTTTCAACACGCCACCCTTGGCGCTGCACGCTGCTCTGAAACCCTTTCTGGAAGCCAAGCATTGCTAACAGCAGCCAGTTAAACAATGAACACTTGTTGTGCTCTCACTGGGCACACTGCCAATCCCAGAGAAAACAACAGTTCCTGCCCTTTCCTCGGCTGCAGAAGACCAGCCCAGGCTAAGTGAGGTGCACTGAAGGAGTGAATTCACACAAAACTGAAAGGACACACTATGTCTTCACAACATAGAACAATTAACTGGACAACCGCCCATTTCTGAGGGCAGCGTGTTGTTTGAGATGCCATCTCCAGGTGTTAGCTCATGTTGGTGGCCACCCCTCAGCACTGAGCTCCACTTCAGGCACAGAAGCTCGGGAAGCTCGTGGGGACAGGAAGGCAGGAGCCTGCACGTGCCTCTCTTGTCATTTGATCCTCACAGCCACCCTTATGTGCACTGAAGGTTTTCAGATTCAGTTCTATGACAGGGGAGTTCTTTTGATCTCCTTTCATCTTTCTAACAAAGCACCAGATTCAGTGATCAGGGTCTGTGTCTAAGCCACACCCCCAGACACATCAGCAGCAGGGTTTCATTCTGAGTGAGTCTGTCACCAACACGGTGCTCTACCCCAGTGGTCCCCAACCTTTTTTGGGCCACGGACCGGTTTAATGTCAGAAAATATTTTCATGGACCAGCCTTTAGGGTGGGACGGATAAATGTATCACGTGACCGAGACAAGCATCAAGAGTGAGTCTTAGACAGATGTAACAGAGGGAATCTGGTCATTTTTTTTAAAATAAAACATTGTTCAGACTTAAATATAAATAAAACAGAAATGATGTAAGTTATTTATTCTTTCTCTGCAGACCGGTACCAAATGGCCCACAGACCGATACTGGTCCGCGGCCTGGGGGTTGGGGACCACTGCTCTATCCCATGTAGCAGCTGCTTTCCAGCCAAGAGCTGCCTCCCCATGCAGGCACTGCTCTGAGTGGAGAGGACCCTGCACATAGACCAGGAAGGAAGCAGGGCTGGGGGCACCTGGGCCTCGCCTCGTGGTGTTCTTTGCAGCCATGATGGACATTTCTAGGAGGGGACATGCTTGCATAAAATGAAGAGAGAGTTGTTTCTTAACAAACAGCCACCTCAGTCCCCGCGTCAGCCTGGGGATTTCCGGCACGAGCCCGGAAGGTGCCCAGCTCGGTTGCAAACACTGACTGTGAAGAGCATCCACTCACTGATGCTCAAGGTCAGGTACAGGGCATTGCAAATCAGGCCACTAAAATTAAGGATGAGTTAGGTCATTCAGGGGGAGGCCAGACTGCCCACCTCTTTTTCCTGTTAAATCACGTGTTATTTAAAATGGAAGGAAACTTCTCCTCAGACAAAAGAGACTTCACAAAGAGAAAAATCCTAACATAAACACATGCTTATCTGACAATCCTGAGTCATGCAGATGGTTATCTTGCATTCTTGCTGGCTGTACTGACCCTTAAAAAGCCCATTTTATGGCTTTTATTCTGCACCTACAATGTGAGTACAAAAAGACCAGCCAGGCCCACGGTCTCAGAGCTGGGCGACCAGGGAGAATGCCAGAGTGCTCTGGGAAGTTGTCTCAGAGTGTTTATTCTGGGAGGTACGGGCACCCTGGCACAGAGAGGTGCTCAGTACTCACAGGACAGGCAGATGGAAGAGCTATGCGTGACACTCGCCGTCTTTCATTCACAAAGCTACCCGGATACTAGTCACATTTGTGGTTTTCAAATTTGGTTTTACAATGCCTCAGGATAATTGACTACTTCAAAATTCATTACAGAAAATTCCAATGTTTATGAAATAAAAGGCACTTGCTAATAATGCATGCTCCCCCAGCCCAAAAAGAGGCTAGAGTGCCCAGTTTACCCCATTCATCAGGGTACGGAGCGCAGGTTCTCTCTGCTGAGCTGTGGATCCGCCCAGCACCCACCACAACGCTGAAATTCTATGTGTGCATGACGGGGGCCAGCACCTCAGCCCACCGCGGGCACCAGTTTTGTCTGTGCCTTTAAGATCAGAGGAGGGAGAAAGTCTCAGAAACAGGGGAAATGGAAGATGGGCTTGGCCTTTCTGGCCTTCTATCCCTAGAAGTAATTTTTTTCTCCCCAGCTGGCCAAGGATCTGTCCTGAAATCTGGTCCTGATTTCCTAACAAGCTCTGCTTGCCCTTGAATCTGACTCCAAATTCTAATTTTCACACCCTGCTCCGATTAGATGTCCCCTGTGGAGCTGATCTAGCCTCCGACTCCAGAGCTCTCCGGCCTCCTTGCCCTGGCTCAGTCTCATTTCACGCTCCCGGGTCTGACATCCGGCCCCTCCTCCCCCACACCTGTCCTTGGCTCCCTGGTTCTGGGTTTCTCCCGCCTCCGTCCTGACAGCTGCTGCCACTGCTGCCAGTGACCTGCTAAGGAGCAGAGTCTCCTTCCCACCTGGGCACATCAAGCTGCTTCTTAATCAGGCCCAGAGCGCTGGTAGGGGAGAAGCCTATACCCTCCAAGCTGTGCTTTTGGCTTCACCCAGACACTGGAACAGCCCAGCTTGTCCTGCTTGGGCCCGTGGCCTCATGGTCCTGTTCAAAAGTAGACCCAGAATTCTCTGCTCAGGAGGAGGCCACATATGTATGTAATAAGCGATTCAGAATATGGCATCCTATCCAGAATGACCTATTTTGCAAAACCCTTACATTTTTTATTTAAATTGTTTTCCAGTTCTTTTTCATTTTTCTGCTGTGGTACCGGTCCGTGGCTCGGGGGCTGGGGACCACTGCTCTAATATGTCATGTTATAGGCATGCAGGGGTCACTCCTTGTTATTGTCCCAGAGCCCTGAATGTGCTTCCCTTTTCCACATTTCATAGAATCATTTGGCTTCGGTGTGCAGGATGGATCAGAGGAAGACAAGTCTGGAGAATTAAGAGACTTGAGAAGAGTCACATCAAGAGTCTTGATAAGGGACACTGAGGACACCTATTGTCCCTGAGCATTTGTCATGACTTAGTTGAGCATAAGTAATTTTAGGCAAGAGGCTATCAGAACAGTCTGCCTACTCCCTATCCCCCCAGCACCGAAGTCTTGACTACTATTATCATTATATAGAAAAGATACCACCAGACACAGAGGGAGAGAGCCGGCCTGTTCACTAGAGCTTGTGGTTTGTCACTCACTGGAAAACGAGTCCCTGAAATCTGACCAATCAGATCACTGCCTCTCTCAGAGTAAAATCAATGGAGTTAGCGGGAAACTTTGATTTGAACTCCATCCATCCTCAGTCTAAAAGATGCAGAAAGTATTAGTCAATTCCCAAGAGCCTTAGGGTTTAAGTGTAATTGAGGCCACTCAATTCCCATTCACTGGCACCTTTCTCTGACTTCCTACATAGGTGATAAAGAGAGATTTAGGCCAAACCTGGGAAGCCAAGGAGGGACATGGTCCAGCAGAGAAAGGAAGTGTTCTAAAGGAGGCAGGAAGGTTTAAGACAGGGGTCTCAAACTCAACTCAGCATGTGGGCCGCAGAGCAAGATCACAGCCGTTCGGCGGGCCGCACTAGGTCTACAAAAGGCAACCGTTACGCAGCACTTTTCAGTGTCACAAAACGACCAGAAACTGTAGTTCGTATCACAACTGCTGTTAACTAAGCTAATATCTAGCTAGGATGTTAGAGAAATGAAAAATACAAGTAGGCCCCTAGGCTTACTTAATTTTATCCAAAATATTTTGAACTTCGTGGATTAGTCTGTGGGCTGCACAAAATTGTTCGGTGGGCCCGCGGGCCGCGAGTTTGAGACCCCTGGTTTAAGACCTCATTGAGAGGAATATTATTTAACAAGAGCCTCAGAGACATCATGATATAGCAGGACAAAAAATATCCCTGAGACAGTGAGTGACAGCATTTTTAGTTATAATTAAGAGATCTTGGAGTCAGAGGTATAAGCATGTTTATCACATAAGACTGTATTATAAACAATAAAATAGAAGGTTTAAATTACTCTCTGCCTCCCCTCCTCTCAATAAAAAAGTTAAAAATTACTCTTTGTTTAAACTTCCCAAAATTTTATTTATAAGGAAACTATCAGAGAACGTGAGCTGATGGGAAGAGCACAAGTGACAGCCCAGGAAGAGGGCCAACTCGGTCAGAGTGAGGGAGACGTGAGCACGAGGACCAAGGGGACACAGTGCTCACCGCTTCGGCTGCAGGAGTTAAGGAGAAGGAGGAGAGAAAATATATGGCAGAGCTTTAGCACCCTAATCAGTGTGTGACATCTTTCTCTACAGGGTGCAACCTGTGGGCATGCAGTCGAGCTAGCACAGCAGGAGAATCCAGTAGGAAGCAGCAAGACCAGGATGGTACAAAGTAAGGCTCCCTTGTCATCGAGTTCAAATATGGCAAATGGACTTCATCTTTGTACTAATTTTATGATTAGGAGTGGCTTCTTGAAACTGGGTATTGAAAATCTGAGGTCATATCTGGCATCAACAGTAGAGTATTGCAATTGATTAGTGATGTCTGCCACAGGCCCAGGATTGAAGAGTAGGTTCAAATAATGTATGAGAAAGAAATTCTACTCATGACCCAGCCTCCTTTACTAGCATTCTCAATATTGGGGTGAACAGCCCAGGTAACACTAAAGTGAATCTGTCTTTTTCTTTGTCCTGTATGTTATTTCTCCTAGGGACTCCTATGGTGACTGATACATTGTGGGTAAGTAGTGTTCCTGGATCCCTTGGCACTGAAAATCCTACTCTTGATCTCTCAAATTTTATATGCAAATATTTTTGGATGTTGGGACCAAAAATTTTCCTTTGTAGGGTCAGATAAGACTTCCAGAGGCCTTGGTGGTAACTTGGGAAGTAGACTTCCATGACCAAGAACTGTTCTTAGGCTTCTGCCCACTCTCTCATCCAAAAAAAGTATTTCTTGTCCTCTAGTCCAGGACATGACTAATCCAGGATACCACTTGCCCAGGCCAGGAGGGTCTCAGGAGATGTAAGGACTGGAGTTGAAATAATATGAGTCACCATGGTTGGTTGGCTCAGTGGTAGAGCATCAGCCTAACATGTGGAAGTCCCAGGTTCAATTACCAGTCAGGGCACACAGGAGAAGTGCCCATCTGCTTCTCTACCTCCCCTCCCTTTTCTCTTTTTCTCTCTCACTTCCCCTCCCACAGCCATGGCTCAATTTGTTTGAGCAAAGTTGGCCCTGAGTGCTGAGGATGGCTCCATGGCCTTGCCTCAGGTGCTATAGATAGCTCAAAGCATCCCCTGCTAGGAGGCTTGCTGGGTGGACCACAGTCAGGGAACATGTGGGAGTCTGTCTCTCTGCCTCCCTGCCTCTTACTTAATAATAATAATTGATAATAATAATAAATAAATAAAAAAGAAATAACACGAGTCACCTTCATTTAACATATGAGTATATAGAGTGTGGGTATTGACATTATCTTTCAGGATATAATCCTTGCTTTTCCCTCTGACAACCAGAGGCAGATGTTCAGGCACCCATGTGGAAAGCTTCTCGGCACAAAAATAGAGTGAGTATTGATTCTCATTTATGGATTTGGGGGTCCCCCACCAGGCAATAGGACAAGGAATCTACATGGCAGACTCAACAGCTTCACTGCAGACTGGTCTTTCTCAGAGTGACAAGTCATGCCACAGGGCTCATGAGTGAGCACAAATAGAAGAGTTCTCAGTTGCCTTTGGGTCAGAGCTTATTGTATTTCCTCCTTCATAAGAACATCTAAATCAAAACCTTGGTCAAGTGCCAAGTACCAGGTCAGTAGAACTTTGTTTGTTGCAATGTTTGTACTTTGTCATCAAGAAAATAAAACAAACAGAACAAAACTAAATAAAAAGATAACGATTATTTTTTAAGATAAAATCACAAAGTTGAAAGACGACATTATTATTTATGCCTGTATATTAACTTCCTTTCCTGCATAGCATATGTATTTTAAGGGAAGCATTGTATAATTCATTTCTGTATTCCCCCAAAAGCCTATGCACAGTAGGTATGCTTGATAGAATTGTTAACTTGAAAAGGCAAGTTGCTTTGTTGAGTGTTGGAGGAAGCCCTAAACTTGCATTTGACTTTGTATCCTGCTGCATTCCCAGGCCCCTGAATAATGTCTGGTGGGAGCTCTAGTAGCATGAGCTATAGGGTGTCGAGCAAGCTTTTAACCTATCTGAGCCTCAGCTTCCTTATAAGTAAAATGAGCACAAGCTTGTCCATGCTATTTCATGCCTTTACTCATTTCTTCCAGGAATATCCTTTACTCTCTCATTTCGAAACATTGCTTGTTCTCATTGAAGCTTACCTTGATATCTTCTTGTTTCCCAGATAAAAGTGACATTTCCCTCCGCTGGGCTCTGCTAAATCCTATAATTATCCTATCAAAGCACCTACAGCCCTCTGTGACATGTATCTACTTACAAGTCTATCTGCTTCTGCTGAGCAGTAATTTTTAAAGGGTAGGTACTACATCTTACTCATCACCTTAGGCCCAATGCTGAGAGCAACAGAAACTTGATACAGTTTTTGCACGAATAAAGGAATGAATGACGAACAACAATCATCAGCTGAGAGATGGGATCCGTTTGGGGTTTCAGAACCCCCACCCCCACCCCGGTCAGGGAAAAATGGACTCGAGTTCAGAAGGAGTTAGATAAAGAGCAGGAAGACTCCTTGGGGTTCAGACACTCTCCAGAATGTTTGTTAATTTCATGAGCAACCCTGGGTCATGCAAGATAATACCATAACAGTGTGCAGAGCAGAAGACAGACCATATGTCATGAGGGCGTCCAAGAAATGCTGGAGCAGAAGCCCCTTGGGAAGGGGTCAGTCTCAGTGGGCGCCCTGGTGTGTTGGGGGCAGCACTGGTTGAGCAGGTGGGCACCTGGCCCTCCATCCACTGCACAGCTCTTCGGGGGCCCTTTGGAAACACCTTATATTCAAGGATAAGTGGGAACATAGGCCTGGTTCTCAAAAGCAGAAACACATCAGCCTTTTAATTGAGTCCTGAAAGTCCTCAAAGTCAAGTGGGGTACAAGGGAGTCACCACTGCCCAACGCTGCCTCGGGAAGGGGAGGGCACAGAGGCAGCATCCAGTCCTGTCCTCTGGAGCCGAGTCACAGAGGGGCAGATGTTAAGGGGGACAAAGGGCTAAAGGAAGGGGTGGCTCCTGCTCCAACTGTTCTCCTGAACAGCATGTGAGTCAGGCAGTCATTCCAGAGTAAGGGCTGCCTGGCTTTTTAAATTATTTTTAATCTATGTTAAACCCACAGGGCTAGGTTCTGGTTGTTTCCATCCTATCCTTCTATTGTTTAGAACAATTTTATGGATGTTCGGTTTTTCTACCAAAAAACTGCATTGAGCTAAAGCTTATGAATTGATGAGTTTTGACAGATTTATACACCCAATGATATGGACAGAATTCTCTCCATGCGAAGTCCATATGTTGAAGCCCTAACCTCTCAATGTAGTTGCATTCAAAGATAGGGTCACAAGGAAATTAAAGTTAAATGAGGTCAGTGCTGCGGCCCTGGTATGATGCATTTAGTGTTCTTCTAAGAGAAAGGGACCCCAGAGCTCCCCCTGCCCTGCCATGTGAGCACACAGTGGAAAGGCACCTGTCCACAAGCCAGAAGAGAGCAGAACCAGGTCATACTGGTGCCCAGATCTCAGACTTCTAGCCCCTAGACCTGTAAGAAAATAAACTTCTGGGCCCTGGTGAGTTTGCTCAGTGGTAGAGTGTCAGCCTGGTGTGTGGATGTCCCAGGTTTGATTCCCAGTCAGAGCACACAGGAGATGTGTCCATCTGCTTCTCTACCTCCTGCCCCCATCTCTCTCTTTCTCTCTCTCTTCCCCTCCTGCAACCATGGCTCGAATGGTTAGAGCAGGTTGGCCCCAGGCACAGAGGATGGCTCCATGGCCTCGCCTCAGGCACTAAAATAGCTCAGTTGCCGAACAACAAAGCAGAGGCCTCAAATGGGCAGAGCATCACCTGGTACGGGTTTTGCCAGGTGGATCCTGGTCGGGGCACATGTGGGAGTCTGTCTCTATGCCCCCCCTCCTCTCACTTAATAAAAACAAAAGAAACTTCTATTGCTTAAGCGAACCACCACCATATAACACTGTCATGGCAGCCTGAGCTGACTAATACACCCATGAAACCACACACAAGGTACAGGACAATTCCACCATCCTCCCAACTCAACTTCTTTCTACAGCAGACGGAAAGCTTGGAGCATCACCTGGAAAGAGAAGCTGCTATGGGAATAACAGAACCCTCTCCACAAAGGCCTGAAGAGGCTTGGTTTTCTATATCATTATATTGAATTTTAATAAATGCAGAAAGAACCCATTATGCAAGTAAGGCAAAGAATTCATGAGAATTCAACCCAGAGCATCCAAATACGCTGGCCATAGTTGCTAGCTCTGAACAGGTTCTGGTCACCTGCAAAAATCTGCCAGATGAAGTTATTCATCATTAATAACAAATTCTTTGAGCACAGAGAATTCCAAAATGTTTTGGAAAAGAAAAGCATTTGGTATTTTCTGGTCTCTTCCTCCCTCACTTCCCAGGAGTCAAATTCCCTTCTCCTCTTTCTGAAAATGCTTCTTAATCCTTGTCACTCCTCCCAAGAAGGGTCAACACAGCCCCTAAACCTGAGGGGAAGCAGTTCCCCGCTGTGCCCCCAGGCCTGACATTGTCCAGAGAGAGCCACTGCACAGGAAGTGTTTGTGGAGCAAGTTCCTGATTACATGAAGTGAAAAGGAGGTGACCAAAGGAATGGGGGCCATCTGAAGTCATAGAGCTTGGCATTTAATGCATGTTAAGGCAGCCAAGAATGTCATCCAGGGAGTTGTCTTTGATTTTTATGAGATCTCCGGGGAGGCAGAGGTGGCAGAACAGAGAACTCATTCTCACAACCGGGAGGAAACGGCCTGATTGCCGTGGCAGTGTGGAGGGCCCTCACTGCCCGGTCTAATCCACATACTTCCTCCACCTCTCACCTTCCCTGTGGGCGCCTGACTGTCCAGGTATCATGACTGCTTGTTAGAACCCGAATGTAGTGTGTGCTCCATCTCTGCTCTGCCCAAGTCGTTGCTGTCTGCAGAGCCAAACGAAACCGGAGTCACTTACATCAGGGACAAAATGGAGTTGGCCGACTCAGGCTCATTACAGGAAAGGAAACTTACCCTTACCTTCCAGAAGTTACAGGCATGAACAGCTCTCCTCAGAAATCAGCAGAGGACACCAGCCAGTCTCCTGAGGCCATGTCTGTTCATACTTTCTCTGGACTTCTCTGTTCTCTGACTCAGCCACCCTGATCCAAATGAAGAAGACTTCTAGGCAGCAATCAGCTGGAAAAGTCCCAAACTCCCCCCTTTTACTCCATACACATCCCTTAGTCTGTGAGCAACGTGGAACTCATTGCTCCCGTAGCTTTGAGTTCCATGGATTGCGGTCGGACCTCTTGCAATAAACTCATCCTCTGCTCTATTTTACTTGGTGTGCAGTTTGGTTTCTGATGGCTTTCACATGTGCACTTCCCCTATGGTCTGCTGTGGCCTCCTACTTGGTCTTATTCAAAGTCTCCTTTCCTTCTGTGCCTTCTCTGACCCCATGTCTCACAGCACGCTGCTCCACGACCACCACAGGCTGTCATATTGTTCCCACAGTCTGCCTCTCCCCGAATTTCTCTCTAGACCGCCAGTCCCTGGGGTAAACCTCTCACTTTCTCTTCCCCCACGGAGCAGATGGCAGAGGACAGAGCTGCTGCTTGGGAGGGCCATGGCTTTAGTCTAGACGGCCTTGCGTTTAAACTCGGCCAGGAGTCCAGGCACAGCTGAGCTGAGTTCCCTGCGCAGAGCCTCACGAGGCTGTGAAGGGGCAGCTGGGCTAGGTCCTAGCTTCCTAGCTCGTATGATTGCTGGCAGAATGCAGTTCCTTGAGGCCGTAGAGCCAATACCCGTTCTACTGCTAACTGTCATTGGGCAACCTTTCACCTCCTACAGCCACCTGCACTCCTCTCACATGGCCTTCTCCAACGTCAAAGCCAGCTAGAGTGTCGCCCTCTCCTCTAATCTCTCATTCTTCAAACCCCTGACTTCCTCTGTTTCTGACCTCTCCACGCAGAGGCGAAGAAAGGGTCATGGGATTAGTCAGGCCCACCTGGGAAGTTTCCCTTTGGGTGATCTCAAAGTCAACTAAGTGGCACCCTTAACTACATCTGTATACAGTCCTTCTGCCATATAACATGACCTTGTCACGAGTGCTGCCCCATCAGACTCGCAGTTTCTGCCCACACTCAAGGGGAAATAATAATACAGTGGAGGATGTCACCGGGAGTCATCTTAAGAGTTCTGCCCCCCCACCCCCCCACCAAGCCATGTTTCCCCCTTTGATGTCAGCTTCCTTGGCTAGAATACGGGGATAAAAAAAATCTATCTACCTCCCAGACTTGTAGTGAATATTAAATTGAATAAAAAAATATAGAAGAGCCGCTTGGTGACTGCATGCCTCTTCCCTTCCTGTTTTGTCTGGGCTGCCATCTCATAACCGTTCGCAGGTTATCCAGGGAACACACACCAGCTGGACTATATGCCTATGAAATGTCTCTATGTGACCCCTAGTGACACATGCAGATCTGAAAAAAGAAAAAACTAACTAGTAGTATCCAGTAGCCTGATATTTGGAGAGCAGTAATGGCTGAGATCTCCCAGGATTTCCTTTGAGCCAAGTGACGATTTTATAAAGACTGAAATCATAGCTCCTCAGATATAAGATTACTGCTACAAAAGGCTCAAACCATTATTTGTCTTATTAAAACCAAAAGAAAAAAAACAGAAACACTTGTCCATGCCACTTGAGCCTTAATAAATTGGATGCCATGAGAAAGAAAACCCCTGGCACTGGGCTTTAATAAAGTAGGTGCCATCAGCCCACAGATGAGGATGCTGCTGGCTCCCAGGATACAGCTGCTGTGGGATGAGGCAAAGCTGGTCCTCTGTGGCGCTCTCTCTACGTCAGTCCTTGGCACGGTGTCTACTACTTATGCTGACATCCTGCCCAGCTTCCTGGGACCTTCACAGTGGTGTTCTATGTGGGCAAGTTCTCCACCAGACATTAATTCTCCAAGAACTTACCACTACTGTGTTGTAGCCCTTCAATGCCCTGTTGGGCACCTGAATACTCAGGTACAGGAAGAATAAAGATGCTAGCCAGTGAGAACAGCTGAATATGACAGCTTCTTTTGGTCACATTTGCACTCCATGGAAGCCTCAGCCCTACCGCCAAAGTAGATGTCCTTCCCTGAGGGCTCGGCTTCTCTAAGCACACAGAATCAGAGCAGCTCCCCCTGGTGGAGAAGAAACGCACTGCTTCCAGAGCTCGTGGTCTAGGGACACCTGGCCAACAGAAAGTCCGTCCCATTCCCCCACCCCCTCACCCTAACATGTCAACGTATCATTGCATTTTCTAAAAGGCCCTGGTACAATGGCACCTATAAGACAAGATGGTACCCCTAGATCAGAGAAATGGAAATAAATAACAGTAAAATGCAATTTTTGAGTATGAATTGGAACCCAAACCATTTTGTACCAGTGGATTTTTACATGAAAGAAAACCTGACTATGTCCTCTAAAGTCTGTACTTTCTAAACACCTGTTTTAGTTAGATAATGAAGAAAAATAAAACACCAGTCTTCTTGCTTTTTTGGCCATTTGTAATGAATTTAGAGACACAAAAATCCAATTAACCCTCTTCAAAGGTTGCATGTCTCGCTCTGGCAGAGGTTGGGGCCTGGCGCTCTCGGCTGCGCTGGACAGCAGCTGGCCATGCCCAGCGGAAGCACCGAGGCCTTGGCCTCCCTGAAGCCACCTGGGCTGTTCGGGGAATCAGTGGCCCTGGTCGGTGGCTGCAGAAGGCTAAGGCTTAGCCCCTGGAGCTGTGGGCCTCATGGTCTGCTTTGGGGGCTGTGGGTGCAGTCTGGAATCTGTAAGTGACACCCCTATGAACTCGGCAACTACGTTGGGGCTGGGGAAAGAAAGGAAATAAAGGAAAAGAAGGATGACCATCAGGACATTAGATTCACATGGGCTTTGAGGACTGACAAGGCCATCCTAAGCTCTTGGGACATCATGGAGGAAAAGTGGTCACTGATGCCCTGTATCAGCATTTCAGGCCAATGTCAAGGGCAGACAGCCTCCTGGCCAACAGCGTCCACCACACTCTCATTGTGAGATCCTTCCCCCAAAAGAAGTCTCAGCTTCCTGTTGAAAATGTGTGGTTTAGCTGGATCCCTGGCTTCTGCTGTCAATGAGAGGGGAGCAATGATGCCTGACATGCCAGACCCTATGTATCCTCTGCCCAAAGCCTAGCCCTGAGTTTTCTGCTTGTTCCTTAGTCTGAGGAGCTCCTGATTGGGTTAATGAATGAGCTTCTCAGACCTGAGGTTTCACCAATTAAGACAGCAGCTCATCGCAGCCCCTAAAATGGCTAAACAAGCCATAGCAAATGAAAACAGACTGGCAATGATCAGAAAATGTTTTCTAGGTTAGACCTGTCAGTTTCTCCATTAATCCATTCCATCAGCAGCTGCGGAATGAGGGTCTCGAGAGAGGAGTCCATGCAGGCTCACAAAGCCACGTCCGACTCTGAACTGGCCCTCATCTGGCACCAGTGCTGAAGTAGGGCAGCGTGTGGGCAAAATGTGGGTTCTTTCCACACAAGCTGAGAAGGAGGCTGGTGGCCAGTGGTGGAATTCAAATAATTTAACAACCGGTTCTCTGCCCTAATGACCGTTTTAAGTATAAAAAATGATATATCAAAAGGTGGTTTATTGGCCCTGGCCGGTTGGCTCAGTGGTAGAGCGTCGGCCTGGTGTGCAGAAGTCCCGGGTTTGATTCCCGGCCAGGGCACACAGGAGAAGCTCCCATCTGCTTCTCCACCCCTCCCCCTCTCCTTCCTCTCTGTCTCTCTCTTCCCTTCCCGCAGCGGAGGCTCCATTGGAGCAAAGATGGCCTGGGCGCTGGGGATGGTTCCTTGGCCTCTGCCCCAGGCGCTAGAGCATCGCCCCCTGGTGGGCAGAGCGTCGCCCCCTGGTGGGCGTGCCGGGTGGATCCCGGTCGGGCACAGGCGGGAGTCTGTCTGACTGTCTCTCCCCGTTTCCAGCTTCAGAAAAAAAAATAATAATAAAAATAAAAATAAATAAATAAAAAGGTGGTTTATTATTTCATGCATTTAATACTTAAATAAGAACAATAAAAAAGGTACATAAAGCTAGATTGTTATGAGTTTTAAAATTATAATGAAAAAATATTACATAATATCTGGCAAAAAGCAATAAAACTGTTATTTCAGATATTTCCATATTGCTTCTTGATTGGCGTCCTCACTTGTGATTTTTTTTCACCTATAGATGGAATGAACATTACTACGGGTACTTAGAATAAGCTGTTGCACAGATGAATTTTATAAGAGTAAGAAATGTAAATTTGTGATTTCTACATTGGGCAGTTGCCCAGGAGCCCACCTTAGAGAGAATCCTAATTACAAGTGCCAGTTTAACAACTGGTTCACTGTACTGAACAAAAAATCAGGTATCGGTTCTGCCGAACCAGTGCGAACCGCTGAATCCCACCAATGGTATCGGCCAGTCCTCTGCTCTCACACCCCTCGGTGGGGCGGGGACTATAACAAAGCGAGTGTTTCGTTTCATTTAACTAAAAATCCCCAGTGAAAGATAGTGACAAGTAAACTAGGAACCATGCTCTCAGTTACACATTTACTTTGGAAAATATTAGCTAAAACAGGAAAGTGCTTGTATGAGATAATGTTAAGTGAGAGAGCAAGATGCAGATTAGTGTTTGTAACATGTTCATCATAATCATGCAAACAAAAGCAAAAATCCCAGAAACCTACATTTAAGGACAACGGTAGGATAATTATCATTGAAAATTCTTTTTTCTCTACTTTTCTGATAATTCTGAAAAATGATTATATTTTATGTTGTTAAACTATAATGAAATATTTTTAAAAGTAATCCTATGAGAGAGGGTCATTAAAGGTCATTCCGTTCAGTGGCCCCCACCCGTGGTTTTGCTGAGTACCCAGCCGGCTGCTTCAGTGTCTCCAGGGAGCTTATTAAACACACAGATGTCCAGGCCACAGCCCTAGGGATCCTGACTTAGCCAGCCTGGCACTGCGCCCAGAAACCTGCATTTATTAAGGTAAAAGTAAAAAGCTTTCCAGCTCATTCCAAAGTGGAGCTAGGGTTGGAGGTGGTTGTTCTAGAGCAATCTATTCTCTCACTTTGCAGAATAGGGAAACTGAGGCCCCTGAGAGTGGAGTCACACAACAGATGACAGAAAAGAGACCACAGCTCAGGATCCATGCAGTGGAGTGCGGTGGACTTTGGGCAATTAGATAGAGAATTCTGGGCTGTGAGGACTCTGTGACCCATCTGTTTCCTGTTACTGTGTGGTGTACCTTCCACAAGCAGACCTTTCTGGAATAGCCTGACCCTTGAGACTGCTCAAGAATGCTCTTTTGAGTCAACATACTCCTCTTGTAACCTTTCATGAACAGAGGCACTTGGCTGTCTGGATCTGAAATGTGAATATAAAGGAGCTGGACACGGGGCTCTGATTCGGTCCCCCTCCCCCAACGGCTGGCATTAAGATGCCTGTGTATGTGGCATTCAGGGCAGAGTGGAACTGCTCATGCTCCTTTGACATGCCAGTTTGGTGTGCGTGAATGGCAGGCTGGCCCAGCTTCCGCCAGCCCTCCCCTGGTCAGGGGGCTAACCTTCAGGCTGGGATGGGACAGAAAGGGCAGGAGTGGGGGGGGGGGGCTGGGGGTGCAGCAGCAGTCTGAGCCGCTCCATCAGGTCTGCTCATGCTCCTAATCACACGCACGCTGTTCAGCCAGGCCCCTCCCAGTGGAGACCCCTCAAAGCTGCCTTCTTCCTTATGTATTTCTCATCAAAGATGAGTCATCAGAAATGATGAGAGTCAAACTGCATTTTCTGCCTCCTGCACCTGGATGGTGCTGCAGCATTAGGAGCCGTGCCTGCCTGTGTCAAGATCAGTGGGTTTGGAGATCAGCACCTGTCCTGGCTGGAGGCTCACTTAAGTCACGTCACAGGAAAAATGGCTGCACTGTTGGGAAGCCCAGGGTCTGGAGCAGGGACAGAAACAGGTGCTTGTCAGTGCCAGCAACAGCAATGATAATAACAATAATGACAGCCAACGTGAGTGTAACGTTTCCTTTCATCCTCCTGTCTTCTTTCCTTCCACCCCTCCCCCCGGTGAGCAGGGTGTCTGGCAAGACAGTGTACGGAGTCAGAGACTGGCTGAAAGTATCCCCGGACCCTGGGAGACATCTACAGGGCTGTATCCAAAGACCCTCTGTGCACAGTCAGGAGGGGGTTCAAAGCGAGCGCTGAGCTCTGCGGTCCACCCCTGGGATGAAGACGGGGTCCTGAGGACAGAGATCTGCTGCACAGGATCAGGAGACAGAGGAGGCCTGACCAGGTGGTGGCGCAGTGGATAGAGCATTGGACTGGGATGTGGAGAACCCAAGTTCGAGACCCCGAGGTCGCCAGCTTGAGCGCGGGCTCATCTGGTTTGAGCAAAGCTCACCAGCTTGGAACCAAGGTCACTGGCTCGAGCAAGGGGTTACTCAGTCTGCTGAAGGCCCGCGGTCAAGGCACATATGAGAGGGCAGTCAATGAACAACAAAGGTGTCGCAATGAAAAACTAATGATTGATGCTTCTCATCTCTCTCCGTTCCTGTCTGTCTGTCCCTGTCTATCCCTCTCTCTGACTCTCTCTCTGTCTCTATAAAAATAAAAAGACAGAGGAGGTTTAAGAGGGTGAGTGGAGAGCAGAGGGGGAAGGGTCTCCTAAACAGCCCCCAAGCCAGCGGACTGGACTTATACTATAAGCAAGTCAGGGGAAAAGCTAAATATTCGCATTATCTTTCTAATCTCTTTATAGAAATTTGAATTATGCAATTACACAAAGAAGGGTGAAAGAGAATACAAATAAAAAAGTGGGAAGAGGTGAGTCAGACAGTTAATTAATAAACATGTTCATTATATAGCAATATGTTATTTTGGGGATTTTGGAGGGGGGTTGGGATACATATCAGCCTTTTAAATTTTATAGTTTCTTGTGATTTCATCCTCTGTGGCTAATTCCATATTTATTAGTTAGTTTTGGGTTTTGTTTTTTTTCTTAAATAGGGTCTCCCAAATTGTGTAAGCTCAGGCCCCACAAAGCCCAAATCTCTCCTGGCGTAAGTCACCAGCACATTCAGCTCTGAAGGGAAGAACTGCCCATCACCTGGGGTCTTGGAACGGGAACTGAACGTGTCCCTGAACAAGGCTCAGGAGTGTTGAGTGAGTCTGCCATGACTGTGTCAGAATTGCTGAAGCGTGTGCAGGAGAAGGCAGATGTGAATACATGTTGGTGTGAATACGTGGCAGGTGTGAGCACCGCTGCTTGCCAACTCAGCCGCCGTTTCCCACCTCCCTTCCAGACAGAACTCCAAAGCCCTCCGCAGGGCAGCGGGCAAGAAACCCCTCTGCAGACTGAGTGCAGCCCAGATGGGGCGCTTCCACTCCCTCGTTTATATCCTGTGTGGTCACAAAGTTTAGCTTCTCCTCTGTGTGTACTTTTATACTCTGTTTTATATGCTTACTGTTTCTGTAAATATTTTTCCCACATGATATTAACGATTTTAAATTTAAGGACAGTTTTCAAAGGTGATAAGCATCCATCATGAGCCTGTATCATTGTTTATGTAACCATCCCCCCAATGTTATTTTTGTTTTTTTGTTTTTGTATTATTCTGAAGTGAGAAGCAGGGAGGTAGAGAGACAGACTCCCGCATGCGCCCGACCGGGATCCACTTGGCATGCCCACCAGGAGGCAATGCTCTGCCCATCTGGGGCTGTTGCTCCACTGCAACTGGAGCCATTCTAGTGCCTGAGGCAGAGGCCATGGAGCCATCCTCAGTGCCCGGGCCAACCTTGTTCCCATGGAGCCTTGGCTGTGGGAGGGGAAGAGAAAGACAGAGAGAAAGGAGAGTGGGAGGAGTAGAGAAGCAGATGGGCGCTTCTTGTGTGTGCCCTAGCCGGGAATTGAACCCGGGACTTCCACACGCCAAGCCAACGCTCTACCACTGAGCCAACTGGCCAGAGCCATCCCCCACAATGTTTAACAGTTAAAATGTTGCAATGCACATATGTGTGCACATATCTCTGCCTATATTTCTATTTTCTAAACACAGACTCCAGCCCATGCAATTCCTATTTCACAGGGAGCAGGAGTTCTAAGACCATTGGTTATGGCTACCGGGTCTGTTATCTCAGAGAGAGACCTGAGCCCAGCTTAGCCATTATTTAATGAATGACTCTGGGCAAGTACATACCATATTTCTCCATGTATAAGACACACCATAATTTTGGGGCTCAAATTTTGAAAAAAAATATGTATTACACGAAGTTATTGAACTCAAGTTTTATTCATCATAAAACTCATACAACTCCTCATCACTGTCAAAACTCCCATCCATCAGCTTGTCCTCATCTGTGCTGGATGATGAATCATGAATCACTGTTTCAACAATGAGCACAAAAACAAGTGTGAAAAAGCAGGAAATGCAAGTAAAAAAAAATCTACAACCACTGTATAAGATGCACCCAGTTTTTAGACCCCAAATTTTTTTTTAAAAAGGTGCATCTTATACATGGGGAAATAGAGTAATTGCTCTGAGCCTCGGTTTCCTTATCTGGCAAGAGGGATGAGAGAGGTGTGCAGCTCACAGGGTTGCTGTTAAACTTAGATGAAATGATGCATGTGGTAGCAGAGCTTCTGATACACAAGTAGTAGTCAATAAATGATGTAAAAATTATTACAGAATAAGAAAATAGTAACAGAACATATATCTTGAGAATTTAAAGCTAAGAGAAAATGTCACCCATATGATATGAACTTTTCACATGTTGACATTTGCTTCAAATTCTTCTGGTTTTTGTTTATTACTCAAATAAAATATGACTACAGTCTCCCTTAAAAAATTATATTACAGATAAATATAAAGCCAAAGTATAACTTTCTCATTCTTAGAACAATCACAATTCAGATATATTTGTTTTTCTAAAATCGTCTTCGTGCCAACAGTTTGTCTTATGACTTTTGAGTCACTCCTGTGTTGTCACCTATACCCGAAGTGACTCATCCTAGGCTTCGAAAGGGTCAATGACATGGACATACATGTCAGTCTCCCACTGCCCTTCACTTTCACCAGAACCTGGTTTTCTTCTCTTGAACAGTCTCTACATTCTAGCACTAAAACCACTATTCTTAGTTTCTTCTCAAAGTCAGTCCTGTCTGCATTCCCTGCTGTAGGGTGAATGGACAGGGAGCAGTGATGGAAGTGTAGCAGAGGACTGCCACCTGCAATGCTGTCAGAGATCTTCCCAGAAAACACTCAGTTTGCTCAATTAACCAAGGTACTGGGCTGGCCAGCAGTCTTCCAGGTTCAGGGGCCTGACATTGCTGGACTCAGATCATTTCATCTCTCACAGCATGAAGTCAACTCACAGGGCCACTTTTTACATTTATGGAGCAAATGTCACTTTCCCAGCTCTGCGCCATTCCCAGGGCTGCCTCTCCCCAAAAGAGATAAGCATGCTAATCCAAACTTAAGGCAGAAGTTGCTTGTGCTTATAAAATTAAACCTGACCAGGTGGTGGTGCGGTGGATAGAGCGTAGGCCTGGGATGCCGAGGACCCAGGTTTGAAACCCTAAGGTTGCCGGCTTGAGTGCAGGCTCACCAGCTTGAGTATGGAGTCACTGGCTTGAGTGTGGAATCATAGACAAGATCCCATGGTTGCTGGCTTGAGCCCAAGGTCACTGGCTTATGAGAACGCAATCAATGAACAATTAAGGTGCTGCAACTATGAGTTGATGCTTCTTATCTCTCTCCCTTCCTGTCTGTCTGTCCCCCACCTTCTCTCTTGCTAATAAATAAATAAATAATATTAAATAAATAAATAAAATTAAGATTAAAAGCTCTTAGAACATATTGTCAAGTCTCTTTCCAGGACAGTGCTAACTTAAGATCCCACTGGTTAGACATCAGTGCCCATTTTAATGCACTCAGGCCAACACTGGTCCTCACTGAGATAACTTTAGTGAATATGCAGGCCAACATCCATTCTCATGGTCTCAACTGGCATCAAATAACACTGTGACTGCTCCTTACATCTTTGGGGTGTACAAACAGTGCCACGTCAATCAATACCATACACAGTTCTTATGAAGAGGTCGTTCTAGTCTCCATGAGGGTCCACAGTGAGACAGCCAGATGGACCAGCTTCAGAGCTTCATCTGAGGGAGAGGTTACTGGACATCCCTAAAGGTGAATTGGGAAAGGAATTATTTTCCAAGGAAAATACGAAAACACATCTGATTCTGACGCTAGAGCATTAGGTTCTGATCCCTCCCAAACCTCATGCACATCCTGTGCTTAAGATACTCGAGCACAGAGCTCCATTTGTGAGGACATTTCTGCATCCATAAGGACCTCAGTTATAGCACATAGCTTCTAGTGGCTATCATCATAAAGAGAATAAATTAGAGCTGGAGAATAGAGTGAAATAGAAGGGACAGTGTTATGGTGAAGACCTGGGGAGAAGGAGAAAAGAGGCTGAAGGAGGCCGACCCAGGCTCAGAGCAGCCCCCAGCTTCCGCTGGGAAGCGAGATTGTGTGTACAGGCTGCTCAAGGGCACGGACAGACTGCTCGTGCGACAAGATCGGGCACAGGGGAGGCAAGAGGTCTGAGTCATCTAATCAAAAAGAAATTAAACATTTAAACTGAAAATCAAAGAGGAAAAGTGATATGGCAACTGTGATAGAGCGAAGTGAATTTCCAGCCATTCTTTCTTCTGAAGCTTCAAGGAATGGGAACATGACATTTCCCAGGATACATAAATTAATCATATAGCAGCAGTTACTGGTCATTTAAAATATATTAAACACAGTCAGTACGTTTAATTGGACTGAGTTGGATTTATTTTCTATTAATGAATGAGGAAGTTTTATAAGGGCTCTCATAGTGTTTTCTGTCACATTGGTTCTGGCAACCCTACTTTAATTATGCTGTTAAGATGCTCCGCCCTGCGTTTCTCTCCAACCATGGGCGTTTCTAGAGAAGGGTCTCCACATGCAGTGAGTGGAGCCAGGGTTGCCATGGCTTTCCTCAGCACGCTGTGGTTCCATGCCTGCAGGGCCCAGGGGGGGCCGTTAGGGACTTCTTGCTTTCTAATCCTCTGACGTGTTCAGTTGCCTCAGTTCATTACTCTTGGCTTCACGTCGGTGTCCTAAAACCCTGTCTTGTGTTCCCCTTTCTGTTCACATTCAGACAAATGCCCTCTTGTTTGTGTCATTTCACACACAGCCCTCCCAACAGAGCACTCCCTGGCACCATGAGCTTTTCTCTGCCCCCGCCTCCTGCCTCACCCACCCCGCTCTCAGTCAGCTTTCCTGTGTGATCCTCTAACCCCAAACCACTGAGCACCACAGAGAAAGTCTTGCAGCCATGAGGCAGGTCAAACTGACAGGTCAAATTCATAAGCTTGAACATTAAACTGAAAATGAGTATTTATTTGTTATATGACTTTAGGCAAGTCACTCAACCTGCCAGAGCTTCCGGTTCCTCATCTGTATTGAACAGAAACAATAAAAGCATCTACTGAGGATGTTAAGCTGAGTGCTGGGCACAGAGCTGTGGCTGACGAACACTGAGTGTTATCACTGCTCCACGATGATGATGGTGAAGTAGCCAGGCTGCTCAGTGATGTACCATCTCATTTAATCTTCACAACGAGACCCCAGGTGCACAAAGAGGGGCTACTTTATTAAGCAGTGCTGCTCATTCATAAACATAGGACCACAATGCCCATTTTCTTTATCCCGTGTCACACTGAGCCCTCAGTGTACATTTTCAAAGGAACAGGAAGTGATTTTCTAAAGTAGCATTTCCTGAGCTCAACACCAGACACTGCTTCCTGCTTTCCTCACACCATCTCATTAAACCCTCACAATGCCTTTCTAACCTTCATACAGTTGTTGACTATAAAATAACTTCAGAGAACCCATTCACATCCAATGACAGGTGTGGCCATGAAGGCATGTCACTCTTCCTCTCCAGCCAGGGGAAGCGCTGGGCTCTGCACATCTTGTTGGGAGTGCTGGCACCCCGAGGCTGTGACTCTAGGTCTGTGTTCTCCCTGCGTCACTGCCGAATTGGTTTGTTCTGTGCTACTCCCAACCCCTCAAGTGGGAGCACTCTGAGTTCTCAGCAGATGCGGATGTTTCCATGGTAAGACAGTACAATTAGAATGACATTAAAAGTGTGTCCGCAGTGATGCACAATAAAAGAACTACTGGTGTTTTCTAGTTAATGTATTTTGTTTCATTGTTATTCAAATTAACATATAATTTTTGGATGGTGTGTGATAAATATCCCTTCTAAGTGAATAACAGAGATTCCTCACGAGCACCAAATAGAAGAAGTTCATGCACTTGCTTGGGAAGACAGCGCGGGAGCCTTGCTCAGAGCCATGGCTCCTTCCAGCAGACCCGCAGCTCCTCCCTGCAGACCCGCAGCTTGTCGGTGCAGCTGCTCTCTGGGCCACAGTTGTTCCCAGACAACTCAAGTGGGGTCTTAGTGGACCACTAAGCGGGAGTACTGAAAGTCATGCAGCAAATGTCCACTTGCCTGAGGTACTGAGGAACCCTGTGGAAAAGCGCTCTTCCCAGGAAAAGGAGGAGCCAGGGGCCATCGGCTTCCCCATTACCACGCTTTGTTACTGGATGGAGAACTGGGTCTGGGCATGGCATGGCAGCTGCCCTGCCTCAGGGATTCTCTAGCTTAGCCTTAACCCCAGGCATGCATGTCTGAAAGTGCTGCCTTGCTAAAAGAAAACAAAAAACAAAGACCAAGATGGGTATCCCTATTAGGACAATGTACCACCATGAAGTATTGGAGACAGGCCCCCCATGTGAACCCAGACTACCATGCAGCTCTGGCGCCCTGAGAGCCCCAGGATGGCGACCCCGAGAGGTGCTGGAAGTGGCAGCAGTGGGTTATGGGAAATGGCAGTAGAAATCAGAGGCATGCCTGGCAGAAGTGCCAGTGGCTTAGAGATAGCTGAGGTCTGGACAAGGCAGTGGATTTCACTGGACTTGATGGTACCCCATTGAATGGGATGATGACCGTATGTGACAGATAACTACAGTGGCCGACTGAACTTGCCTGTGAGCACATGTGATGACCCCTAGTTCTCCCAGGAATGGTGTCAGAGCCTACAGGAGGTTGTAGCAAAGGGAAGAAAGAGCCTGGAAAATTCAGCTCATTACTGTAACCATGATGCCATGTTTGGGGGACCAGGTGGGTGTGACCACCTCAGACCTCAAGGAGCTATGTCACATAGCAGTGCTAATTTTAAAAGTGTGTGCCGCAGGAAGAATTGTAGGCCTAAATGTTAAGATCTGAAACTATAAGACTTTTAGAAGAAAACATAAGGGGAAAGCTTCATGACACTGGATTAAGCAACGATTTCCTGGATATAACACCAAAAGGCATTGGCAACAAAAATAAAAGTAAATAATTTGACTGCATCAAAATTAAAAACTGTATATCAGAGGACACAGTTAAGAGAATGAAAAGACAAGTATGAAATGGGAGGAAATATTTGCAAATCATATAGCTAATAAGTGGTTAATATCCAGAATATATAAAGAACTCATAAAACAAAAACAAATAACTCAATTAAAAAATGGGCAAAGGGCCTGACCAGTCAGTGGCGCAGTAGATAGAGCGTCGGACTGGGATGCAGAGGAACCAGGTTTGAGACCCCAAGGTCGCCAGCTTGACATGGGCTCATCTGGTGTAAGCAAAGCTCACCAGCTTGGACCCAAGGTCGCTGGCTTGAACAAGGGGTTACTTGGTCTGTTAAAGGCCCACGGTCAAGGCACATATGAGAAAGCAATCAGTGAACAACTAAGGTGTCACAACAAAAAACTGATGATTGATGCTTCTCATTTCTCTCTGTTCCTGTCTGTCTATCCCTATCTATCCTTCTCTCTGAAGGGGGGGGGGAGGGCAAAAGATGTGAACAGATATTTCAAAGATATATAGGTCAAGCAGCATATACAAAGATGCTCAACATCACTAAGCACTGAGAAAATGCAAACTGCAACTAAATGAATGATCATATCACATTCATCAGGATGGCTACTAAACAACAACGACAACAGAAAATACCAGGTGTCAGTCAGGGTACAGAAAACCGGGGAGCCTTGTACTCTGTTGTTGTGAGAGTAAAATGGTGCAGCCACTATGGAAAAGCAGTATGGCAGCTCCTCAAAATATTAAAAACAGAATTACAATGTCACCCCGCATACCCACTTCGGGGTATGCACCCTCTGAGAATAGAAAGCAGGGTGTTGAAGCAGTATCTGTCCCCCAAGCTCACAGCGGCACTACTCACAATAGCACTCCACACTCCATCAGTGAGTGAGTGGGTAAACCCAATGTGGGGTAGACATACAACGGGGTATTTTCAGCCTTAAAATGGAAGAAAATTCTAACACATGCTACAACATGGATAAACCTTGGGGACATTGTGCCAATAAACTAGCCACAAAAAGACAAATACTGTGTGACACTAATTATGTGAAGTAGCTAGAGTGGTAACACAGAGACAGAGAGCAGCACGGTGGTTGCCTGGGGCTGGGGGTGCGGACAGAAACAGGGAGTTGTTCAATGTGCAGTTTCACTTTGGGAAGATGAAAAAGTTCTAGAGACTGGTTGTGCAACAACGTGAACATACTTAACACTACTGAACTATACACTTAAAATGGTTAAAATGGTCATTTATACGTCACGTGTATTTTACCACAATTTTAAAAATGTGTGCCAACTTGAGGACATCATTAGAAACTAAACTTTCTTCAGGGCCATCTGAGGTCAAAGTAGGGGCATCTGCCCCTTCCCTGCCCCTTCTCAACCTGTTCATGAACGCCCAGCCTGGACTCCAAAGGTCAGGCAGAAGGAGCATGGAAGGTTTACGGGTACGCCTCAATCTGAGGAGACGGACAATGTTTGGAGACATTTTGGTTGTCATCACTAAGGAGGTACCATAGGACTCTGCCACTTAGAGGCCAGGGGTGTTGCTAAATACCTTACACTGCACAAGACAGTCTCCCAGGGTGAAGAATGATCTGCTCTGAAATACCAACTGTGCTGAGGCTGAGAAATCCTGGCTTAGAGCAAGCCCTTCCTCCCTCAGGGTGATGTTCCCACTGGTGATGGGAAGCGGCTGCATTCTGACAGGCAGGAGAGCATGGGCAATGCCAGACAGGCAGCACTACCCTGCTGTCCTCTGCAGCTCTCGGCCAGGTTGTCACCTACCCCCAAGGAGAGGTCTCCAAAGAATCTTCAGTCTCGTCTGTCCTCAGTGAATATGCCCAACAAGCTATCCTCTTCCCCAACCTTCAGAGAACTGAATCCTGGGAAGAATAAAAGGAAAAAAACTGTCATCTCTGCAATACGTACTGAATCTGTCCTGGATGCATGTGACAAGTTTCTTCATACTCCAGATTGCTTAGTCACATAGTCAGCAGCATCGCATGGATGTGGGGGCCCCTGTGGGAAGTCTTTGCCCTAACCTTTCTGCGCATTAGAGAAAACTCCGGATTACTTCTTCTTTTTTATTTTTTATTAAGTGAGAAGTGGGGAGTCAGAGAGACGGACTCCCACATGCACCCTGACTAGGATCCACCCAGCAAGCCCACTAAGGGGTGATACTCTGCCCATCTGGGGTGTTGCTCCATTGTTCAGCAACCGAGCTCTTCTTAGAGCCTGAGGCAGAGGCCATGGAGCCATCCTCACTTCCCCAGGGCCAACTTGCTCCAATTGAACCATGGCTGTGGAAGTGGAAGAGAGAGATAGAGATAGAAGGCCTGGGGTGTTTCCAAAATACCTTATACTGCACAAGACAGTCTCCCAGGACAAAAAGGGGAGGGGTGGAGAAGCAGATGGTTGCTTTTCCTGTGTGCCCTGACCGGGAATTGAACCCAGGTTATCCATACGCCAGTCCGACGCTCTACCACTGAGCCAACAGGCCAGGGCCCTGGCTTACTTCTGAATGACTGTCCAGAAGGAGGCTGAGCTGAGCTATTTGACCATTTGATCCACAATGGTAAGTATTAGTGTAACCAAAACTAAAAATAAATTTAAAAATTGCTATTTTCTTTGGCTAATATGCAAATTCTCAAAACCAGGAGAATAAATTAGGCAGGCAATTAAATTCCTGCTCTTTGGGGGCTTATGTGTCCATGAAAATTACAGGGCATTGTTTGCATTAGAATAAACTATTTCCCAAGTAAGTGACAGCACAAGGCTCAGGGACTCGGAAGTAAGATGCCCCTTTCCTTTCTGCTGTCATGAGCTAACTATAGGTACAGTCATTTACACTAACTTAACATTACAACCCTTTTGACTGCTAGAGATAGAGGGTGAACTGTGGCAATCCCTGATTTTTACAGACAAAGCAGAGGCCCAGAGAGGGACACGATCTTCTAAAGGTCAGCAAGCTAGTAAGTAGGACAGGGCTGTCTACCCTCTGGCTCTGAGGCACATCAGGCCACTGTGTTCTGCTCCGTGAGTTCTCTCACTGCTTCACTCGCTGCCAATGCCTGGGCAGTCAGGGCAAATTATGGAGAGCAGGTGCAGTGTGTGCCACACTGAAGTGCCCAATAGGTCTTTAGACTCTTGAATTTCCCTACATAAAATACAAGTTCGATCAAGTTAGAAGCAATGCTTTCTCCTTTGTAATATCACTCACTGCTGGGCACACAAATGTTTTTTTCCAACATTGTATTTATGAACATTTCAGACATATAGCATGTTTTAATTACCTTCTATTTACTACATCAGTGAGGGAGAGATTTCCACCATAGGGCTATCGGACGGCTAAGTATAGGACACCTGACACTGGACAAATGAGATTGGTTGGTCACTTATATTCACAAGCTGGGCAAGGAGGACACCACCTACCACATGGGGCCACATGGGTTGGATTCAGGAAGAGGGTGAGCGAGCAGAAGTTGGGGAGCAGGCTTTGTAGGATCAAGAGGATGAGGTGGCCCTGGCCCCACAGTAGGATGAGACTGACTTGACTGGCAATTCCTCAGACTGGCAGGAAGCTGAAGCCCTTACTCAGGGATAAACAGGCACTCTATCTGGTCCCAAGGAGAGGATGGTCATTAGGTCAGGGGACCTTATCCATGAGAGTAGAGTGGGGAGGGGAAGTTAAGGCCATTCAAAGTCTTCCTGGTTTTACCTGATGTCAAGGCAGCACGTAACATTAAGCCTTACTTACAAGCCTCAAATCACACGTCAAGTTAATTCTAGCACTGCCCTGGCCGGTTGGCACAGTGGTAGAGCGTCAGCCCAGCATGTGGACGGCCCGGGTTTGATTCTCAGTCAGGGCACACAGGAGAAGCTCCTACCTGCTTCTCTACCCTCCCCCTCTCGCTTCTCTCTCTCTTGCCCTCCTCAATTGCAGCCATGGCTGAATTGGCCCTGGGAACTGAGGATGGCTCCATGGCCTCTGCCTCAGGTGCTAAGAACTCGGTAGAGCAACGCCCTACATGGGCAGAGCATCGTCCCCTCGTGGGCTTGCCAGGTGGATCCTGGTCAGGGTGCATGAGGGAGTCTGTTTCTGCCTCCCATCCTCTCACTGAATCAAATAAATAAATAAATAAATAAATAAATAAATAAATAAAAGTTCTAGCACTGACACTTCACTATACACGCTATGTCACATAGTCATCCATCTGTCCATCCACTGACCCAACTTGTAAGTTGTATTCAAAGTAAACTACAGACAATACTAAACTTCCTTCTAAATTCTTGGCATGGAAATCATTAAGTTTAATAATTGTGTATATTTTTTCATCTTTTAATGAAAACTGACATATAATGAAATGCACAAGTTTAAGTACACATTCTGAGTTTTGACAAATGTATACACCTGAGTAACCCAAACCCTTATCAAGGTAAAGAGCATTGCCATCATCCAGAGAGTTCCATCCTGACCCCTCCCTGCCAGGCAGCTCCTGCCCGCGGCTCCCTGCGGGAGCACTGCCCTGCTTTCTTCCATTGTAGGTTAGCCTGTTGGCTCCGGAGGATCTGTCTGTACAGGGACCCACACAACACACCCACCATTGTGTGAGGTTCTTTCCACTCAGCACCCTGCCCTCCAGGCTGCCCCACACAGGGTGCCTTCTGTGTGGCTCCTCCTCACTGCTGTGGGGTGCGCACTGGACAGGAGTTCAGTTTGGTTACACATCCTTGGACCAGTGGACACTTTGGCTGCTGGCGCATGTGAGCACCTCTTTCTATAAACATGTTTTCATTTCTCGGGCAAAGACCCAAGAGGGATTCATAGCATAAAGCAGGGGTCTCAAACTCGCGGCCCGTGGGCCACATGCGGCCCGCCGAACAATTTTGTGCGGCCCGCAGACTAATCCATGAAGTTCAAAATATTTTGGATAAAATTAAGTAAGCCTAGGGGCCTACTTGTATTTTTCATTTCTCTAGCATCCTAACTAGATATTAGCTTAGTTAACAGCAGTTGTGATGCGAACTACAGTTTCTGGTTGTTTTGTGACACTGAGTAAACTGCATGTACGATTGTGCTTGTTGTACTGATTTTTTTGTTTTGTTTTCAACTGCAGTGATAAAAGTGTTGCGTAACAGTTGCCTTTTGTAGACCTAGTGTGGCCCGCCGAACGGCTGTGATCTTGCTCTGCGGCCCACATGCTGAGTTGAGTTTGAGACCCCTGGCATAAAGGGTTGTTCAGTGTCACAAGATACTGAAAGCCTTTTCAAAATGCTGGCTGTGCAATCTCACACTCCCTCCAACAATGCAGGAGAATCCTTGTGGCTCCAGATTCTCACCTCTGTTTGGTGTTTTCAGTGTTGTAATAAGTTGTTTTTGAGTCAAGTTTGAAAGTTGAGGCGAGCCTGTGGAGGAAGGGGAGCCCCGGGAACCCTACCCAGGCCTGAGAAGTTGTGAGACATTCTCTTGGTTAGGTCCAGGGAGGCAATGATTCCATTTTCTTTGACATTTAAGAGCTGTGATGTCCCTGAGAAATGAGCAATCAGAAGCTACCGTGCAGGAAGCCATGGGGAGGTGGGAAGGCACGCTGGATGCGGGGGCCACAGTTATGCCTTCTGACACTTCATTAAGGGCACTTCTGCATCAGCTAAGGATCTTCTGATGCCTTGTGACAGTCCCACTTAGCACTGGTCTGCAGGGCTGGGAGCCTGGGATCCTCAGGGAGTTGAAGAAGGCAGCTCACATACACAGCCTCTTCCCTCCCTTCGACGAGCCTGAGTCGGTCGAAAGCTGGCTCACGCTACCCATTTGTGGCTGTTTTCAAACATAACTCCTGCCTTTTCATTGCCGATGTTTGATGATCCAGGGCAGGAGATGAAAAGGCAGAGGGACTTTGTAAACTTCAGTGCCAATGAAATAACTTCGGTTTAATGCATTCCACAAAAATGAACCAAGGAAAAGCCAGGGGATGGTGACCTGAAAACTGGTGTCTGGAAAGATGAGTGAGAGTCAAGGGAGGCATGACGAGCAGAAGATATTGGGAATTCTAACGCCAGGTCACAGAGAAGTCAGAAACCCACCGCAGCAAGGCAGGGAGAAGGAGGTCAGGGCTGACTGAAACGTCAGCAGGCGGCTGGAACACAGGCAATAGATGGGGAGATACTGAGGGTAAAACTCCCAGGTGTGTGTGCATCACCAAGGGCAGAGACTGGTGTGTCTTCCTGAGGGCAAGAATCTGGCAGAGCAGCGGGAACCAAAGACCTGCAGCTCTGCTAGTCCCCAGGCCTGAGCAGCTGAGAAGAGTGACATAGACTACTATACACGGTTGGGACATATATGGTATTTTGTATACATTGATACAGAATAATGTTTACAAAATATATTCTTCTTTTTACCTTTTCCAAGGCTTTAAAAAAGTATGGAAGAGTACAAGAACTAAATATAACAAACATTTATTTTCCCACCAGGTAGAATTGACAATTTTTAAGTTTCTTCACATTTATAAACCTTACAGAACTCTCAGTTTCAGTTCCCTCATCTCCTCCTCTCATAGCCATCATTATGAATTAGATAGATGTGTGTACTTCTGGCCATTTAAAAAATAATATCCGTGAACAATAAAGAAGTTCTTCTGCAAGGAATGGTAATAAATGTCTTAGGCTTTGCAAAAAAAAAAAAAGAGTGACACAATGTGAGGCCAAGCTCCACCCCCCAACCCCCATACACTCCCCTCCCCACCCAGCTGCCTCATTCCCCCAGAGGCAGCAGGCCCCCTTGCTGCGCCCTCCCCCTGGGGATATAGGTGTGAGAAAGGTGAGCTTGGCCAGGGGGTGCGAATGCGGGGAGCCATCTCCTCTCACCTTCTCTCTGCTGTTCTCCATTCATTTCTGCTTCTTTAGTCCTTTCCCTCCAGGAAGGAAAACCATGGTCGATGATTGCAACCCCTGGACCCAGCAGGCCCCCACTTAAACCACCACCCAGGCTACCCATGGGGCTCAGGATAAAACCCCAAGTCTCTCCCACCAAAACCCTAAGTGTTCTGACCTTGACCTCCCTCCCCCAACCCTGTGAAGAGCCTTCTTGGCCCTGCTCACTGCCTCTGGTAATGCGAATTTCTTGAGTAACTGCTAAGTCTCCTCCCCCGCCACATCTGCCTCATCCCTTAGACATAGGTGGTTACCCCAACCCTTCCCTACAATCTGTTATCAAGGAGAGTCCTCCTCCTATTTCCTCTCATAGTCCCCGCCCATCTGCAGTTCTGTCTGTATTTGACCATCATTTCACATCCATCCTCACTAGCCTGTGCGTCCCACAAGGCAGGGGATGCGCCTGCCTTGGTCACTGCTTTCCCAGGGCCTGGCAGATGCTGGCAGCTGCTCGTGGCATGAACATGTTCGTGGAATGGGCAGGGGTGTGATCCCTGAGCTCTGGTTTTCCACCGGCACCTCACCTCCCTCAAGAGCTCACAAGCTAGCTCACTGGGACCATCTGTGTCTCAGACTCTTTCTGAGAAGGCAGCCGTCCTTCCACATGGAGGAGCTAGTCGTTTTCCTGGGAGTGGTTGAGTCATCTCATAAGACATAATGCATGTTGCTCCACTGTGACTTTACTGAGTGCAGGGCCAGTCGTCGTGGCCATCCTGGCCATGCACATGCAGGTTCCCACTGGATTTGGGAAGATGGTAAAGGAGCAGTGGAGCCAAAAAGTGATGGGCCATTTCTTTATTCAAGTCTCGCACTGGCCAGTGAGCAAACATACAGGAAAAACATTTCCTTTTCACTCATTCAGAGCTGCCAAAGCCCTGACACTTTCCCCGGTTCCACAATCAGGAAAACCTTCTCCGGTTTCTCCTAGAATCAAAGGCCCCACCAGTCTCAGCAGAGCTCACAAAAGCCCCTCAGCTCTGGTTCCCCATCTGCACACCTTCTTCCTTCTCTGCCAACATGGCTTCTTTCTCAGCACTCTGCATTCTCTCCACTCTCTCTGCTAACATGGCTTCTCTCTGCCTCTCCTTCTCTCTCTTTTCTAAACTTTCTGGTGGAAAACCTCTCCTCCAGCACACATTAGCAAAGCAATGGCCCTTCCCAAGCAGGAAGATAATTTGCAGTTTCACAGACTACACAAACCTGGCGTTGCCCAGCATCATTTTGTAACAATAAAAGTGAGCAAAATAAAAAAATACAAATTTTACAAACTCATTTGCCCAACACTGAGGAATTACATGCTTTCCTGGCCCCGCTGGAGGGAGGCTTCCCAGAGTGCGGCAGGTGCAGAGAGGAGTGCGTGGTTTGATCTTTGCTACGGTTGAACGGGAGCGTCTGTATTCCAGCTTGTCAGTACAGACTTCAGAAGATCAAACGCTCTATCTTTAGAAGAGTCCCCCATATTACAATGGCATTGACAGAGTGACAGCTTCGACAGCTGTCAGGTTAGTATAAACAGCCTGAGACACAGCACCAGGCGACTGCACCTGAGCACACAGCCTCAGGGCCTGGTGGGGAAGGACACACAGGAACGGAAGCCCAGCAGCTGCAGGCTTGTGGGTGCTCTGTTACAAAACTGTGGTGCCTGAGGGCCTCTCAACTGATACATTTTGTGTGAATTTGCTTAAGTTACCAACGCCTGGAAATCAAAGCAAGTTAGATGCAGTGAGGCCGTCCTTGCCAGGAGAACCAGCTCGAGCTCAGATGTGTTCCAGCCTCACGGCAGAGTCACCTAAGGCACTTCCAACACCCTGCAGCCCAGGACGAAGCCCAGACCACTTCCGTCAGAATCTTCAGGATGAGCTCACACACTCCCGCTTTTTAAAGCTGCTCAGGCCATTGCAATGGAAAGCCGAGTCTGAACACCTCTGTTTAAGGGTGTTACAATTCAAAGGAGTGGCCTGAATCAGCCAGGCATTTCATGACTCCAAACATAAATCAAGGCCTGTGCAGACAGTTAATGACGCAAAAGGGGAGAGAGAAATGATAACAGAGGAGCAACTGAGAGCACCACCCAAGCTCAGATTTCTTAGTCACACCCTGGCTTTACTACCCACCAGCTGTGGGACTCTAGGCAACTTGCTTAAGCCCTCTGTGCTATATTTCTGCCTGTTTCAAAGCAAAAGTGCAGTCCCCAAGTATTCCTGTATCTGCCCCACATCATGCATGAAGGAAGGGCAGGAACTGGTGAGAGGCCTGCCCAGGAGTTTAATGAGCCCTCACAGGCTCAAATCCCTGAGAACAAAAATCAGGACCTATAGATAAGAAGTCCAAGTACCCTCCGGGGCACTACCTGGGAAATCAGAGACACGGGGTTTTGTGCCAGGATTAAGGTGCTGATTGGAACAGAATTATTGCTTGCCCTGAAGTGCAGGGGGGGACAGAGACAAAGAAAGTATGTAAGGCTAGAAGATAGGGTGTCATTTTGAAACGCATCCAGTTGTGTCATCTATACACAGGAGGCCAGCAAAGATGTTCCTCTGCCTTCCTTCCCTATCTCTGAATAGTTCTTTATATGGTAAATACAGTGAGTCCTAACTCTACAATTCATGTGATTGTAAATCTCTACATGGCCACTGAGATTCTATTAAGTTGGTCCTCTGGCAACGAGGACACAAAGGCAAATACAGAATAGCCCTCTGGAGCAGGCACACAGCTCGGAGCCCATGGGCAGGGCCCAAGGGGTGGTGAGAAGCTCCCCTATGTCTCTGTGCCCAGGGGCTTGTGCAGCCCTGGCCACTGCGGAAAGGGAGTCTGTGCAGACTCTGATCTCCTGGCTGTGTTCTTCACCCAGAGAAACTTCTAACCCTTGAACACGAAGTGGAGAAGAAAGTGACTCCAATGAAAGAGGGGTGATCGCGGACTAAGTGTGAGTGCGTGCGTGTGCATGCCTGCGCACAGACTGGAGGTGGCTGGGTGTGAGCGGCGTAAGCAGCCAGCCCCAGCTTTCCCCACACACTCACAGGTGCATGAGACGAAAAAGAAGAGGCTGGCTGTAAGACGGAAGGAAGGGGACCCTGCATGGACCTGAGCTGAACCCCAGCTGGCGCCTGCAGCGGTTTGGAGCCCAAGGTGCAAAATCTCATCTGTGAACTGAACACGTGGTAATGGTCCCCACCTCCTCAGATGGCTGAAGAGATTGAGTAACATGATACTTGTTAAGGAACTCGGCATCATGACGGATATCCAATCAAACACAGGTTTTATGTTCTTCCCAGTGACTTGACAATTTAATTTTTTCACAGCCGTTATATTGTTTGGTCTTGATTATGCAGGCAAGTGGGCGATATTAGTTGTTTCTAATATGCAGGTGAAGACACTGAGGCTCAGAGGTGAGGGACTGAGTGTGGAGTAAGGATGCAAACCCAGCTCTCTGCGCAGCAGTGAAACTGTTTCCCTGCCCCCTTCTTTTCCCAACTTCTCCTGTACTTTCCCAGCGGCCCCCTCAGCGGGATTCAGCTATGGAAGGAGTCACCATTCTAAGACCTTTGTTCCCATTGGGACTTTGGGAAAAAGACTGATTTCAGATCCTTTTGTCCCAACAAGAGATATTGTAAGAGGGCCCTAGCCAGTTGGCTCAGTGGTAGATATTGGCCCGGTTTGTGGAAGTCCTGGGTTTGATTTTTAGTCAGGGCACATAGGACACATGACCATCTGTTTCTCCACCCCCACCCAATCCCGGCTCTCTCTTCCCCTCCTGCAGCCATGATTCAAATGGTTTGAGCAAGTTGACCCTGGGTGCTAAGGATAGCTCCATGGCTTCACCTCAGGCACTAAAATAGCTTGGTTTCCGAGCAATGGAGCAGCAGCCCCAGATGGGCAGAACATCACCTGGTAGGGGGCTTGCTGGGTGATCCCGGTTGGGGTGCATGTGGGTGTCTGTCTCTCTGCCTCCCTGCCTCTCAATAAAAAAAGAAAAAGAATAAAGAAATAGCATAAGAGAAAGAGAGGATGATGTTCATTGTAGGAAATGATTTACTTTCTGACTCATTCCCAAATATTGGATTCTCCTGTGTGCCACCAGGATTACCAAAGGCCTACGAAGCAGGTCTGTGAGTAGCTGTAGACCTCTGGTCCCATATTATCTCTTGCTCTTCCTTTTGGTGGCAGCATTGAAGTTTTCTCTGGAGACCACGCTCTTTCCTGTTCCTCACCATGTGACGCATGAGGAGTTGATGTTGCCTTAGCACTGAAGGGTCACGTGAACCAGGCCTGGCCAATCAGAACATCACCTGTCCTTAGCTGTGGTGACTTGCTGATGAATGGGTGTTTGATTCAGTCGAAGAGAATCATTTACAATGACATGTCTGCTGAGCTTGCTCAGAGGGAAGTACAAGCATCTGTCTCTCCCACTGGACATCAACCTAGGAGGATGTAGACATTATTGGGGCTGCTGGCGGAGGCCACAGGGAGCTGGACCATGTAGCACAAGGAGGAGGACAGAGCCACAACACAGAGAGCCACCTGGTGCAGATGGCCTCATTCAAAGTCCTAGACCCATCTGCCTGGACTAGCCCTATCACAAAGCTTTTGAGCCAATATTTTCCTATATATTATGTATGCATAAATTTTGCCAGATTAAGTTGGATTTTCTGACACTTGAAACCAGAAACTCTTATCTGTTGAACTTATTATCTTCACTTTGCAAATGAGGAAACGAAGGCTCCAACAAAATGAACAACAAAATTTCTTTAGGCTGAAAGGAAGCGACCCCAGATGGTAACTCGAATCTACATAATTAAACAGAGAGCACAGGTAAATGTAATTATAAAAATCAGTCTAAACCCATAGTTCCTCCTTTCTTTTGATAGCTGATTTAAAAGCAACTGTATAAGATAATATATATAATGTAATTTTGGCCCCATAGCACACAGAAATGTCATATATGTGCAACATACTTGCCAGGGACAGCACAAAGGGGGGACAGAGCTGTACTGGGCCAAGGGGACCATCAGGGATGGTAAATCAATGCTTACAGCAATGCACTCTTGATTTATAATATTATTAGATGCAATATGCATAACAATAACAGCACAACAAAGGGGAAAGAAGATAATAGAGCTTTATAGGAGTAGCATTTATATACATCACTGGTATTATGCTAATATAAATTTGAAGTAGATCCTCTTAAGTTAAGACATATATAGTAAACCCTAGAAAAATTACTAAAACCATATATAAAAATATAGTAAAAAAACATTAAATACATTTAAAATACTAATTTTAATTTATAATGTGGGAGAGAGAAGACCTTAAACCTTGAAAGCAGATAGGAATAGCATCAATTTTAAGTTTCAGGGAGTTGGCTTTAGACAGGAAGAGGCTGGGGCTCCTGTTAACAAGGCTGAGTTTCTCCTAAGAAAGCAGGATTCGAAGGGCTTTCGTGTTTTCAAAGTTTCTCCAAATAGTAGGATTTTATCTTGTGCTACAAAAAAGTCTTATTTTTATGTACAAAATGCCAAGTGAGACGCTGACTTACAGATATTATCACATAATTTAGTAAACATAGTTTTATTTATATTGTACATTATTTAATTATATTTATGTACAATATAAAAGTTAAATATGCAGAAGGGAGATGCCTCAATAGTCTAGTAATTGGTGTGATCGTTTGAACCTGCCCAATCTTTGAGAGATTTTAGATTTATTGGATGATAGTATCTTTCTCTCCTATAATTAGATTATTTAACACTTTGGCATTAGCAGGAAGTTCCTAGTACTAAGGACAATAATGAAAGTTAAGTGTCTACTTTGATACTGCTTCTAATACACATTCATATTTTTGGAAGATTGAGAACGGCATAATTACCAGACAGTACTTAGTATGGAAAAGTGACTACTGACTTCTGTGTTGGACAAATTTTAAAAAGCAATGATTGTTTCTCTTATAACCATAGAGGCAAATGCATCACTTTTCTAAAAATCTAATTGTTTAGGGAAAAAAGCTAAAAGCAATATAGAGGAACTACCTACAGAAGATTAACACAAAAATCAAATAAGACTTAAAAGATTTGGTAGATGAAATGAGGTCCTGGGTAGGAAGTCACTATGCTGTAAAGATGTTAATTCTCTTCATATTATTTTATAATTTTAATGTAATCCCCCCAAAATCCCAAGCTAATAGGATGTGGGGGAACATTTAAATATGATTTTGAGACCCATATATAAAAATAAATCAGTGAGAGTAACCAAAAAAATGTTTGCAAAATAAGAGTGAAGTTGGGCTTGTACTGCAAGATAATAGAATATGTTAAGGCATTTCAGTTACTAAAGTAGTATAATTCTAATATAAGCTGAGAACAGCCAGATGTTCATGTTAAATAATAGAAAACTCCAATTGGCCCAAGCATAGTATTAACATAGATAAAAATGCTATGGATCAATGGGGAAAGCTTTTTCCTTTATAATAAGTAGTGTTAGGATTTGCCTACATTTTTTAAAAAATTGGATCTTTGTTTCACATTATGCACCAAAATGTGAATTAGTTTTGTAAATAAAATTAAAGAATTAATTTAAAAAATAGAATTATGAAAGAACTAGAGCTGAGTATAGTTGAGTATCTGTTCTCTCTCTGAAAAAATACTTCCTAAGCATAAAAGCAAAGGAAGAAATCAGAAAAAAAAAAAGATTCATGTGTTAAATTCAAAAAATCTCCAACATGTTGAAAATTTTGGAAATAGAAAAAGAAATCTGTAGCATTTGCAGCACAGGATTAATATTTTAAATCTGTTTCTATAAATTAGTAAGTATAAAGGCAATGCCCTGCAGGAAAACAGAGCAGACGTAAAGGGCTGTTCTCAGAAGAAGCAGCAACACAAGTGGCCAGGGTAAAAAAAGTTCAAGCTCACTCTAATAAAAAAAAAAGAAGAAAAAAAAATGAAAACGATTACATTTATTTTGCTTATTAACTAGTGGGATTTTTCCTTGGAAATTACAGAAAACGTGATACCATGTTGCTGAGAAGTTCAGAGCATTTATCGTCTCATACAAGAGTCTGGCCTGCAGTTGGTCCCAGTGGTCATTTGGTGGTTCACGGTGCTGTCAACAACCACTCCCCACCCTCCCCTCTGTCGTCCTCTGCATACTCTCTTGTCCTCCATGCCCCATCATGGTCACTCCACGGGCGCAACAACTCCGGTTTCTAGATCTCCCCTTCCCCTTCAGGAACTGGGAAAATGGACGGTTTTCCCTTCTGTGTCTATTTTACATCCAAGAGGACCCCGTTTCCTAGAAGTCCCCAAGGAGAGATCCCTTTAGGTTCTCGTAGTCAGAACTGTCATGTGCCCATGACTAACCAGGTCACTGAAAAGGGAGACGGCATTACCCACGGGCTTAGACTAGCTAAATTGCCATCTGCCGAGTCTGAATTAAATCTTGTAAGCTAGTGGTGGGATATAAAGCGATACAAACCTCCCAGGTAAAACATACATCAAAAGCATTAGAACTCATACATAAACTCATTAACCACCATTTCTCATTCTTCCTGAAGAAGTACTCTTGGATGGGCTCACAGATGCAGCCAGAGGGCTGTTCATCACTGAGCTGTTCGTGAAAATGAAAAAAAAAAAAAAATCAGAAACAAGCCACACATACAAAACTTAAGAGGCTGGTTAAATAACTAAGGACAGGGAGATGACATCAGAGTAATGGTGGGGTAGGAAGCGATACTGATAAATCTCCCCCAAAACTCAACAAGATCTTCAACCAGAAACAGAAAAACCTATCCTTGGAGCCTCCAGATGTTTCGCAATACACCTGAAGGTGTGGTCGAGCGAAAAATTGGCTAAATATATAACCAAACCCCGAAGGAAATAGGGAGCAAGAAATGCTCCGCCTTCCTCACTAACCTAAACAGGGCGGCTTTCTCTGGGATCCGTGAATATAGAAACTGAGGCGGGCAAAGGGGGTGAATAGATCCAGGCCACGGGACAAACGGCCGAACCAGGCTATGGCACGAAGATCCAAGCCGAGGAAAAACTGATCCTGTGGCAACCCGGGCAATACAAGCTAACACTCGCGCCAAACCCAAACAAAGCAAGACAAGTGGGGCAGCCATTTTACCCGATCTCCTGGTTGGCGCACGAGAGATTTCTTCCTAAGCCCCGGGAGTGGGTGTCTGTGTTACCCCACAGAGAGGCAGAGTCAGAGGCCTTTCTGTGGGCTGAAAGCAGAATCTCTGGGCAGCCCCAGCGCCCTGGGAAAGCCGCGCATGGGAGGGAGCAAGAACTAATTCCAATGGTGGAACTTTTCCGTGCTGGTATGGGATTCACTCAGAGGGAAACGCGGCCGGCCTTATATCCTGGTCTGCGCGCGCAGATAGTGAGCGAGAGATTCCTCCGAGTGCCTCGGCAGTGCGCGCCCGTGTTATCGCACAGAGGGGCAGAGTCAGAGACCTTTGTGTGGGCCAAAGCGGAATCTCGGGCCGCCACAGCGACTTGCAAAAGCCGCGCGCGGGGACGGAGTGAGAGCCAATTCCAACGCTGCAACTTTTCCATGCGGTTGGGGGTTTCACTCAGAGTGTGAGACTGCTGGCCAGATATCCTGGTCTGCACGTGCAGATAGTGAGCGAGAGTTTCCTCCAAGCGCCCCGGAAATGGGCACCTGCCTGTGTTACCGGACAGAGTGGCAGAGCCAGAGGTCTTTGAGTGGGCGGAAACCCCGCCTGATTATGCTAGCAGCTCTGACTGACTGAGCCTTACCCAGAGCCCTGTGCTGAGTGGAAATAGAGTGGGGAGTTGCCAGCTCTTTGAGCCTCTTACTATCCAGGCAGAGGCAGCAGCAACCCCATAGCTGGATTATCAGGCTACTAATTGAGGAAGGAAAGACTAGGAGAAAGGCTCCAGGAACACGGACTCTCTCACTGTCGGAGCCTATAAATGCTAATGAGCCTCGACTGCCAACGAGACTAAAGCACAATACATGACATCGCCATAGAGACTTATCAACTGCAAACCTCTACCTGAGCGTGTCAAAGGGGCAGAACCTGGGGTACAGAGTCACCGACCAGGAAGTGGGAAAGAAAAGAAAAAGCAAGAAGATAACCTCTCAAAATCAAGAATAATCTGCAGACTTTATAACCTATCCCATTTTATTATATTTGTTCGTTTGTTTTTCTTACCTTCATTCTTGATATTCTTTTCCTCCTCCAATTTGGCCGATTAACTCTCTGCCGGTCTTACTCTCTCCTCTCCTTGAACTACACTACCCATAAGTGTTACATCTCCCATTATCTTTTCTCTCCTCTTCCTTTCTCTCGATGAGGGTTGCACTCCAAAACCCTTAACTCTCTCTCTCTCTCTCCCCTTTTTTCTTTTTTCTTCTTTTAGTGGTTCCCTCTTTTTTTCTCTCTCTCTCTTTCTTTTCTCCCTCTATATTATTTTCTTCCTTTCTCCTTTACATCTCCTCTCATTCAAACCTCAATAACAAACAAATTATCTTATCTGGGACTCAAACTTATGTTTGTGGCATTTTGGGGGGTTTTTACTTCACCTTTTTAACTCACTAGCAGTGCTCCCATCCCTGGCTCTCCATTTTATCTAGTTCTTGTTCCACTAAATACAAGAGTAATTTTTTAATTTGTCCCCCCATTTTTCTGTTTTCCTCTTATTCCTCTCATCATAACTCTTAATCAACCAACACCTTAAAGCAAATCATTTTATTCTTGACCCAAATTTTTTCCTTATTTACTTTTTGTGGGTCCATACCCCCTTCTTTTTCCTTTTTTTTTTCTTTTTTTTTACCCCTTTATTACTTTTCCCTAATTCAGGCCCTCCATTACAGGCATTGTTTGTTATAATTCACATTTCACCACAAGATTTTCTCAAGAAAGAGGGAGAGGAGAGGAGAGGAAAAAGGGAGGGGGAATAATTTCCTTTTTTAAAAAATTTTTATTTTATTTTTCTTTATTTCATTATTAATTTTTTTTTAAAAAAACAACTCTTTTTGATTTTTTATTTTTTTAACTTTTTATTCTTTATTAAATCTCATTAATACTATCAACAAAACCACCCTCAGATGCCATTAAGGAAGAGAAATCAAATATCATGGATACAAAAGAAAGAGAGGTAACACAGCTAGATGAGGAAAAATCTATGGAGAAAAAATTTAATATATTGGAAACCTTGGAGCTAAATGACAGAGAATTCAAGATAGAAATCCTAAAAATCCTCCAAGATATACAAGAAAACACAGAAAGGCAATTTAGGGAGCTCAGAAAACAACTCAATGAACACAAAGAATATATGTCCAAGGAAACAGAAACTATAAAAAGAAATCAAACAGACATGAAAAACTCAATTCACGAGCTGAAAAACAAAGTAACGAGCTTAGCTAATAGAACAGGTCAGATAGAAGAGAGGATTAGTGAAATAGAAGACAAGCAACTTGAGGCACAACAGAGAGAAGAAGAAAGAGACTCAAAAATTAAAAAAAAATGAGATAGCCCTACAAGAATTATCTGACTCCATCAAAAAGAATAACATAAGAATAATAGGTATATCAGAGGGAGAAGAGAGAGAAAATGGAATGGAGAACATAAACAAATAATAGATGAGAACTTCCCAAGCCTGTGGAAAGAAATAAAGCCTCAAGTTCAAGAAGCAAACAGAACTCTGAGTTTTCTTAACCCCAACAAACCTACTCCAAGGCATATCATAATGAAATTGACACAAACCAACAGCAAAGAAAAAATTCTCAAGGCTGCCAGGGAAAAGAAGAATACAACATATAAAGGAAGGCCCATTAGATTATCATCAGATTTCTCAGCAGAAACTCTATAAGCTAGAAGAGAGTGGACCCCAATATTTAAAGTCCTGAAACAGAGGAACTTTCAGCCACAAATACTATACCCATCAAAGCTATCCTTCAAATATGAAGGAGAAATAAAAACATTCACAGATACAGAAAAGATGAGGGAATTTATCATCAGAAAACCTCCACTCCAGGAATACTAAAGGGGGTTCTCCAATCAAATACAAAGAACAAAAAAGAACAGAGCCACAAGTAAAAGCTCCAAGAAGAACACAATAAAACCAAATTTAAACTGTGACAACAACAAAAAGAAAGGGGGGGAGAAGATGGAGATTAACAGTAGCAAAGGATGATGGAGTGCAAAAGTACTCACAAAATAGTTCGCTACAATAAACAGGGTAGGGACCCTTTTCATTATTCAAAGGTAACCACCATTGAAAAAACCACCACAGAAGCACATGAGATAAAAAAGATAGCAACAGAGGAAAGATGTATGGAATACAACCAAATAAAAACAAAAGATAGAAAAACGAAAGAGAAGGATCAAACAAGACACAAAACTAACAGAAAGCAAGATATAAAATGGCAATAGGGAACTCACAAGTGTCAATAATTACACTAAATGTAAATGGATTAAACTCACCAATAAAAAGACACAGAGTAGCAGAATGGATTAAAAAAGAAAATCCAACTGTATGCTGCCTACAGGAAACTCATCTAAGTAACAAGGATAAAAACAAATTCAAAGTGAAAGGCTAGAAAACAATACTCCAAGCAAATAACATCCAAAAAAAAGCAGGTGTAGCAATACTCATATCGGATAATGCTGACTACAAGACAGCAAAAGTACTCAGAGACAAAAAAGGCCATTTCATAATGGCTAAGGGGACACTGAATCAAGAAGACATAACAATTCTTAATATATATGCACCAAACCAAGGAGCACCAAAATATATAAGACAGCTACTTATTGATCTTAAAACAAAAACTGACAAGAATACAATCATACTTGGAGACCTCAATACACCGCTGACAGCTCTAGATCGGTCATCCAAACAGAGAATCAACAAAGACATAGTGGCCTTAAACAAAACACTAGAGCACCTGGATATGATAGACATCTACAGGATATTTCATCCCAAAGTGACTGAGTATACATTTTTCTCCAGTGTACATGGATCATTCTCAAGAATTGACCATATGTTGAGCCACAAAAACAACATCAGAAAATTCAGAAAAATCAAAGTTGTACCAAGCATATTTTCTGATCCTAAAGCCTTGAAACTAGAATTCAACTGCAAAAAAGAGGAAAAAAATCCCACAAAAATGTGGAAACTAAACAACATACTTTTAAAAAATGAATGGGTCAAAGAAGAAATAAGTGCAGAGATCAAAAGATATATACGGACTAATGAAAATGACAATACGACATATCAGAATCTATGGGATGCAGCAAAAGCAGTGATAAGAGGGAAATTCATATCACTTCAGGCATATATGAACAAACAAGAGAGAGCACAAGTGAACCACTTAACTTCACACCTTAAGGAACTAGAAAAAGAAGAACAAAGAAAACCCAAAACCAGCTGAAGAAAGGAGATAATAAAAATCAGAGCAGAAATAAATGAATTAGAGAACAGAAAAACTATAGAAAAAATTAATAGAACAAGGAGCTGGTTCTTTGAAAAGATCAACAAAATTGACAAACCCTTGGCAAGACTTACCAAGGAAAAAAGAGAAAGAACTCATATAAACAAAATCCAAAATGAAAGAGGAGAAATCACCATGGACACCGTAGATATACAAAGAATTATTGTAGAATACTATGAAAAACTTTATGCCACTAAATTCAACAACCTAGAAGAAATGGATAAATTCCTAGAACAATACAACCTTCCTAGACTGAGTCAAGAAGAAACAGAAAGCCTAAACAGACCTATTAGTAGAGAAGAAATAGAAAAAAACATGAAAAACCTCCCCAAAAATAAAAAAGTCCAGGCCCTGACGGATATACCAGTGAATTTTATCAAACACTCAAAGAAGACTTGGTTCCTATTCTACTCAAAGTCTTCCAAAAAATTGAAGAAGAAGCAATACTTCCAAACACATTTTATGAGGCCAACATAACCCTCATACCAAAACCAGGCAAGGATGGCACAAAAAAATAAAACTACAGACCAATATCTCTAATGAATACAGATGCTAAAATACTAAACAAAATACTAGCAAATCAAATACAACAACATATTAAAAACATAATACATCATGATCAAGTGGGATTCATTCCAGAATCTCAAGAATGGTTCAACATACGTAAAACGGTTAACATAATACACCATATCAACAAAACAAAGAACAAAAACCACATGATCTTATCAATAGACACAGAAAAGGCTTTTGATAAAATACAACACAATTTTATGTTTAAGACTCTCAACAAAATGGATATAGAAGGAAAATATCTCAACATGATAAAGGCCATATATGATAAACTATCAGCTAACATCATATTAAATGGCACTAAACTGAAGGCTTTCCCCCTTAAATCAGGAACAAGACAGGGTTGTCCACTCTCTCCACTCTTATTTAATGTGGTACTAGAGGTTCTAGCCAGAGCAATCAGACAAGACAAAGAAATTAAAGGCATCCATATTGGAAAAGAAGAAGTAAAGGTATCACTTTTTGCAGATGATATGATCCTATACATCGAAAACCCCAAAGAATCCACAAAAAGACTACTAGAAACAATAAGCCAATACAGTAAGGTCGCAGGATACAAAATTAACATACAGAAGTCAATAGCCTTTCTATATGCCAACAATGAAACAATTGAGGACGAACTCAAAAGAATAATCCCCTTCACGATTGCAACAAAAAAAATAAAATACTTAGGAATAAACAAAGAATGTAAAGGTCTTATATAATGAAAACTATAAACCATTGTTAAGGGAAATCGTAAAAGATATAATGAGATGGAAGAATATACCTTGTTCTTGGCTAGGAAGAATAAATATAATCAAGATGGCTATATTACCCAAAGCAATATACAAATTTAATGCAATTCCCATCAAACTTCCAATGACATTTTTTAAAGAAATAGAGCAAAAAATCATCAGATTTATATGGAACTATAAAAAAACCCCAAATAGCCAAAGCAATCCTAAAGAAAAAGAATGAAACTGGGGGCATTACAATACCTGACTTCAAACTCTATTATAGGGCCACGACAATCAAAACAGCATGGTATTGGCAGAAAAATAGACACTCAGACCAATGGAACAGAATAGAAAGTCCAGAAATAAAACCACATATATATAGTCAAATAATTTTTGATAAAGGGGCCAACAACACACAATGGAGAAAAGAAAACCTCTTCAATAAATGGTGCTGGAAAAACTGGAAAGCCACATGCAAAAGAATGAAGCTGGACTACAGTCTCTCCCCCTGTACAAAAATTAACTCAAAATGGATCAAAGATCTGAACATAAGACCTGAAACAATTAAGTACATAGAAGAAGACATAGGTACTCAACTCATGGACCTGGGTTTTAAAGAGCATTTTATGAATTTGACTCCATAGGCAAGAGAAGTGAAGGCAAAAATTAATGAATGGGACTACATCAGACTAAGAAGTTTTTGCTCAGCAAAAGAAACTGATAACAAAATAAACAGAAAGCCAACTAAATGAGAAATGATATTTTCAAACAACAGCTCAGATAAGGGCCTAATATCCAAAATATACAAAGAACTCATAAAACTCAACAACAAACAAACAAACAATCCAATAAAAAAATGGGAAGAGGATATGAACAGACACTTCTCCCAGGAAGAAATACAAATGGCCAACAGATATATGAAAAGATGCTCATCTTCTTTAGCTATTAGAGAAATGCAAATCAAAACTGCAATGAGATACCACCTCACACCTGTTCGATTAGCTATTATTAGCAAGACAGGTAATAGCAAATGTTGGAGAGGCTGTGGAGAAAAGGAACCCTCATACACTGTTGGTGGGAATGTAAAGTAGTACAACCATTATGGAAGAAAGTATGGTGGTTCCTCAAAAAACTGAGAATAGAACTACCTTATGACCCAGCAATTCCTCTACTGGGTATATACCCCAAAAACTCAGAAACATTGATACGTAAAGACACATGCAGCCCCATGTTTATTGCAGCATTGTTCACAGTGGCCAGGACATGGAAACAACCAAAAAGCCCGTCAATAGATGACTGGATAAAGAAGATGTGGCACATATACACTATGGAATACTACTCAGCCATAAGAAATGATGACATCGGAACATTTACAGCAAAATGGTGGGAACTTGATAACATGATACGAAGCGAAATAAGTAAATCAGAAAAAACCAGGAACTGCATTATTCCATACGTAGGTGGGACATAAAAGTGAAACTAAGAGACATTGATAAGAGTGTGGTGGTTATGGGGGGGGGGGGGGAATGGGAGAGGGAAAGTGGGAGGGGGAGGGGCACAAAGAAAACAAGATAGAAGGTGACAGAGGACAATCTGACTTTGGGTGATGGGTATGCAACATAATTGAACGACAAGATAACCTGGACTTGTTATCTTTGAATATATGTATCCTGATTTATTGATGTCACCCCATTAAAAAAATAAAATTATTATAAAAAGAAAAAAAAATAACTAAGGACATCTTTACAAGGTGAATACTATGGAATCATCAAAATTATGTTTTATATACAACTGTTTGTATTAACATATGTCAAATGGGGACATAATGCTAAAATATCCCATCTTTTAAAAACATATGTGAAATCCTGGAAGGATATATAGCAATATCTTAATAGTGACCTATGAGTGGTGTGATTATAGTAAATTTAATTTTTTCTACTATTTTGGGGGTATTTTCCAACGTTTTCTGTGTAGCTGTTATTTTATGACTAAAATGAGGATAATATTAATTTTTTTCATATTCTTTCTTTCCTTTTACAACTGAGATGAAGGACTTGATGACTGCACTACGCTGGTCCAGGATGTCTACCTCAGTAAAGTGGAGCGTGCTCAGCTCTGCAGCCTCGTTCCTGGTGCCAGGAGCCCATGTGGGTGAGAATTCCAGCAGGACTCACTGTGGACAGGCACAGGGGGGACCCCAGCCCTTCTGAGCCGGGGGGGACCATTGCCTCTTTCTCTTCAGTTCTTAAAATAAAATGGGAAAGTGGCTTCACATTGTTTTCAGTGGAAATTTAAATAGGTGCATGTACTTGTTCTGAGAACCAGCTGGTAACCATGGACAGGAGCTGAGGGAAAGAAATCTATACAGGTATCTAGCAACTTCATCAGTAACTGGTACAAATCACCACCCTTCTTTCTCCCTCCTTTCTGTGTGAAGTTTGGAACCAGAATTCCAAGTAACTGCCCAATCTCTCCATTTGGAAGTTTCAGTAACAACTGTAATGAGATCTCAAAGCTACTGCAATTACTCGGTGCCGCCTTGCTAAATTCTTTGCACATTTTATCACATTTAATCCATATGGGGAGGTGGTGATGTTTTATGCTCTTTTCATTGAAGAGGAAGCGGCAAATTTTTAAGGTCATGACGCTAGGAAGTAGCAGAGGCCAGAATATGTCCTTATCTGTCAGGCTCTGAGGCTGGAGCTGTCTACCTCTTTAAATCTGGGGAGAAGGGTTTAGTGTCACAGTATGTAGCTGAAGAGCAAGGTGCAGGAAGGTGCAATATCTGTGTCCTGTATACTCCCCAGAAAGTGTGCACTGGATGCGAGCTGTTGGGAGGGGGTCATGTGCATGCATGTGTGTGCACGCATGTTTGTAAGAGCACCGGGCCTGTTTCATTTGGGTGGAGCACACAGCATTTCACTTGGCCTTGGATCTTAGAAGGAGAAGCAAATTAATTGCAGCTACAATCCTCAAACACCATGGAAAGTCTTCTCATTTTTAATCTCCAGGTTTATAACCCTTGGACCTTGGTTCATGAAATTGTAAGACTGTTACCCTATAGTCAATGATTTCCCCATGTGTTCCTGTTAACACACACATATTCTTACACACTCACTCATACACCAGGACTTGTCACTTAAAATCATTTGGGTCCAAGAGGGCTGAACGTATAAGCCTTCACGAGGTCTGGACATGGGTGAGCTGTCTGCTCTCCTGGGCCCTGCCTGATGGTACAGTGTCCTTCTGGGGTTTTCATTTTCAATGCCAAACCCAGGGGTAACTTAACCATGAACGTCACCAGGGTGGCCATTCATGCAGTCCCATTTCTATAATACCCGCTATAAGACAGAAACAGAGGAAACAGAAATGATGTAACACTGGCCTATTATTTTTCATCTCTCTCTGGCTCTCTATATATTCAGATACACACACACATACATACAGTGTGTATACCTGCACATGGACATGTTCCTATAGCCTCACATATTATATAACAATACACACAGGGTGTGGCAAAAATAAGTTTACCGTTGTGAATGTACAAAACAAAGTTTATTCTAGTATTATTACTTATTGCATTATTTTCCATTTGAACAACTGTAAACCTACTTGCCCCAGTCTACATGACCTTTATACCTAGTACACATCTCTGAATGTCTGAGTTTCTTTGCACGACTATTACCTTAGTGTTCTGTAACTATGACTTACAGCAATGTCTTTCCGGATTCCCTGAAAAATTCTGGAAATTGGTCCAGGTAGCATTCATAGTGGGCTATGATAAACCTTTGTATCTTAGGATGGAAGGATTATCATTCATTGTCTCATGATGACAATTTAGGGCATAAATCTTCTCCTAATTGTTTTTTCTTTTACAAGGACAGAGAGAGAGTCAGAGAGAGGGATAGATAGGGACAGACAGACAGGAATGGAGAGAGATGAGAAGCATCAATCATCAGTTTTTCGTTGGGACACCTTAGTTGTTCATTGATTGATTTATCATATGTGCCTTGACCGTGGGCCTTCAGCAGTCCGAGTAACCCCTTGCTGGACCCAGCGACCTTGAGTCCAAGCTGGTGAGCTTTTTTTTTTTTTTTTTTTTTTTTTTTTTGCTCAAGCCAGACGAGCCCACGCTGGCAACCTTGGGGTCTCGAACCTGGGTCCTTTCGCATCCCAGTCCGACGCTCTATCCACTGCGCCACCACTTGGTCAGGCTAGGGCATAAATCTTAATTATCACCTCTTGTACTACAGAACAGCTTGCCATGGTCAGACATCCACAGCACTCCCGGTACCGCCAAGGCCAGCTGTGCTCTACGGGGGTTTCCACTGTCAAGAAGCAACTGTTGGCCCTGGCCAGTTGGCTCAGTGGTAGAGCGTCAGCCTGGCGTGCAGGAGTCCCAGGTTCGATTCCCGGCCAGGGCACACAGGAGAGGCGCCCATCTGCTTCTCCACCCCTCCCCCTCTCCTTCCTCTCTGTCTCTCTCTTCCCCTCCCGCAGCCAAGGCTCCATTGGAGCAAAGTTTGCCCGGGCGCTGAGGATGGCTCCATGGCCTCTGCCTCAGGAACTAGAATGGCTCTGGTTGCAACAGAGCGACGCCCCAGATGGGCAGAGCATCACCCCCTGGTGGGCATGATGGGTGGATCCCAGTCGGGTGTATGCAGGAGTCTGTCTGCCTCCCCGTTTCCAACTTCAGAAAAGTACAAAAAAAAAAAAAGAAGCAACTGTCTGCCATTGCTATTACACAGTTCCCTTTCAGTCCTGAAGGCCCATGACATATGTTAAGAGCAATTGTATTATCCTCTTTGTACCACAGCATCAGTTTTCTTTTTATTTAAAAAGTTCATAAAAGGCAGTTCAATAAAGAGGAAAAGTAATAAATGTGTGAAAATGTTCAAAATATGTAAATCAAAAGAAAACTGAAATACCACTTCCATCTTTCAAGTTGGTAAGTCTTTTTTTTTTTTCTTTTTTTTTTTAAATTCATTTTAGAAAGGAGAGAGAGAGAGAGGAGAGAGAGAAGGGGGGAGGAGCAGGAAGCATCAACTCCCATATGTGCCTTGACCAGGCAAGCCCAGGGTTTCGAACCAGTGACTTCAGCATTTCCAGGTCGACGCTTTATCCACTGCGCCACCACAGGTCAGGCTGGTAAGTCTTTTTAAATGATGACACCACAGTTAGCAATGTGAGTGGAAACCGGAATTCACCCGACAGGAGTATAAATTGGTCTGTGGAGGCTTTCACAAGATGCAATCAATGAAAGCCCTAAAGGGGGGGGCATATCCTATGATCCAAAACTGCATCTAGAAGTTTTTTAAAAAGACAAGTATAGCAATATGTACATATATGCTTCAAGATCTTTATCAAAATGTCATTTAGAATATTTAAACGATAGTAATACATTTCAAACAATTGATAAAGTTTTTGACACCACAGAGCTATTCATTAGAATAATCTTCACTGGTATGGAAATAGAATACTTCACTCAGTGCCTGAAAGGGGTTTACACAATATTCTGTATGTTAACACCCTATTTGATTTTATAAAATAATGTGTGCTCACATGTATGTGTTAAAGAGAGTGAAGGGGACAGAGAAACAATGGAAGAACAGATGTCAGAATATTACGCCCTCCATCTAGTGGTATTAGAAGTAATTTAAGAATTGGCCGGGAAAAGCAATACAGTCAAAAATGTTATTTTGTGGCACAGTTTTCTGTGTTAAAATAACCAATTGTGCTGTGACTTCACTGATTCAGTCAATACCTGTAGAAAGCCGATATTTAATTTCCTGCAACTGTAAATCCAAATACAGACTCACACAAGTCCTGATGTCAGGGTCTCAGCAAATAATGGTCTCTAAGACTAGACAGCATCCTCTCTGAAGCCCTTTTTATTAATGAAAAGCTACCTTGTAATGAATACTTAATATATCCTGAGCTTAGTGCACATTTTGTATATAAATTCTACTATCCTTTCACTAACCCTATAAGCTAGGTACAATTAATTTCCTTATTATTGAACACCCCAAATCTGAGGGAGGGCAGGAGGCCTGCCCAGGCTACACAGCCGGGCACTAAGGAACTGGCATCCGGCTCTGTGGCTCCACACCTTCGGACATGACGTCTCTGTAATGCTGTCCTCCCACCCACAGGTCTCCAATCAGAGCTCAGGGCACCTCCAGGGCAATCAGCTCAGGAGCCCTTCCACTCCGTTACTCTTCCTCTGTTCTTCTGGCCCACTGAAAGCCAACTGAATACTATAGATTATCTGGTAAATATCTAGTGAACAAAGAAGAAAAGGGACACGCTCACCAAAAAATCTTTAGGTATGTCTTTATAAGAACATGTCTGAAATCGGAAAAAGGCCCAGTGAAGCTAATGTGCTTTGCATAAATACCATTATTTTCATACGTTGTAGCAAAGCAACTATTGGTTTATATTTAGATGTTGCCTAAAGAGTCTCAGCAGAGAACTTAGTATGAAACACATTTGCTTCCTAAATACAAAGTTTAACTCACAAAATCTGGCTGAAACAAAGACGGGACAGGGAACTAAACCTGACAGTAAAGATCTCTGAGGTCAGTCGAAAGCAGAGGGCACCAGAGGGTTGGTCAGACTGTCCAGCAGTCTGGGGGAGGGTGCCTGAGGCTGAACGCTTTGCTCTTCGATTTGTGGGTTTGGCCTGCATGAGATGGTATTAACCTCAGCAGGACAAACACTGACCTGCAGGCAGCCTCCAGAGGCAATGCATGTCACCAGGAGGAAGGTGAAAGCACACTAGACCTAGAGATAGCCTGGAGAGGCCAGGAGGAAAGACGGGAATGCTGATCATTCTCGGTGGTGTGCCCTGCAGTATTCGCACAACTGGATCCTGCCCCAGGACCTGGTCTGATATGACACAGGAGGAGCAGCCTTGCTGTCACCAGGCACATGCCCCTGGCTGACCAATAACTGTTCCCTTTCCTGAGGTTCAGTTGTGCTGGGCTTGCACCACAACCATCGGTCTACAGGTAAAAAGGCCCTGGGTCCTAGTTCTTCTCTGAACAGCCCACCGGTCAGGGTTAGGTTGGGAATCAGATTTCTGATCAAATTCAGTGGGCTCACAGGCTTGGAAACCTGCTCTGGCCTGGAACTGCTGTGCAAAAACCCTTTCTCTTCGCTTTGCCTTTTACACCAGCACCTCATACCACTAGGGGAGAAATCAGTGTCAGACATGGACTATCGTCCATTACCTTATGATCGGCTAAAGACAACTTGTAAGCTGGGATGACAATTTTCCAGCTCCTGTGCAAATCCACCGTCTGCAGGGGAGCAAATGTAGCAGCTTGATGACAGGGTTGGCAAGGAGAGGAACTGAGAACTGATGCTCTGTGTCCATCCCTAACAACCTTGGAATGGATGCCCAAACAGCAACATTTATACAACATTTATAAAAGAACCAGCAAATGACCCTTTCCTGACATAGCCTGCCACAACCACTCATATGGATCAGTCCAAAAATCACTTTAATTTAACATGTTTGGTTTCTTCTTAGATGCTGTTTGGGTAATTTGCATTCTAGAACTGTGATGAGTGCCCTCCACACTCTAAGATAGCTTTATGTGTATATTTCTGTGGTTGCTGTCATAAATAATGCTGTGTTAATCTTTCTGGCTTTAAAAACATTTTACTATGCTATTAATCAACATGGCCCAAGGAGGCAATTTGTATTATACTGAAAAAAACCAGAATGAGATTTAACGAACTTCAATACACTTTATATGGATTGTGAAAGAGCTATAAAATCAGTATTCTATAAGACTTCTGTAGAATTGATTTTCAGTTAGCCTGAACAATAGAAGAAAAATACAGGTGCTCTCCTCAGAATGCAAAAGTTCAACCACGTAACAAGTTAAGCTCTAATTAACCTCAGTAAGATGTTTAATCTCTCCAAGACCTAGTTTTTCATCTGTAAAATGAGAATAATAGCTGTTACTGCATGAAGATTAAATTTTCAAAAGGGACATATTAAGCTCTTCTTAAATGCTTACCATCAGGTCACCATTGTTATTACTGCCATTTTCCATTTCACCATATGTACTTACGCACAACACAGAAAAAGAGGGAATGGTGTGGTATGGGAACTCAGTAGGGGGGAGGCTTGGGACAGTAAGATAAGGCCCATGATCTACAGGTGGACTGATGGGTCTTGTGACCACATACTGTCTATCTTGTCTCAGAGAGGTGTTCTGTGATCTGGAGAAAGTCAAGGTCTTCCCATCACACTCACATTTCTCTACCTGAAAACATGCCTCTCTATCTGGTAGGATACATTGGTTGGCATTGGGAAGCCAGAGGAGTGTCTGAGTTGGGCCCTCTACCCACTGTCTGTTCATACCTCTGAATGAAGGATGTCTTGAATGTATTCTTTTCACTGGGTAAAAATGGAGAGTAGAGTTTACTCTGGGAAATACAATTTATAAACAGGCACCCTAGTCCCTTGAGACTCTGCCTCTGTGTTGTGATTCAGGTTACTTCCCCTTCAAGAAAAACCTGTTGCTCCCAGATGTAGATTCTCACAGACTTTTTTTATCTGCCATTTATTCATCTACCATCTTATTGAGTTTTTTCTTTATGTGCAGTAGAGAACTAATAGTTTGACCTATCAACTTATGGTGATCAAACAACAGTGTCAAGGATCCTTTGAGGCAGCAGGGGAAGCTCCATTACCCTATTCTCACTAGATGGCTGGGGGTGCCCCCTCTCAGAATCTGCGTCCCAATCCTGCCTCTAACCACATGCAGCTCCGTGTGGATGTCCGGCCCCAGGTCTTGCATCCTTCCATCCTGTGAGGTCAAATGATTCAGCGTTCTTGCAAGGTAGGCTTTTTCACCCCCTAAGTAGAATGTGCAGGTGGGTACAGCACTCACGTATTGGGAATTGACAGTTTCTTGTAGGCAAAGCTTTGAAGGCCTGCTGGTCACATGCTGTGGCCAACTGCAGTGGCTGAATAGAGGGGAGTTGTCTATAGCTTCCTCCCTCCAGATTTGTGGTGATGCCAGTCCCACACATGGAGATCAGGGCCGTCCTGAGAGATGGGACAGGGTGCTGACATGAAAAGGACACAGCCTGGCTTGGCCACTGAGCTGGTCACAAATAATTGATAATGATAACACCAACAGCTTCACCATTCTTGAATTATACATTTGTGGACATCCTCGGGAAGTGCTGACAAGGCTTGTCCTTTTGCAAGGATAATTCTTTGCATAAAAATATTTATAGTACAGTTTGTGGAGCTGGAACTGGAGAGTGGTTGTTAAAAGGGCAAAAAAAAAAAAAAAAAAAAAGAGGCCTGACCCATGGTGGCACAGTGGATAAAGCATCGACCTAGAATGCTGAGGTCACGGGTTCAAAACCCTGCACTTGTCTGGTCAAGGCACATATGGGAGTTGAAGCTTCCTGCTCCTCTCCCCTTTCTCTCTCTCTGTCTCTCTCTCTCTCTCACTCTCTTTCTCCTCCCTAAAATAAATAAATTTTAAAGAATTTTTTTAAAAGGGCAAAGAAAGGTTTTTAAAGATATAAGAGAAATTTGAAGCTTACATTCACTTTAACATGAGAGCTCTCTGAAAAAAAAGCCTCGTTTGGCAAGAATGTCCCCAGCAAGCCATCTTACAAGAGTGCTGCTAAGGCTCCATTGCAGCAGATGAAGAGTACGTGTCACCACGTGAGCTCAGCGCTCGGGGCTTGTGAAAACTCTCCTTCCAGGAGACCCAAGCACAAAGGAGGGTGATGAGATGGGCAGGTCTACCAACACCAAAGCCCCATGTGAATAACGGAGTCCCCTTGCTGTCATAAATTACATTTTACAAAACCAGCCCTTTTGTTTGTAAAAGAATGGCCAGCACTGGCCTCAGGTTAAAGTGAACCTGGATAATTCCAAGTAATGTACATGGGCCTTTATCATGAGGCGAGAACACAATGGGCATCTGATGTGCTGCAGGAGTGGTGGTCTCATCAGTATCATTCATTTTCTATTATCATTTCCATTTCACATGTGTGTATGTTGTAGAAACAGAGCCTTTATCAGTATTATGAGATTAAAGAATTAGGTTTTTTTTAAAAAAAGTGAAAATCTAACCTGACCATGCAGTGGCAAAGTAGATAGAATGTCAGACTGGGATGCAGAGGACCCAGTTTCAAAACCCCAAGGTCTCCTGCTTGAGCACAGGCTCATCCGGCGTCAGTGCGCACTGGCTTGAGAGCGGGTCGCTGGCTTGATTGTGGGACCATAGACATGACCTCATGGTCGCTGGTTTGAGCCCAAAAGTCACTGGCTTGAAGACCAAGGTTGCTGGCTTGAGCAAGGGGTCACTCGCTCTGCTGTAGCCCCAGTCAAGGCACATATGAGAAAACAATTAATTAACTAAGGTGCCACAATGAAGAATTGACTTATCTCTCTCCCTATCTGTCCCTCTCTCTGACTCTCTCTCTCTGTCTCTGTCAAAAAAAGAAAAAGTGAAAATCTAGAAGTGAGCATTGAAGAATCAGAGAGTCATTGCCTCATCTGTCTGATGTACTGGTGAGAACGGACAAAGTTCCGGGCCCCTGCATGCTATAGGGACTTCTTGGAGAGGCCTGAGAACTTCAGTCTCTGTGGAATCAGCTGCCCCTTTGGAATTCACCTCAGACTCGGCCAAGCACCAGGCAGTGGGCTTGAGGCTGCTGTGTGTTGGCAGAAACAAACAAGTCACGGGAGCAACAGGGAGCCAGCAGGGGCTGGCTGAGGCTTGCCAGGCCCCTCTGCCTTGGTCTGCCATCATGCCGGCTACACACCTGTTAGAGCCTGGCCTTGGCTTCGCTCCCACTCCCCAGTCACACGTGAGTTCCTCTGCAGCCCTAACGTGGAGCCACGTGAGGAAGGAAGCCCTGAGAAACGTCCCCCTGCCTTAGACAAGGGAAGCAGCACCACGCTATCAGCAGTGTCTGTTGGCGTCATGATGTCACGCACAGGCTCTGGAATCAGCCTGCACCTCCCAGACATGGTTCTGCAACCCTGACAAGCTTCTTCACTCCATGAAGTTCCAGTTCTTCAAATAGAAAAGGGAGCTAATAATAGAACCAAACTCATAAGACTTTTGGAAAGATCAAATGAAATCAGACACATCAAGGGCTTTGTTCAAGCACAAAGTCATTATCAGCAGCAGCAGCGGCATCACACCGCCTGCCTTGTAGGGACAAGGGTATCATGTTGAGCACAGCATTCTACACTTGGTGCTCCAGAAACCAGCCCGGACTACACTGATGGATATAGCTAGAGCAGTCCAGTGTGTTCCACAGTCAGCCTCTGAGAAGACGCCATGGACCACATGAGAAAGCATTTATCCTATTCTTCTAAGCATGAGCCCCACCCAGCCAATGACATGCGGAAATGTGCTTGGATGCCAAGAAAACCCTTAGGGTCAGCTGTGAGCTCAGAGTGACATGTGGAGGAAGTGGCGATGGCTCTCGAAGTGCAGTCTGGCTGGAGGGATGTCACAGAGAGACTGACTGCCCAGCTAGACACAAGGAAACTCTGTTTCTAACACTGTCGGGAGCCGATCAACGACTGCTGGCTGACAAGGTCACAGCAGGAGAAGACCCACAACTGCTGGCTGACAAGGTCACAGCAGGAGAAGACCCACAACTGCTGGCTGACAAGGTCACAGCAGAAGAAGGTCAAAAACTGCTGATTGACAAAGTCACAGCAGAGAAGACCAACGGCTGCTGGTTGACAAAGTCACTGCAGAGAAGACCAATGGCTGCGGGGTGACAAAGTCACCGCAAAGGAAAGGCACAACGATACTTCCCCCTTTGACTTTTTGAATTAATCTGGCCTTATATCCCCCCTTTTCTGGGTGTGTGCTATTATTTGTGGCACAGGGATAATAGTACCGTGCTTTCCCTGTAGATTTGTAGTAATTACTTTGGAAATAAGACAGAAGGTGTAAGTTCCACAAAAAAGCCTGTAAGCTCCTTGAACTGGGCTCATAAATATAAGAGGCTGGCTATGATATCCCTCATAAAGGGTTAAGTTTGTAGGAGAATTTCTTCTTATTAATCATGTTAGAAAGAATAAAGTTAGAACTTAACTAGTGTATGAATATAGTAAATGAATAAAGTTTAACTAGACATTAGAATCTTAGGTAAAGTGGCCTGTTGTGTGGCCTTGGATGGGAGCGCAGTCGGCAAGAAAAGAATGTTTTGCTAAGAGACTTGTTTTATGACTAAAGGCAGTTGCTGGGCTTTCTCAGTGAGACATTCTCATGAGATTTATATACTTTCCAGGGTTTTTTTTCAGATAATAAAGAGAAATATGGGGGGATCCATAGAAGCAATAGCAATTAATGCCTTCTGATATTATGTTGCTACTAAGCTATCTTGCAGGTGCACTCTATATATCTTTAAGCAAAAGTTACTCTTGATGTTATGACAATTTCTTAATAAGCAAGCCTTTTGAAGTCTTGTGAGAAAAATTAGGACACTGCATGAGCTCAAGGCCATTTGCCTGAGCAAGCGGTGGTCCTTTGCTAGTCCTTAATGATTTCGTCTGCTAATCTCTCTCTGCGCCCTTGACTCACAACAACAGTAAAGTAGAGTTATTAATTAGTACTAATCTTTTAGAAGTTTGTACCAATATTGTTATTGCTATTGTATAACTGTACTTTGAATAACTTACCACCTGATTTATAGTTTATAGATATGAATTAACTGTTATCTGGAAACATGTAACCATAGTGAAACAAAATACCATGTGATTGTAACTTAGTGTGTGTGCATAAAAAGAAAGCTAGACCAGCATTTGGCAGAGATGCCTGGCAGTAAATGCTAACTAGAGAATAAAGAGAAAGAAAAGAATTCAGGCCCTGGCCGGTTGGCTCAGCGGTAGAGCGTCGGCCTAGCGTGCGGAGGACCCGGGTTCGATTCCGGCCAGGGCACACAGGAGAAGCGCCCATTTGCTTCTCCACCCCTCCGCCATGCTTTCCTCTCTTCTCTCTCTTCCCCTCCCGCAGCCAAGGCTACATTGGAGCAAAAATGGCCCGGGCGCTGGGGATGGCTCTGTGGCCTCTGCCTCAGGCGCTAGAGTGGCTCTGGTCGCAACATGGCGACGCCCAGGATGGGCAGAGCATCGCCCCCTGGTGGGCAGAGCGTCACCCCTGGTGGGCGTGCCGGGTAGATCCCGGTCGGGCGCATGCGGGAGTCTGTCAGACTGTCTCTCCCTGTTTCCAGCTTCAGAAAAATTAAAAAAATAAATAAATAAATAAATAAATAAAAGAATTCGGCTCTCTCACTCGATTTCGCCGATGCCGTCTCCTCCTGTGGGACCCCTGGATCCCCCCTGGGGCTGGACCCCGGCATAACACTGAATTAGTTCTGATGACATCTAGTCAACTCAGTGCTCTTTAATCCCACAGCCACGTTTGAACACTTATTCTGTGTGTGTGTGTGCGTGCGCGTATGTGCTCAGTAAGCAAAGAGTTTCCCTTTATTGACCAACTACAAAGTATCAGGGACCACTTCATTAAATGTCATGTGAAAATTAAAATTTAAAGTTATTTCAATGTAGAATTCAATAAGACTAGTTCTTGCTCTCAAAAAGTTCCTACTCTAACAGACTGTGGCAAAATAACTATCACATAGATTATGAGATGTATTCTGTAAGCAGGACACGTTGCTGCGCAACCCAGAGGAAGGTGAGAACACACATTCACACGTTTAAGTGTCAGTCCACACGTTACCTTCGCACAAAGGTCTCTGCTTAAACTAACATTCTACCTCCCTTTGTCACAGTACTCCTTGTTTTCCTCATAAACATTACCACAATTGGTGATTTGAAAAATCTTTTTCTTTTCTATTGTTACCTTCAACTAGAAGACTAAGTCTACAAGATGAGAATCTTTATTTTTTTTGCTGCCAGTTCTTCAAGGACTAAGACAGTGCTGGTCATGTAAAAGGTGTTCAATAACTATTAAATGAACACTCAGTTGATAGAGCAGAGGAGGCTTCATAAAAGAAGTGACATCATTCAAAATATCTCAGGAAAGTTAGGATTTCAACAAGTAGGGTTTGGAGTTAGAGTAGAGGGGTCATTATGGCAGAAAGGAAGGGGAGTGGAATTAAAGTCCGGGGTCGGGGAGCTCTCAATTCTCAAGGAAACTAGATTGTCAGAATATGCATATCTTCAGGTATGAATGTATAAAGGCACATTTAAAGAAAATGTGACCAAAGTGGGCTATGCTTTAAAGGATAGCTGAGCTTGATGTCAGGAACTCACTGGCTCTGTAGAGAGACCCATTCTTCTTTGAGGCCTCACAGAGGAGACCAGAGGCACCAAGCTGCCACATGAGGTACATGTACTCTCTAACGGGGACAAACTCTTCCAGCCAGAATGCCACAATTAACTTATTGCCTCTACAGAGACTATGAATCCCCACTAAATATTCAGTAAGCGTCTTGATTGTGTGGGGGGTCATATGACTAGTTCTTGAACCTAAAATATCTGTTGTTTCTAGTCATAGGCAATGGGACTCAGAATGGGAGCACTTTCCTTTTGGTTCCTCTTTCTGCCTCCTCTCTGCACAGTCAGAGGCAAAAGACTGCAAGGTGGTGGGACAGTGGGACCAAGAGGCCTTTGCCCTGAGTCACTGCCTGGAGGAGACCACACACTAAGCCCTGACCCACAGGAGACTGATGGGAGCAACCAATGCACCTTTGTTGTTGGACGCCTAAGAATTAGGGGTATTTATTTTACTGCAGCATAAACTAGACTAGCTGTCCTGACTAATAAATTCTTTTTTAAAAAAAAAATGCTTTTATGCTTTCTTTCTACTTTTGAGAGGGAAGAGGGAACCCAGCTCTGACTAAATTTTCATATATGCTATAGTCATAATTGACAGCCATTAAACAAGTTAGCCAATCAGACTAATAACCCTGTTTAAACCTACTTATACACTTAACACATCACAATATAACAATAATATGTAGTATTGATCTGATCCCCATTTCTCATAATTGTAGAGTCACTAGACTTCCATTTTAGAAGTAAAGTTTAAAACATTATTTTGAGGATTACAGAATCTGATTTGGGTAAGGTCTGTCAAATTTCCCTACATTTTTGACCACCTCCACTTCCTTCTATGATGTCCGTATTGACCTTAATTTCCATTTCTGGTTAATACAGACCATTCAGACAGGCTGCATTAGTGGGGTGGGAGGAGACAGGTGAGGAGTCAAGGACAGCAGGAGTTTGTGTATGAAGCAGAGCTCCGCTGCTATGGGAGGCACTGCCCACCAGAATGCTATGTGAGAAGTGCCTTCTGGGAAATCCCCCTGGGGTCCTCACACAGAGTGCTCCAGGCTGTGCTGGGGACACCGTGCAGTCATGCAGTTTGGGGGCAATGTGAGAAATGCAGCAATAATCCAAAATCCACAGTGAGTTAGAAAGGCCAATCCCCTCAAATATAAATTGGTCAAATTAGAACAAGATCTCTGAGTAAAATAAGCATTTATTTAGAGAAAGACAAAGGCTGATTAATGAGCATACTGAAATCTCATCTTCTGTCTTCTGAAAATGGAGTAACACCTAACTTTCAGACCCTCTGGCTCATTTCAGTGGTGTGCCTATGAGTTCACACTTAGTGTGATTTCCACATAACTTATAAAATTATTCTAGATATTGGTTCAATAATTGTATAAACTTTTAAGTTTGAATTTACAGAGAAAATTAGATGAATATGCAAATTTATATTCACTTAAGCCTCAATTATTCTCAGAGTTTAAGTAATTGAAGCTCTAATTCCCATGGTCCAAAGTGCCTTCTAATGTGAATTTCTCAGTGACTGTGTGTGTATGATTCATGCTCACTAACGAACACAGAAAAGAAAAAGCAGGGGAAAAAGTTATGTGGGATCCTGCCATCCCAAGTCACTTACTGAACCTTTTCCTGTATCTTTTATTGAATTAAAATTATATTAAAAAGTATTATGTTGCAAATAAAATGTGCAAATTACATTTTTTATTCACAATATCTACTGTGCTTTTATTTAAATCATCACAAACCTTTTCTAAATGTTTTTAAAGGCTGTAACAATCTACACCATAATGGTATCAATATTTATTTCATTCTATATATCATAATCACTGCATATTTAGATTTTTAAAGTATAGGTCATTCACTGTTACTAATAATTAATGTAATATATAATCATGTTTATATAATGACATATTTTTCTGTGTTTTAAATTACTAACCCAGGATATATTTCTAGAAATGGTACATTGGGTCAAAGGATACAGTCTTTTTTGAAATATATTTTGGCCACACCAATAGATTTCTGAATACAAAAATAATTGTGGAAAATTATAATAAACCATGCTCGCCCTATCAGAAAATAATCACTGCTAATATATCTGCATTTTTATTGATACATGTATTCCTTTTCATGTGCAAATATAACTGAAACATAAATGGTATTAGGTCTAAATGATTAATTTTTATATGAAAATATTCTGGTGCCCCTCTTATCCTAGCCTCCAGAGTCCCAGGTTTGGGTGGGTTGGAGGAAAACTATATGATCAGCCTTCAGGACAGAACTGGATTTGCACATGCAGGAACAGGACAGCCTAGGTGGACCCTCCAGGTATGTTAAAGCAATCTGCTTGGAGCCAGCCACCTCACTCACTTTCAATGTTCAACATTCTCCTCTCGGGGCCTCATGAAAAAGGCTCTGCCACTCCCTTCCAATGTACTCTTCCTGGTAGGATCGGCTCCTCTTCAAACACCATTGACTTCACAGAAATCAATGAGGTGGTGGTTGCCCATTCCAAGAATAATCACTTTAAAGATTCCTTGAACATATACAATCAATAACAGAGCAACTCGCTGTAGTCATACAATTAATTTACTTCCAAGTACCCTAATTTTCACAACTGTGATAGGAGTCTGGGCTGAGGGGACCTCCTCACGGTGTTCATCTGGGCCCCAAAACGACCAGGGATATATTCAGATTCTCCTTGTCCTGTGGTATTCTGGGTTCCTGACTTCAGACAACAGACACGGAACTCCAGATGCAGGAGAAGAAAGTTCAAGTGGGAAAACATCACTCCTCCTCTTGGGAGAGTGGTCAGTGATTGGTTGGGGGGAACTAGTTACATCAGCTACTGACTGTCACCTTCCCCAGAAGACAGTGGCAGATGCTCCCTTGAGGGGTGCATCTGGTGGCTGGCTGACCTGCCAGCCCATGTTGAGATACATCCCTGGCATTTCCTCCCTTGCGTGCAGTGCTGAGGGGTGGCATGCATGAATTAAAATACGATGTCCCTGTTGTGAGCAGGCGGGAAGCAGCACAGACACAAGCAGGACGGAAGCAGGAGCATAATGTCCATCGTCAGAGCAGCACAGAGCAGGACGGGCACGCTGAGGGAGAGCACGCAAGAACACAGGGATACTCCGGGAAAACGCGGAAAGCTTCATGGAGAAGCAATCCTTATGAAGTAACAAAGATAAGAGAAAAGGGAAGGCTGAGTATTTCAGACCCACCTTCCCACTGTGAACAACCAGTGTGTATGTGTGTGTGTGTGTGTGTGTGTGCGCGCGCGCACGTGTGCATGCTCGTGTGTCCAAGAAGATCCCCACATGTTTCAAAATTTAGGTGTGATTCTATAAAACCATCTGTTAATAAGAAAATTATAAAAGAAATGTAAAAATATCTAAATAAAAAATAATTGTAAGATAAACATGACCCCATGGTCTCTGGCTTGAGCCCAAAGTTTGCTGGCTTGAAGCCCAAGGTCACTGACTTGAGCCCAAAGTGGCTGGCTTGAGCAAGGGGTTACTCGCTCTGCTGTAGCCCCCCGGTCAAGGCACATATGAGGAAGCAATCAATGAACAAGCAATCAACGAACATGACACAACAAAGAATTGATGCTTCTCATCTCTCTTCATTCCTGTCTGTCTGTCCCTATCTGTCCCTCTTTCTGACTCTCTCTGTCTCTATCAAAATAAAATAAAATAAAATAAAATAAAATAAAGTGAGGGAGGTGGTAAAATTAGTGAGTTAGGCATTCTCGAGAAGTTAGAAAAAAAAAAAAAGTAAATTGAATCCAAAGTAAAAGAAAGCAAACAGTAAATATAGGACCAGAAATCAATGGAATAGAGAGAAAAGGTGTTTTTTTTTTAAAAAAAAAAAAAAGTCTAATAAATTAGATAAATCATGACAAGAGAGATCAAGTTAAAAAAATGAACAGATACAAATTATCGACATCAGCAATGAAAAGGGAACATCACAAGGCTATGCAAACACATTGGAAAGCTTAGATGAAATAGTCATATTCCTAGAAAACCAAACATTTCAAAACTGACAGAGGAAATAGACATAAAAATGCTCCTAAAACTAGTCCTAAAGTTTAATCCATAACGAAACTTGCCCCTGCCACCAAAATAGAGACTCGGAGGTCTCCTTATGAAAATTATACCAACATTTAGGAAAGAATAAAACATTTCATAACATTTCCTGATGATAAAAAAAGTTAGCACTTTCCACTTCATATATATAATGGAGCTACAATAACTCATGAACACAGTGGCAAAATTTCTAAACAAAGTATTGCTCAAATATAGGAAACACACAAAAGGGTCTACATTCTGATCACATCTATTCCAAAATACAAGTGTAATTTAACATTTGGAATTGATCGCTATATTTTACCACCTTCACAAAATAAGAGAAAAATAATGTGACCATTCTTATGGAGGTAGTAAAAGATTTATAAAAGTCCAACATCTATTCATAATAAAAACTGTTAGCAAAATAGAAACAGAAAGTAACTTTATAATTATCACACAAGGTATTTGTAAACCTAATAGTAAAGTGTTGAAAATTTTCCCTCTAGAAATGAGAGTGAGATAATGATACTTGTACCTACATCAATTTCACATTAAACTCAAAGCCTGTAACATGGCAGGAAAATATATATATAAAGGTATAAAGACTGAAAAGAAAGAAGTGAAATAGTCATTTTTTCTCAAAAATAGATATGATTTTGTACATAGACATTTCAGAAGACTCCACAGAGAGTTGATTAGGATTATTAAGTGAATTAATAAGGCCATTATTAGACAAAATATCAAGATACAAAAAAATCAATTATATTTTTAAATACTAGCAAATACCAGTTCAAACTTACAACTTAAAAAGCTACCATTTGTGAATCTGAGTGCTTAATTTCTATGGCTCTGCCCCTCCTGCCCCATTGAAGTTAGGCTAGACCTAGTGATATTTATCTGAAGAACAGAGGGAAATGGGGAAAAAGTTGCAGGGGAGAGACCTGGTAGATACCACCTTAACCAGGTGATGAAGGTTAACTTCACCACTGTTATCATGTGAATACCGAGTGTCCCCTGATATGATGTGACTTCATGTTTCTGTATGCTTTCAAAAATCCCATAATACCAGTCTAATAATTAGAAAAACATTGGATGAGATCAGATTGGGGAACTTCCCGGAGTTCCTGGCTAGTAATCTTCAAGACTGTTAAGATTATGAAAAACAAGGACATCCTGAGAAACTGACACAGCCCCAGGAAATGAAAGAGACACGGCAACTAAGTGCAACAGGGTTCCTTGAGTTTCTCTAAACCAGAAAGAACATTAACGGAAAATCTATGAAATCCACATAAAGTCTAGAGTTTACTGAAGTAAACAGCCTCTACTCCTGGTCAACAGTCTCAATAGAAGGAAAGACAGCATTCACTTGGGCCAACCTCTACCTGAAGTCGATCTCCTGGACATAACCTGACCTCCACCTGCCTTCTTACAACACTTTCTATAAGTGGTTGATGATTAGAAAGTCCTTCCTATATTTTCCTAAATACTCTGTATCAGGAGCTGTCCTGATCTGGGCACTGAGAAGGTCATGGCAATGCCCTGAAATCCCCTGGATGGGTATCTTCTCCCAAGACTGTCTCTGACTCCTCCTCACAGTTATTCTCACACTGACAGGCTGACAGCCTGGGGGCCTCGGCATCTCAGGCGCATAAGGGGCCAGAGCCAGGGCAGGATGCAGCCTCTGCTAGGACAGCTGCCAGGGTCGCTCAGGTGTTCACGACATGTCCGAGGATGCACATGTAATTGGGGCGGCTTTTTCTTTACCCTGAAAGCTTGTAAGCACCTTGTGCTGCTGTCAGACAGAAAATCCTGACCCATTTTGAATAGCAGCGGGAACAAAACAGAATTTGGAAAGGAAATCAAATTTCAGGATTATTGATACTTGGACTTTATCTGTAAGTTTTCCTTACTTCTAATGTCTTAAAAAGAATTAATAGAAGAGACTACATACATATCTTAAGAAAGAATAATATGATGATAAGATGCTAAAATTAACATACGTCATGAGCAGTGGCCTTGACATTGACCAATGTCTTGAGTACGGACTGTGTAATGTATAGCATTAACATCTCTTCAGTGGTGCCGTGCTGTCTCTGGTGGCCCAGTCTCCCTGTGTTTGGGCCCATCCTCAAGGCATCTTCATGGTCACAAAATTGTCACTGTACCATCACCATATTCAAAAAAGGCAAAAAGAAGGAGTAAAGGGGAAGATAAAAGATGTCTCTTAGATGGCTTCTCAATATTTGGGTTCAGATGCACTGCCTGTCCTGTGCGTTGCACCAGGTACTAAGACACTCCCCTCCCAGCCTCCAAACGAGCGCTCAGCAGGAGAACTTTCCCACCCAGGGCTGTTTCCCCGCTGCACAGTATTAGGTCTGGTGGAGAAAGGAAACAAAGTTAAGAACCGGGTTTTTTAAATCCCACTGTCCTGCTGAGTGAGACAGTTTTTCTCCCGTGTCTCAGGTTCTCCACCTGTGACGAGGGATGGACAATCTTCCCGAGCCCTGTCCTGTGCACTCTCTGTGCCAATGTGGGCGCATTCTCAGGGGAGAGACAGAGCATTCCTGCTGACCAGCTGGCCACCTAGAGCACAGAGCAGAACGCCAGTGCGAATCACAAGCCTGCTCATTGGCTCTCAGTGTTCACTGCAGGCCCTATCCTGCTCTCAGCAATGGCGTCAGGGAGCCAGGGTGGCCCTGGAGTCCTCTGCACTCTTCTCTGCGTTTCTGTACTCTTCCCCATGCCCCCAATGCTTCACCCTCCACCACTGACAGCCAGAGGTGTGCAGGCTGTGGAACTGCCATGTTCCTATAATTTTCTCTTCCTTTTTTCTATTCACCACTGCCTGCCCAAGTTCCCAGCTCTGACAGAATGAGTCTAGTGAATTACTCATCCTATGCTGTTAACAGCCAACTGTAACTCACAAAGATCAGAAAAGGCAAACTGACATTTTAAAAACCCTATTAAGTGCCTGTCATGGCACTATTGCCACCTTCCCTCAAATGAATCTTAACATTAGGTTTGCAGCAATATCCCCACTTTATGGATTAGGAAACTGAGACTTAAAATGGGTGAGTAAGGTCAGAGCTAGTGTGATGCTATAGTCAGGATACAAATGTAGGTCCATCTGATTCCCAATTCATGAAATAGTTGCAATTTTGTTTCCTTGTGCCGCAAGGTCATGCTCTGCCTGCTCCGCGCTCTACTCTGGTGTGAGTGGCCGTAGATTAGCCTCATTCATTTTGGAGAGTGACACAGGCTTGCAGCACTGTGTGTTTCCTCTCTCTCCTCTACTTGTTGGTGCTGATCAGGGGATGTCCAGGACCTCTATGCCAGCTGGCATGGTGGCCTCAATGTCATTTCTGAATTCTAAACAGGGCATTTGTTCTTGCCACACAGGTACAGGTGCCTTGTGCCAGCTCCAGGAAAATGCTGTCAAGTCCCCGTGCTGTAATGCCCACAGCATAACTCACCTGAATTCATTGCCCCTTGAAAGGGATCTTTCCTTCACTCCTCTGCAAAAAGACAGAGTGAAAACTAGTTTGCTAACAAAGAGACATGAAGAAATGTACTGAGAAAGGAGTTCAGAGAGAGGAGAAGTTGATAGCAGTGAAGACAGACGAGATGAATGTGACATCTGCACACATTTTTCACCAGCAGACTTGTCATTATAGTCTAAAGAATAACCAAGTGATAGGCTCCCACCTGGGCCGTCGGAAACAGCTAATTACAGAGAAATATTAGCTTAGCTCAGGCTTGGGAAGGTGTTTAGCAGAACACTGATTTCAAAAAGATGAATAAAAGGTCTTTTGCAGGGAAAGACAGTCTGCAGTGAGAGCGAAAACACCTAGGTTAAACAAAATCTATTTAATTTTGTTTAATTAAATAGATTTCTTCACTTCTCTGTGAAGATTTCTCAGTCTTTAATATGTTAACAAACATTATGAATTTCTAAGAAGGAAACTAGAGTGTACAGAATTTTCCAGACTTCACAACCCGGATCCACAAAGTAGGTCCCACCTGCTATTCTCCATCCACAAACCACGTTTATTCCTCCCCAGACTGTATCACAATTTGTAAATGATTTCCCTGTTTGCTGGTTTGTGTCTTCCTCACTGGACTCTGTGACCTCTTGGGGGTGGAGGTGGGGAGACACCTGGTCCTTTTAATTTATCACAGCATCCCAACACCCAGTGCTGGGTCTGACACACAGATGACACTGCAGAAATATTGGGTTAACCTTTTTATCTTTTTTATGTTAGTTGTTGTGTATGTGCTGGACACTTTGCCAATTGTTTTATACAGAGTACCTCATTTCATCTTTATATCAATCCTACAGTGTAGGTACGATTCCTGTCCCCTTTCTACAGATAAAGAGACAAAGGCTCAGAATGAACATTCAAGTACCTTGCTCAAGATCCCACAGACAGTCGGTAGTGGAGACAGCGTCTGGACACAGGAATTCTGCACCAGAGCCGGCATTATTATATAAATGAATGTACGAGGTCTCTATCCAATCCCAGGAGGGAGGCCAAAGTAAATGACTGCAGTCATCTTGGCTCAGAGACCAGCCAGGGTCCTTTGAATGAAGAGGGGATAGTCTGATGAATTCCCACTGAGCCCTCAAGAGGCGGCAGACTCTGTTTGACACGTGTTCTCTCATTTAATCCTCTCCGATGCACTTCAAGCAGCAGGTGATATCACCTCCAACCTTAGAGAACCAAGCTGAGGGTCAGACAAGTTACCCCTGACTTCTGCCCAGTGTCGCTGGGCCAGGAAGCAGCCGAGCAGAAGTCTGTCTGATCCCAGAGCTCCTGGGCCAGGTGGCCCACTGCAGCCTGGAGAATAGAGCCCTGCAGAGTGCTCAGAGCAGAAGCTGTGCTCTCACACTCCTCTGTCTTCTTTTGCCTGGGGCACATCCTGTCCAGACAGTCATGTGGCATTGATGCTTCAGCCATGACGTTGCCCAGGTTCCTACCTAGGGACAGAGAGCCCCACCCTTCATCCTCAGCATGTTACCTGGGCTCATCTGGCTTTCTGATCTGGCTGCTGGTGTGGACTCTAGAGCCTGAGCTCACACCTAGTTCCACCATCTACTAACTCTACAGCCTTCAGTCACTGCTGCCTCTTTGAACCTCATATATAATACTAGGTCTGGCTTCACTAGATCATTGGGACAACTAATTTAAATGACATTTTAAGTACATTAGCTCATTGCCTGGCACATTTTAGAACTGTATTAAGTCACTTTTATTAATAAAATAGTAAATAATCTCTCCTGATCCAGACTGGTGACCTTAAAGAGGTTATGGAACTGCGATACCTCACGCCCTCTGCTGGGGGTGCAGGGATATACAGGTAAGCACAGCTCAGTATGTTTGCTGAGGGGACCTGGCTTCGCTCCCAGTATCAACAAAAATGCAAAGACAGAGGGGTGGACATGACCATGTCAGGCCCAGAGCAGAGTGGAGCAGTTGCATGATGGGACAGTCTCCCTCCCTTTGCAGTGTAAACCTCAGGAGGACGCAGCTGGCACGCAGGTTCGGGCGGGTCTGAGCCGCAGGTTCCGAAGTCCCTTCTTGGGAAAACTATGCCAACTCCAGGAGATGGTTGTTTACTTGGCTCTTCTGGGGGGGGTACAAGGTGGAAGACTTCTCCAGCAGAGGGTCAGCTCTTATAGTTCTGCCATTTGTGGCTCAGTCTCCAATTATGCTCTGAAGCGACCTTCCACATTCGAGATCCCATTTTTCATAAAAATGGTACACATGGGGCCAGAGTGATTCTTACTGCTTGTCCAGAGACAGACTAATAAGCAGCCCATGTACCCAGCACTTATGTGTTTGGCTGGCTGCTAAACACATGGTACTCCATTAATTCCCATGGTCCCCTGTGAGGCGGGCAAAGCCCCTCAGCTATACCATGAGGAAGATGAAGCTTAAAGAGATTAGGTCATGTGCCCGGCCATATCATTCCTGAGGGCTGGAGCCTCTAACACTGAAGCCTGCCTCTTCAACATCATGCAATCCACTTCCCACCACATGATCTCTCTCCCCAGAGATGGAGCATCTGGCTGGCTCTCAGGAGTCCTGGGTTCTAGTCCTAACACTGCCTCTAATTCATGCATGCTTATCAAGCTATTCAACTCCTATGGGCCTCAGCTGCCCTATCAGTAAAGGAACAGTGATAACAATAATAACTGTTGAGCCATCACCAGGCTCACCATAAATACCGTACATGTGCCACTTTATTCCGTCCTCACACGGTGCACCGAGGCAGCATCAACACACCCTCATGTATGGAAAGGAAAGGAATTTCGTGGAGAGGAGTGCGTGCAGCCCCACAGCCTATAGGGGGTGGGCCAGGAGCCAACATGGAGCCTGCCTGGCCCAGAGCCCTGGCTCTCTGCACTGCCGAGCCAGCCTCCCTCCCCCAGTGCAAGAAGGGAGGCTCTGTTAGCATCAGAGCATCTTCAAGGTCAATCTCTGGGGTTCTAAGAAAGGTACCAAGACAGTGCCCAGGTAGCCAAGAGCCAGGCCCTCCTGTCCGAGTCTGCCCACTGGTGCCGGCGCTGTGCCTCTGCTCACACCGGACGATCGGTCACTCTGGGGCCTTCCTGTCCCAGTCTGCCCACTGGTGCCAGCACGTGCTTCTGCTCACACCGGACGATCGGTCACTCCAGGGCCTCCTGTCCCAGTCTGCCCACTGGTGCCAGCGCGTGCCTCTGCTCACATTGGACGATCGGTCACTCCAGGGCCTCCTGTCCTAGTCTGCCCACTGGTGCCAGCACTGTGCCTCTGCTCACACCGGACGATCGGTCACTCCAGGGCCTCCTGTCCCAGTCTGCCCACTGGTGCCAGCGCTGTGCCTCTGCTCACACCACGCCTGCCTGCCTCACCCTGAGCTTCCTTATATATTGGAAAGCCAATCAAGCCTCGCTTCCCCTGGCCATGTCAGAGACCCTCTTTGCTTACTTGACACACTGAGGTGACTGTGAGTAGCTACTGGACCCTCAGGCCCTCGCCTTGGCCATGGCAGGTGCATAGCAGCCACAGGGTGATGACTTCACACACATACTCCACGCGTGCCTGCAGCCTGCATACATCTATACATCCTCAGTACATATGGGGTGTGGTGTTCACGTTTTCTAACAAATCTCAATTCAGTATTTCCAATCTCAGTTTCTTTTTGTAAGTTTTACCATCTTCCACTCCTCTTGCACCACCTTTGAGGTAACTGAGGTCCATATGATCCCGTCAAAGGGTGGCAAATGTCACTGGTGGAGCCAAACAACAACGTGATACAAACTGAGCTTGTCCATCCCAGGGTTTCAAACTTGGTACAAGGGTGGTGAGAAAGCTTCAGAGTGGCACTGCCACCAAAGATGCCCTCCTGTCCCTCTCTACCGGAAGCCCTCTCAGCCCTCTCCAAAGCAGCCACACAGGCAGAGAGAGACCCAGAGGACTGTCCAGGACTGAATGGAGGGCCCGGGCCTGCTGCCATGTCACCTTTGTCCTCAGTGAACAAGTGCTCATCCGGACAACTGTCACTGAGAAATACCATGCAGCTTCAGCTCTGCAATGAGGCTACTGAGGAGGCAATCATATACCCGAGACAGAACCTCACACGTTTGCTTATGGTGCATCAGAAAACTCCTGCTCCCCACCCAGCCAGGCCCACCCTGGGGTGGGACATCCGCGGAGCAGGGCAGACACCTGATATCTGAGTGCAGAGGGACCTTGTCAGAGGACCTTTAGAAGAGGCAGCACGTCCTAGATGGATGATGGTCAGAAGCCTTTGTCACTCACTGTAGCTCAAGGCTCTGTGGGTAGGGGGCAGAGTGGTCCCCCTCCCCAGAAAAGATTACTGAGCAACCAATAATGTGCACACCAGAGGTATTGAGGAAGGTTTCTTAGGGTTAATAATTTATTAGGTCCGGGAATCAAGCTAGGTGGGGAGTTGCATAACAAGAAGGGGACTAAAGGGCTTAATCAATTCAATTCGATTCAACAGTCAACGTCCTTGAGTTCATGTGCAAGGCAGCGAGGGGGCAGCAGCCAACAGACTTCTCTCCCCTGAGTGTCTCCTAGTCTACTGAGGATGGAGTGTGGAAGGGGTGAGGTCCCGACTTTACCAACAGGACCAGGGAATTCAGCCTGCTGCACCCGCACCGCTAGACTGGGTGCAGGAGATCCCGTGACTACCTGTGCTGGCTCTCTGAACTCTGAAACACTTTCTAAATGTCAGAATAACACCATTTGTTTCAGATTTTCATGTGAGTTAAGTGCTGTCCACTAGATCCTGCCCTATCTGTGCTCCCTGCTGCCCAAGGCTGCCTTCACCAGCTGTAACTTTGAGGATACCCGACCCACCTGCTCCAGGGACCCCACAGTCTCCTGGGGAGTGTGGAGGCTCACAAGGGCGGTGGCAGAGCCCCTCCCCTTGTCACTCTACCATTTTCTGCAGTCCTGCTCTCCGATGTGCTGCTCCTTCGTTGGTTTGGTGGGTGGAAACTTTCGTGTTAAGGTGGTTCTGGAATGATCAGACATGAGAGAGATCTCAAAAGTCGTCATCCCGGCTGGTGGAGGTCCCGCAACACTGGATTAGCTTCTATGTTTTCTCACTGTTTCGGGGACAAAGCCCACCGTTCTGCTGCCACCTTCCTCCAAACGTTTATAATAAAGTGGGTGGCACACATCAGCATTTCCCTCCCTCACTGGGACCACGCTCCTGGCTCCCCACATCATGCCCACAGGCGAGGCTGTGCAGTGCTTTGCGCGGGTCCCACAATGCGCACCGTCCTCCAGGAAGCGGGCAGCACAGTGCAGTCCCGCCTGCTGTTCCAGGGCACTCAGTGCCCTGCATGACAACTTCCCCCTGAAACATCAACCGGGAAGGACTTTCAGGAGAAACAGTGAGCCACTTGCAGGTACAAGGCTAAGTACCACACCTCTGCTTCAATGTTTATCTTTGCAAAAAAAAGAAAGAAGGCGTAGGGGAAAACCTTAGTATGATTACAGGCTGCATATCCCTAGAAAAGTAACCCAACCACTCTAACAGTCTTTATTCGTATGTAGAATGAAGATGATGATAATTATTCTGTAGGGTTGTTATCAAGGTCAAATTTGATACTGTATATGAAGTTCTGGGAAACTCATCTGCCAATGTCCAAAGTATGGTGGCTATAGCACGTGAAGATGAAGACTGCTGATGAGTCACAGTAAGGGCTGCTCATTGCTGCCTCCTCTCTCCCTCTCTAAAGAAAATCTTGCTGCTGCAAGCTCAGAATCTCCCTTTGGTCTCCTACTAACACCAGAGAACAGCCATCTTGGGCAAAGGCCCCGTGCAGGAGCGTGCACTGGGGTGACGATAAAAAGGCCACCTGAGAGCCTGGACAGAGGCCGGGCGTCCCACATGCCTGGCTGGACCTCCAGGCAGCTGCTAGGCACAGCATGGCTGCCCATGTGTCTGTGACCTGGCAAGTGCTGGTGGGCAGTGGTGGGGGGGGGGAATGGGCGGAGAAGGTCTGGCTCACCTGTCAGTGAGACTCCCCAGTGACCTTAATGATGCCCTCAGGGCATATGCTGTTCTACATCCACCTGGTGAGTGAGAGGGCAGGGCAGTTCTCCTCCTGCAATTCCTAATGAAAAGGGTGCTCTCGCTCTCTTTTTTTTAATGTTTTACTTTATTGATTTTTAGAGAGAGGAAGGGAGAGAGCAGGAGAGACAAGAACATCTATCTGTTCCTATATGTGCCCTGACCAGGAATTGAACTAGCAACCTCTATGCTTCAGGATGATGCTCACCAACCAAGCTATCTGGCCAGGGCTGAAAAGGGTGCTTTTTAGTCTTTTTTGAAAAAACCTTCATGGAGACATTAGGGGCTCTCAGGGGATCAAGACCCATCTTCCTGTTTCTGACTCATGTGTGCTGCCTTCCCCAGGAATTTTTGTTTGACTGTTTGTTTGTTGGCTGTGGTCTCCTCAGTCTATTTGTCTTGCTGACTGAACTACAGAAAAGAGGAAATACTTGGAGAGAGATTCTCTACTTTTGAGTAACAAGTATTTTTTAAAGTTTGCTTTCTTGTACTGGGGAAGCTCCCTGTGTGTGTGGTCTATGGAAGGCTGCAGGTGCTTGTCCTCAGGGCAGCACATTGCAAATTGCCAACTGCTTCCTGCTTGGGAGGAGCAATTGTTTGTTATTGTTGGCTGGAGAAGGGGTTTGTTCCCCCAGCCTGTTTTGCTAAAGAGGAGAGAGAGAGAGAGAGAGAGAGAGAGAGAGAGAGAGAGAGAGAGAGAGAGAGAGGAGAGAGGAGAGAGCGCACTGAGGGGCTTGGGATCCCTGCTGAGGCTGATGGTGGGGGCCTGTGAGTCCGGGAGAATCCAGAGAGAGAGAAGCATTCTTCCCTGCCTGTTTGTTCGTCTGCAGTTATGAGACTTTAATAAAAGGAATGGCCCATCATCCCCTGGCTCCACAGCTCCTTTATCATCCGCCGAACCCAGTGAGAACCTGCATGATGACGGCAGCAGCCACTGGCCCTACATCTACTCAAAAATATGGCAGAAAGGATTTCAGTGACAGCACTTTTATATGCCAGTAAGCTAAATAGAGTTTTTTTAAACACACACATATACACGTATACATATGTATACTGGGATCGTGTTTGAACTTTATCTAAGAGCAGAGTGTATTTGCCTGCTATATTTATCAAAAAGGAGCTAAAAAACAGTGACAAGATCAGAAGAAAGCAGAAAGAGAAAATAAAATTTATTAAATGCTCATTATGTGCTAGAAATAGGCCAATGTTTTGCATATATTATTGTCCCCCCATGACCAAGTAGACACCATGACCACCCATACTCTACTACTGCGGAGATTGCCGCTGTCCCTATACTCTGTCACCTGCAAGTGTAGAATCTGAATTTGCCTCAATGTGGAGTCCACTGTCTTGACCAACATTATGTCTCTAGACCCCAAGAGAATGAAATAAAAGAAATTTTGCATTTCAGTAAAAAAAAAGTTAAATATTAGCACTCAAGTATATAAGATCTTACTGCATTAATTTTGACCATTTCCAACTTAACATTTTAGAAATTGTTTATAATGATTATACTCTGTTGAGGTAGGAAGGAAACTAACTGGGATAAATAAAAGTTAACAAAAACATGCATTTAAAAATTATCATATTTATTATAAATATTATGAATAATAACTACTTGATGTTTACCCTGTTGCATGGAAATTGAGCAGAGGAAGAAATGTGTGGTGGATAAGACTTTAAAACTGAATGAACCTGAGTCCAAACCTCTGCTAGTTTCCTAATCAGCTGTGTCATCTTAAGGCAAACTACTTATTTTTTCTGCTCTTAATTTGCTTATCTTTAATTAAGAAAAATGGCATCTCTCTAAAAGGATTCTTATGAGGAATGAATCATTCCAAATATATACATCACTTAGAATCAAGTATATATGACACATAGCGAACTCTTTTTTTTTTTTCTTAAGTGAGAACTGGGGAGGCAGAGAGACAGACTCTTGATGTGCCCTAACCAGGATCCACCCAGCAAGCCCCCTACAGGATGATGCTCTGCTCATCTGGGGCGTTACTCCATTGCTTGATAACTGAGTTATTTTAATGCCTGAGGCGAGGCCATGGAACCATCCCTCAGTGCCCTGGGCCAACTTGCTCAAACTGAGCCAGGCTCTGAGAGAGGAAGAGAGAGAGAGAAGGGAGAGGGAGAGGGGTGGAGAAGCAGATGGGCGCTTCTCCTGTGTGCCCTGACTAAAAATTGAACCCAGGCAATCCACACACCAGGTCGACACTCTACCATGGAGCCAACTGGCCAGGGCCCATAGAGAACTCTAAAAATGAAACTGTGGTCAACATTTTGCTCATTTATTCACAAATATTTATTGTATCCTATGTCCTGAGCCTTTGCCAGATGCTGGGTTTATTTTTAAGCAGATCAGCTGTTCAAAGACAGTTGCACTAAACTTGGCCAATCAACTGTAAATATTAAATGAGAATATCTCCACTACAAGAAAATTTTCTCAGAAATATCCTACTGGGAGAGATTCACAATTACCACCTTCATTTGCAAAAGTGAGCACCTTTCTCCATGGGTAACTATTTAGTCTCCTTCTCCTAATTATACACACACACAAACACACACAAACACAATTCAAATTTTCTAGCCCCTCATAATCACTGAGTTTACAAGCAAAAATAAATAAATAAATAAAATAAAGACTCAATATGAGATGTTTCAAACAGGATAGTCTGGAAAGAGATCTGCAGTTGTTTGGAAGCATTCCTCCTCCTTCTTCCCCTTTTGATCCAAAAGTCACGAAGTACTTTGTGACTTAATAAGATATTCCAAACTGGTTTCCAATCTCTTGGCCTTATTCCTCCTGGCCCAGAAGCTACTGTGTTGCTTAATTAACTTGGGCCTGAATTACTGTTTTCCAGTTGCCTATTCAAACTCATGAGTGTTCAAAGGGAAATGTAACAAGGCAGACCAGGAAACTGCTATTTTCCCATGATCAGAATTTTTATTTGCTTTTTTCCTTCTTTTGGAACAGACCCGAGAACTTCATCCTGAACCCCAGTAGCCAGCTCCTACTGTAAAAGGACTTTTCAGTTTGCCAACTAATTAATAATACTATTTTTGAGGAGGAGAAAAGGCCTAAAGCCTAAGCCCAAAGCCCTTTGATCACTTGTTCCTAATGAAATAAAACAAGCCAAAAACTATAAGATATAAATAATTGAGTCCTAGATGTTAATGAAAGCCATATTTTGAGTGAACAGGCGTTTAATGAATTTCATGTTTCCCTTCCCTGTGCCTATAATATGTTAACACATTTACTGTTTGTCAGGGTGGGACGTGTACAGGAGGTCAGGGAGCGGGAATTAGCCAAAGGCTGCCTGATTCCGTTATTTCTCTGTGTGTGGAATAATGTTCTTTGTAGTAAAGGGCGGCAGTGTATGCTACTGGATAAATTACAGGTTACTTTTCCTCCCCAGTGGGAAAGGGGAAGGAGTGAGTGTGAGTCTAACTCTGCCTCAGGAGAAGCCATCAAGGGAATTTGGTTAATGAAATTAAACACATGTTTAGTTTCTGGGCAAAGAAAGGGGATCTTTGAATCAAAGACACTATTGTTTTTATATCCCTAATGTAAATCTAATTCCACCTTTATGCATATCTTTATTATGTAGTAACTCAGGACATGGAAAGTCTGTTAATTTAGGGAGGCTTACACATTCATTTTTGAAATCTTCAAACATGAGTGGGGCCCCGGATCTAATACATTCCTTGATCATTCTGTAAATGTCCACAGCTATGGCGGCGAAAAGACCTTGTAGAAGTATAAGACTTACATGTTCAGTTTTCCCCCCTCACTCTGCACTTCCCGCTGAATTTCTCATGCAGACGGTCTGGCTGATGCAGTCTGGTGGGGCTCTGAGTCTGTATTTGCAGTGTCCAGGGGATTGCAAGGTCATTTGTGCTGGGAACAGAGAATCTAGAATGACGGCTCCATCTTTAGCATGCTCCAGAGCAGGGGTTCCCAAACTTTTTACACAGGGAGCCAGTTCACTGTCCCTCAGACTGTTGGAGGGCCTCCACATACAGTGCTCCTCTCACTGACCACCAATGAAAGAGGTGCCCCTTCCAGAAGTGGAAGTGTGGGGGGGGGGGGGCGGTGGATAAATGGCCTCAGGGGGCTGCATGTGGCCCACGGGCTATAGTTTGGGGATGCCTGCTCCAGAGTCTCCTGGGGCTCCACTGGCTGAGCCCCGTCCCTGGAACTCTGGTGTGGTGGGTCTGGGCCAGAGAATTTGCTCTTTACCAGGCTCCCAGGTGACGCTAGCGCTGCTGAACCTGGAACTACACTCTGAGAACCAGTGACCTAAGCCAGGGGTCAGCCTGTGGCCAAAACCAGCTTGCTTCCTCTGTTTTTAGAAACCAGACTTCATTAGAACGCTGCTATGCTCAAGCATTTACCTGTTACTATACAACATATTCCTGTGGCGGCCATCACAATATATGGCACAGTTGAGTGACTGCAACAGTAGAACCCATAAAGCCTAAAATAATTACTACCTGGGCCTTTATTTTAAAAAGTGTGCTAGACCCTGACCTGGGAGAGAATGGTCTGATCTTAGGCTTTTATTTGGGGATGGGGTTGCCAGTTAATACACAGGGGCACCCACTAAACTTAAACTTCAGTTAAATGAGAATTTTTTTTACTCTAAGTATGACCCAAATATTACATGCATAAAACAAGTCTGGCAGTTTCTTACAAAGTTAAATCCACATGTCCGTGTGATGCAGTCATTCTGTTCCTAAGCATTTACCATGATAAATAAAGGCATGTACACATAAAGACTTGTATGTGAATGGTTATAGCAGCTTTCCTTTTAACTGCTAACAACTGAAAACACCTCAAATGTTTATCATCGGGTAAATGGAGAATCAAATTGTGGTACATGGCAGGATATCACTCTGCAATAAAAAGGGACCGACTGCTGATTCATGCACCATGTGCCAATCTCAAAATAATTATGCAAAGTGAAAGAAGTCTGACAAAACAGTATATACTGTATGATTCCGTTAATGTAAAATTCTAGAAAACTATTGTGCAGTGACAGAGAGCTGGTCAGTGGCAGTCGGGGGTTGGGGGTGTCAGAAGGGATAGGAGAGTTTACAAAGGGGCACAGGGAAACCGTTGAGTGCCATGAATATGTTCATTATATTGTATCAAGTGCATGCAGATGATAAAGCAAATGAAGTTGTTCATTTTAAGTATGAGCAGTTTATTGCATGTCAATCATCCCTCCACAGTGCTATGTAACAATGAGTTCACCACCCCACGTCCTGGTGCATTCGCTCCACACCCTGCAAGCTCCGGCCTGAGAACTAAGGCTGGGTTCACACTGGCTACAACTACACTGACCTGAACCCTCTGGCTGAGAGTCTAATCTCTCCTATCAGAGTATAAGGTCCCAAAAGGCAAATCCTCATACTGAGATGCCCAGGGGCTGTGCTGCTGGCTTCCTGCTCCCTGGTCTGCCACCTCCCAGGCCACTCCAGTCTGTGTTAGGTGTGTCCTGTTTCTCTGCTGTGCAATTAGAATCCTGCCAGCCTCCACCCAAGGCAGCTGGCTTCTAGTCCTGCCAGAAATGCATGCTGGTGGCGCAGACTCCCAGGTCTCAGTCCTGACCCGAGCCAGCTGCAGGCCGTGGCACGTGGCACAGAAGGACTTACTCGCCTTCTGCTGTGTGTCTCTGCATCTCCCCAGGGCTCCGCCGGCTTCCTGGGTAAAGCCTTCTGCCATGTCCCAGAGAGTGGACTGGGAAGCAGCCTTGATCTAATCTGTCTAGGAGCAAGGTCTGAAGGTTAAAAATTGAAACTGGTGTCATTGAATTAATGTCACTCCCTTTGGTTATCTGCCCTGATGGTTTGGCAGGATCTGATGGGAGCAGAGTGTGTATAATCAGAGATGTCGTCCTGCCCCTGGCCCAGCAGAGGTGGCTGCCGGCCAGGCAGGCATGTGGCCTCTCTCTCTCTCTCCAGCAGCAACTGAGTCAGGGAATTCTAAGAGGAAAGACATTACGACATGGGATTAGCCTTTTCCCCAACAATCTTTCTGAAACACGAATAATTTCCCCTAAAACAGCATTCTGCACAATCTCATCATGATTCTCAAATATTAAATAAATCAATATAACATGACATGGTGAATGCAAAATAATCCCTGTGGAATTATTATGGAATGATTTATCAGTACTAATGTCTAATTTATTGAAAAATTCCCAATCCCAACAGCCATACTTTCCTGACCACAGCTCAATTACTCCAAGATGCCAGTAGCTCTGAGATCCTTAAAGGGATTGCAGCTGTTCAGGTAAGGAACTTCCCAAAGTGAGGGAGGTCAGGGGGTCTCTCCATGGAGCTGGCTCAGCAGGCAGAGCACCAGAGGTCAGGACACACTTGTTCTTCTCAGGAATCAAGGCCCATTATAAAGTAGAGACCACAGGCCCTCCACCTACCTGGGACATGGTGGCTCTGCCTTCTCCTCTGCCCTTCTCCATCCTGAAAAGCTGCTGAGACTGCTCTTCCATCATGCCCAGAATTCACCAGGGCAGACGCCAGGCCCCTAATGTGGGCCGCCACAGATCCCTGCCCCTCCCAGAGCAACCTTCATGATGCAGAAGCAATAAAAATGCTTCCTACATCCTCTGCTCTGCAGTAGACACTGTGAGTACATTGCCTTATTCAAGCCTCACAACCAGCCTGTAAGTTAGCAGCTACTAATGCCAATTTCACAGCTGAGAAAGTTGAGGATCAAGGAGTCTACTGATGCTTCTCAAATTGTACTGTGCATTGACTTATCCGGAGAGCTTGCTAAATGCCAAAGACTGGGTGGTTGCCTATTTAATCACCATACTCAATCAGAGCCAAAATGGGACCCAGATCTGCCCAACACCAGGCCTGGGAACTCCTACTTGACAGTATGTCATGTGAGGCACGGGGATATTGTGATGGATAAAAAGTACCCACCAGGCAGATACTACCCTACTCCAGGTGCATGAAGGGCTGCCTTAATACTGGGAACAAATTCCTGCAGCAGGGAGCCATGCATGAGAGGGGAGGGAGCAGAGGATCAGGAAGGAAATTACAGAGCTCAGCCTTCAAAAAGATGCAGAACTCAGTCCCAGGGAAGGAGAGAGTTACATCAAAGGGCACTGCAGTCTCCAAGGGCAGCACAGGCAAAGAAAGGCCCACACCTATGAGGACTGAGGGCTAGTTCCTGACGGTGGGGTTTCTAGTGTGGCTGCTGTGTGTCCTGTGTGTCCCACCTGCACAGTGTTTGGCTTTGTTAGCAGTTTCTGGTGTCTTCCAGTCCTGAGTCCCTCACACTGCAGGCCCCGAGGAAGTAGGTCGGGAGGGCTGGACTAGCACTGCAGCCAGGCACTGGGAGGGCTCAGGATTCGCCCAGTGTCTGCCTGGTTCTGGCCACCTGCTCGGGCAATCTCCTTCCCCTCCCTGGCCATTCCAGACCACGTGAGACAGAGAGGAAGGTGGGGACTGAAAATGTGCTTTGCCACACTCTACCCTGGAGATGGGTTGCGAAGCAGGGGGTGGGAACCCACTGTCTAAGGACTCTCAACCCTGGCTGCATAGTCAAGACATCTGGAGGACTTTAAATTATATTTATTTATCTACCTATTTATTTATTTATTTATTTTTCTGTGTCAGTGTGTCTGGAGGGAGTCCCTGGCATCGGTATTTGAAACGCTCCCCAGAAGATTCAAACATGAAGCCTGCCTGGGTTTAAAAGCCCTGATGAGCACAAACCCAGAAAAGCTTGGGGCTCTGGAGCCAGCAGGAGCCCTGGAAGAGGAATAAACAGCTCAGACACCGGCACAGCTGGGACAAAGCTCAGGATGCTTCTTTTACAATATAAAGAACTGAAACAAAAGAGGGTAAGAGGCAAGCATCTGAACTACATGCAGTTTGTCAAGATTTTCTAAGATTAAATTCCTTTTTTAATAATATTTATGGGTCATACCTGATTATATCAGAAATATACAGCTGCTGCAGAATATTTGAAATTTTTTTAAAGTGCAAAGAGGAAAATAAAACTCTGATGACCCAGAGATAAGCACCCTAATGGATGTGTCTTTCTATTCTCAGGTGCGTTCGTAATAAACACACAACCACGTGGAGCTATCAGTCTAGGATCACACCGCCCATACAACTCTCACTCTGATACTACTTCTACTTCGTGCTTATTTGATTGTTAATTGTCCCCCCCACATCCAGAAAGAAAACCCTAAAGACAGGAACTACTGTATTCCCCCATGTATAAGACACCCCCATGTATAAGACAAACCTTAATTTTGGGGCCCAAATTTTAGGAAAAATATGTATTACATAAAGTCATTGAACTCAAGTTTTATTCATCATAAAATTCATACAACTCATCATCACTGTCAAAATTCCCATCCATCAGCTTGTCCTCATCTGTGTCTGATGACGAATCACTGTCTTCATATATTGCCTTATCCTCAGTTCCATCTATGGCATTTGAAATGTCACAACCATGTATAAGGTGCACCCAGTTGTTAGACCCCAAATTTTTTGAAAAAGGGTGCATCTTGTACATGGGGAAATACGGTATGTCTATTGTTTTCTCCTCTCTCTTCCCAGTGCTAGAGAATCCAGCACACAGAAGGGCACAAAAGGTAAGCAATCAATAAGTGCACAACCAAATGGGACAGCAAGTTGATGCTTCTCTCTCTCTCTCTCTCTCTCTCTCTCTCTTTCTCCCGTCTCCCTTACTCTCCCCCTCCCCACCTCCTCGCTCTCTCTCAAATCAATGGAAAAAATTTAAATGCTCAGTACATTTCCTGGCACATCATAGTAAGCTCTAAGTACAGTGTGGAGGGAGGCTATCTTAAAGACACACAGACCTAGAAAAAGAAGCACTGAACTTCACTTGACCTTATCTACAAAGTTCGGCTTTAGAAGACAAATAAAAGCAGACTCAGAGAGTATTCTGTTTCTATCCTATCACCTTAGATCTTGGGTGCCATCTTCAACACACATGGAAAGCACCTCGGGACAATGCCCAGTAAAGCTGACTGTTAACAACCTTGTTTTCCTTTCTCACATCCTACTTCAGAGGTAGGACTGTGCTGAAACAGAAGGGGCTTCACCTCAGCCCCACACTCCTAAAGATGGTGTTGCCGGTTCACAGCATGGTCTGCCCCTGCTGGGGCAGGACCCTGGGTCTAAGAGGGCAGCTTCGCACCTGGCTCTGGGGAAGTTGACTTGGGTCCCTTATCACCTTTTGGTAATCACTAGCTGTTTTTAATTACATTATGATCTGAGAACCCTAACAGAAGTGTCAACAGAGGAGGGATCCCCAGCATCTGGGAAAGAGCCTTCCACATGTAAACTAAATAAATATTTGATAAGAATTTTCCGAATAATAAATTGAAATGACGCATATGGATTTTATGTGATTGAGTTTCTTTTTACTAACTGCCATTTTATCTCTACTGAACACAAAAGATTGGCCTTATATGAGTGTTAACTACTCTTATTTCAGCCTGAACATGACAGTGCCCTCACTATTATCTCTTCCCTCCTTAAAAGTGCCCCAAACTGGCCCTGGCCAGATGGCTCAGTCGTAGAGTGTGAGCCTGGCCTGTGGAAATCCTGGGTTCGATTCCCTGTCAGGGCATACAAGAGAAGCGCCCATCTGCTTCTCCACCCCTCCCCCTCTCCTTCTTCTCTGTCTTTCTCTTCCCCTCCTGCAGCTGAGGCTCCATTGGAGCAAAGTTGGCCCCGGGCGCTGAGGGTGGCTCCATGGTCTCTGCCTCAGGCTCTAGAATGGCTCCAGTTGCAAAGGAGCAACACCCCAGATGAGCAGAACATCGCCCCCTGGTGGGATTGCTGGATGGATCCTGGTAAGGCGCATGCAGGATTCTTTCTCTCTGCCTCCCCGCTTCTCACTTTGGAAAAATACAAAAAAAAAAAAAAAATGTGCTACAAATCCTGAACCTGGAAAACAGAGGAAGACTGCACATTTGTCCCTGGGTTAACTCCAAATGGTTCTTCTCTCTCATGTACCTGGGAAGCATCCTTGTTAGGGAACCTGGAGTTTTGGCCAGGGCTCTTCTGTAGTAATGATCAAGCAGATAAATTATCCCCAGCAATTTAGGTGGTTGTAGCTTCACAAAGCTACAGAAGTCACACAGACTACAGCCTGGGACAGGCTGGTGGCAGTGGCCACTCGAGTCAAACTGCCAGTGCTTACCGAAATATGCTTAATCTGCTTTTGGAGAGGCTACCGCAGTGGTGAAGAACATGAACTTGTGAATCAGACAGACCTGGGAATAAGTCATGGCACCCAATTCCTTTCCTGTGACTTTGAACAAGTCATTTCTCATCCCTCAGCCTCTAAAGTGATGGCATGTGTGCCGACCTTACAGGGCCACCATGAGGACTGAATGGGATGAATGCAGACCAAGGGTTTAGCACAATGTTTGGAATATTGAAACACGCAACGGTGGTTGTAATCATTAAAATCATAATCGCAAATTAAGGCAACTTAATTTTTTGCAAGGTCCATTCTTGCAATAAAGACGATACAAAGTTTTTCAAATGGCCTCCAAAGACCTGCTGCTTTTTTATTTCTTCCTTTGTCAGCTGATCAATAAGGAAGCTAAGCTCAGAATAAAGCAAGGAAGAGTCAAGAGCTTGGCCTGATGTGAGTAACACCGCCCCTCAGCCCCACCCTCCCCAGGTGGCAGTGAGCCTCCCTCCCACTTCCCTGCCTCTGCTCTAAGTTCATTTCCACCAAGCGTCAGGGCTGCTAGAAAAAGGAGAGAATAAAGCCCTATATGATATTTCATCTAAGGTGAAAATAGGTTTCCTGGGATGAAACCAGTAAGACAAGCTGGTTTTTATGATAGGTTAAATTCTTTGCAGATTCGATGTAGAATAAATTTAGATCATAGCATTCAACAGCTAAACAGCTACCCAGACACTAAATTGAATAAAAATCTAACGTCAGGGCACTGCCAATGAATGCAGTCTTTGTGCAACATGCTTTTTATCATTTGCTTGTTCATTTCTTTCAATACTGAACCACCTTTGGGTTGAGTCTTGAATCATTTTTCCTATCTATGTGAATGCTTCAAAAGCCAAGCCTGGGATCAGGAGGAGATGCAGACTGAGAGGGCGCTGGCCTGAGGGAGGCTGCGATGGACGGGTGGGGCCTGGCCAGCCTGGCTTCCTTCAGAACGAGCTCATGCTTCCTAACTGTGCACAGACTAACGGACACAACAGTGTCAGGAGCCGATCAACAACTGCTGGCTGACAAGGTCACAGCAGGAGAAGACCCACAACTGCTGGCTGACAAGGTCACAGCAGGAGAAGACCCACAACTGCTGGCTGACAAGGTCACAGCAGAAGAAGACCCACAACTGCTGGCTGACAAGGTCACAGCAGAAGAAGATCAAAAACTGCTGATTGACAAAGTCACAGCAGAGAAGACCAATGGCTGCGGGTTGACGAAGTCACCCAAAGGAGAGACACAACGATACTTCCCCCTTTGACTTTTTTAATTAATCTGGCCTTATATCCCCCCTTTTCTGGGTGTATGCTATTATTTATGGCACAGGGATAATAGTACCGTGCTTTCCCTGTAGATTCGTAGTAATTTCTTTGGAAATGAGACAGAGGGTGTGAGTTCCACAGAAAAGCCTGTGGGCCCCTTGAGCTGGGCTCATAGACATAAGAGGCTGGCTATGATATCCCTCGTAAAGGGTTAAGTCTGTAGGAGAATTCCTTCTTAATCATGTTAGAAAGAATAGATTGTGACTTGTGAATGGGTAGGAGGCAGTGGCTGTGCACAGAGCACCTTTCAGCCTTCACTTAATTCAACATTTTTCCTCCCTAGCCTTTTCATGTGATAGAGTAGAGAAACATTCCTTTCTTCTTGCTTATTTGATCTGCAGATAGTGGTACACTCTGAGAAGAATAGAGTTAGAACTTAACTAGTGTTTAAATATAATAAATAAGTAATATTTGACTAGACAATAGTATCTTAGGTAAGGTATAGTAGAATGGCCCATTGTGTGGCCTAGGATGAGAGCGCAGTCAGCAAGAAAAGAATGTTTTACTAAGAGAATTGTCTTTTGACTAAAGGCAATTGCTAGGCTTTCTCAATGAGATGTTCTCATGAGATTTATATGCTTTCCAAAATTTTTTGATAATGAGAGGAATGTAGGGGAATCCATAGAAGTAATAACAGTTAATGTCTTCTGAAATTATGTTGCTACTAGGCTATCTTGCAAGTGCACTCTGTATATCTTTGGGTGAAAGCTATTCTTAATGTTATGTCAATTTCTTTATAGGCAAGCCTTTTAGAATCTTGTGAGAAAAAGTAGGACACTGCATAAACTCAAGGCCATTTACCTGAGCAAGCGGTGGTCCATTGTTAGTCCTTAATGATTTCGTCTGCTAATCTCTCTCTGCCCCTTGACTCACAACAGCAGTAAAGTTAGTTAACTATTAGTACTAATACCTTAAAAGCTTTTACCGATGTTGTTATCGCTATTCAAGTTATTTTGTATTTTGAATGATTTGCTACCTGGTTTGTGATTTATAGATATAAATTAACTGTTATCTGAAAACATGTAAACATAGTGAAACAAAAGCAATAATTAACACCATATAATTGACTCAGTGTGTGTATAAAAAGGGACCTATACTAGCATTTGAAAAGAGAGATGCCTGGCAGTAAATGCTAACAAGAGAATAAAGAGAAAGAAAAGAATTCTGCTCTCTCACTAGATTTCGCCGACACCGTCTCCTCCTGTGGGACCCCTGGATCCCCCCCCGGGGCTGGACCCCGGCACAACAGAATGCCCATTTCTCACTTCCCAGGGAGAGGAGACATTAAAAAGGGGATCACACATGTTCTTCTTTGGACGTGCACCCCTCTCCCTGAATGTTGCTCCCTAAAGAGGGGACCAGGACAATTCATTGACTCAGTAACCATGTCTTGAACAGCTGCTTTGAGTCTGGCTCTGTGCGAGGCAATGTGAACAGTGAATAAATCGTACCTCGCTCTTGCCATCATATAATCCATCACCTACTGAAGGGTAGAAATAGGTGGAGAAGGAAGTCTGAAACTTGTATAATGTAATGTGGAAAGGGTACGATGCTTTGGGAGCGCAGGCAGAGGCATCTCTCCCAATACACGGGGCTCAGCAGAGAGAAGCTGGGGGAAGGGGAGGCCGTGGTCCTGGAGCGAAGATCTGAAGGATGGCCCGCAGAGAGGCAGGAGATGAGGAGAGAGGAGGGCTGGTGGGGAGTGGAGGGAGAGGGAGGCAGGGCGGAGTGACACAATTCCTAGTTCTTTCGGCTCATAAACCATGTGCCTTTTGCTCTCTGGGGATGTTTGAAGCTATACGTTATTTCCACAGTAGAGACATTGTTTCCTTCAAGCCCAGAACAGAAATCCTTGGGCAACTTTTCCTCTGAACATCATTAGGAAGACTAATGTCAGTCTCACACTGCATATCATATCCTTGCTGAGAAATTCATCCAAACTTGCTGGCAAACCCCTATTTCTATTTTTGGTGAGTCATTGGGTATTTGTATTAGTCCTGACCACTTAGAACCAAAGACCTAGTAGCTTAATCAGTGGATGAAAAGATGAAAACAATAGGGGTGCTGTTCATATTCTATCATGTTACAGTGAAGCAGACAAGATTTCAGGGACAGAAGCCCCTGCCCTTTCAAGCCCCTGACCTGTGGCTGTAAATGACAGCATCTATTCTAACATCTAAGAAAACCACCAAACTAGGCCCTGGCTGGTTGGCTCAGTGGTAGAGCATCGGCCTGGCGTGCAGGAGTCCTGGGTTTGATTCCTGGCCAGGGCACACAGGAGAAGGGCCCATCTGCTTCTCCACCCCTCCCCTTCTCCTTCCTCTCTGTCTCTCTCTTCCCCTCCTGCAGCCAAGGCTCCATTGGAACAAAGTTGGCCTGGGCGCTGATGATGGCTCCATGGCCTCTGCCTCAGGTGCTAGAATGGCTCTGGTCGCAACAGAGCGACGCCCCAGATGGGCAGAGCATCACCTCCTGGTGGGTGTGCTGGGTGGATCCCAGTCAGGTGCATGTGGGAGTCTGTCTGACTGCCTCCCCGTTTCTAACTTTAGAAAAATACAAAAAAAAAAAAAAGAAAAGAAAACTACTAAACTGTTTTGTGACTTACTACACTAGCTTGATTGGTCAGACACTGCAACATATATGACATAAATGAAAGGAAATGGCAGCATTCCTTTGCAATGCCAAGGAAGCAATTACTGCAAACGAGGACATTTACTAAAAAATAACTATCTTAGAATTCACCTTGGCAGGAAAATGATGTAAGACCTTCTGTCAGAGTCCATTCCTTTTTCACAAAGGGACAGAACACTTCCAGAGCGCACCAAGAAAGTGTATTTCTAAACAATACCTGTAGGAAATTCATTTCTTTACCTAATAACATATGTATTTTACCTCTGGGCCTCTTACGGTCTCCTCACTTTCCTGAATTCTTTCATTGGTTCTATATGGTGAAATTTCTATTGGCAAGGCTTACCCCATGACAATTGCAGGGGCATTACTTGAAGAAGGCCAGCGATGGCCACCAAGGCCAGTCCCCATGCATCAGAAAATGGGAGGATATTCATTACTTTGATTTAAAGGGCATTTAAGATTTGTGCAGGAACAAGCAGAGGAGACCTTCCTTTTTTCCTTGGACAGTGTAGTTCAAGGCCAGCTGTGAGCTTGCCACTAGCAGCAGCCATTTGTGAAGAAAACAAGAAAAGGAGAGGGAGAGAGAGCGGGAACTGAGACAGGCAACGTGTGGAGCCTAAGATGCAGCCATTGCTACGGAAGGTGGAGCAAAGGAGAAAACTCGGGTTCCGGTTAGAACATTGTAACTGGACCAAGCAGGGACTCAGCACAGAAACATTGCCTAATGTTTCAGTTTTGTGAGCAAGAACTGACCCCCACTTCCATTTTTCTTTTTGTGTAATTTTGTTGGTTATTTTTTCTCTCTTTAACAACCAAAATATTCCTAAATGGTGATGGGAGACAAGTAGGCTCTGGGATTATTTAATTTGCTTCAGTTTACTGCCTGGGAATGTTCACTCCAAGTATTAACCATTTGTGTAAACAATACCTACCAGTATTTTCTAAGCAGAATTCACTATGGATATTTGCTATTTCAACCTATCGTTAGAACTATGACATGTAAAAGTCTGTCAAACCTATCAGATCATAATGATTACTGTATAATAGCATATTCTAATGAGGCTTTATATTCAAAATTGAAGTTCATCAGTTAAGATAATTACATTTGGAACACTAGGGGTTGGTAATACATTAGAGCCCTTAGGGTCTCCTCAAATGAGACTCAGTTTAGAACGTGAGCAGCCACTAACAGGGAAACAGGGACGTGGCCAGAGCAGGGAGATGGCGTGCTCGCGAAGCAGTGCCCTTGCCAATGCCAGATGCTCGTGCTGTGCACACCACATCTTCCTTCCTACTGCTACCACCGAGGCCCAGAGCCTGTGACAGGGAGAGTGGGAGCCGCTCGGAGGGACCTCATCCTTCCTAGTGCCTGTACAGTGACACTGCACACCAGATCATTCTTATCTGCAGGGGTATAAAAAGTCCAGCTGTGATCTCTTAAACACATTCAGTAGACCCTAAAATTAAGCCGCACTTGGCCTTGACCAGAGCTTACTGGGCTCTGGCAGAAGAGGAATGGGGCACTGCTAGGTCTGGGCGGAGTGGTGTCTTTTTAAGCCCAATGTTAATGGCAGCCCAAGTTCTGTCCTTCGTAGGGGTGTTCCCTTTGCTCCTGGCATTCATCTGCTGCTGTAACAGCTAAGGCTAGAAACGGCTGTTCTAATGGAGGCCAGAGCCAACAGAACACCATGTTTAACCTGACACATGAAAAGAAAATATCATAACTATTATTAATGAGTAATAATTAATAATAACACATGTAGAAATAAACATGTTTATGGATTTTGATACTGTATTTCTTTAAAATACTATATACTTTCTATTCTCTATAACTGCTTAAAGGCTTGACTTTTTTATTTTCACATTTCTTTAAAAGATAATCGACTGCTTAAGGTAAAAATAATAACAATGTGTTGTGGTGTTCACAACAAAGGTAGAAGTGTGTATATATACATATCTAGCTATCACAAAGGAGCACAAAGGTCAGGATGGGGCAAATAGTGGGACAATGTGGCAACATTCTTAGAATGCTCACAAGTGGTTCAGTATTATTTGAAGTTAGCTGTGAAAAGTTAATGTTGCAGATAGGAATCTCTAATGCTAACCAACTACAAACTAACAAAAAGTTATACCTAAAAGGTGAATAAAAATTATAAATTTGAATATTAAATTATACCCAATTTATCCAAAAGAAAGCAAAAAAAAAAAAAGCAAACAAAAAACAAGAACCTATGAGACTTTGTTATGGGCTGAATTGTGTCCCTTCAAAAAATTCATATGTCAAAGTCCTAAGCCCAAGTACCTGGCTGTATTTGGAGATACATTTCAATGATGTAATTAATGTGAAATGAGGTCATTCTCATGAATCCTAACCTAATTATAAGAAGAAGAAATCTGGGCACAGGCTCAGAGGGAAGCCAGAGAGATGGCCATCTATAAGCCAAGGAGAGAGGCTTAGAACAGATCTTTAACCAGGCTCAGAAAGGACCAACTCTGCCAACACCTTGGTCTCAGACTCCCGGCCTCCATAACTGGGAAAAAATCAACTATGCTATGGAGCAGCCTGTAGTACTTTCAGCACCCAAGCAAGCTAAACAGACATAAAGAAAACAAATGCCAAGAAGCTGAACTTGAAACCCAACCATACCCATACTTACTTTAGATATCAATGCATTAGCATTGTATATAAAATAATTATCAAACTTGATAAAAAGCAAGACCCAACTATGTGCACTTCGCAGGAAACATACTTTAAATATATAGGCACAGACAGGCTAAATGTAAAAGTGTTGAAAAAGATGCACCATGCATATACAAGACATAAGAAAGCTGGCATAGCAATGTTCTATCCAACGGAGAAGACTTCTTTTTTTTTTTTAATTTTTTTTTATTTTATTTATTCATTTTAGAGAGGAGAGAGAAAGGAAGAGAGGGAGACAGAGAGGGAGAGAGAGAGAGGAGAGAGAGAGAAGGTGGGGAGGAGCTGGAAGCATCAACTCCCATATGTGCCTTGACCAGGCAAGCCCAGGGTTTCGAACCGGCGACCTCAGCATTTCCAGGTCGACGCTTTATCCACTGCGCCACCACAGGTCAGGCCCGGAGAAGACTTCTGAAGAAGGAAAATTACCAGAGAACAAATAAGGACCTTTAATAATGATCAAAGGGCAATTCATTGACAAGACATAAGTATTGTAATACGTACATGGATCCACTGTATTTGTATTATTCTGGTAAAAAACAGTTGGAAAATTAAATTAAATTTATAATAGCAACCAAAACATCAAACATATTAAACCTAATAAAAATATGTAAGACCTCTACACTTAAAATTACAAAACATCCTCAGAGAAATTAAATAAAATCAAAATCAATGGATTGGTATACAATTTTCATGGATCAGAAGCATCAAAATTGTTAAGGTTTCTGTTCTCTCCAAGTTGATCTGTAGATTTATTATAGTCCTATGTAAAATCCCAGTAAACTTTGTTAAAGAAAATAGCAAAATAAGCTTAAAACTTATATGGAAATTGAAAGGGTCTAGAATAAGAAAAACAACCTTGAAAAACAATAAAGTTAAAGAATTTATATTCTATAATTTCAAAATAAAGCCACAATAATCAAGACAGTATAGTATTAGTGTAAAATAGATCAGCAGATCAATAAGGGAAAAAATGAAGAATCCAGATATAGATCCACACATACAAGTACAATTTCAAAGTACAAAGTCAATGGGAAAAATAAAAGCTGTTTAACAAATGATGCTGGAATAACCAGATATTTGTACAGAATAATTAAGAAGTCTCAGCCCCATTTCATGCCATAGACAAAAAAGGTCATTTGAGTTAGATCATATTTTTAAATGGAAAAGCTTAGAGAATAAAACTTCTAGAAAAAAAAAAGAATATGTTTGTAACATGGAGTAGGCAAAAGATTTCTTAGGCAGAACATAAAAATCACTCATAATAAAGGAGGATTGGGAGGTAAATTTGACTATCAAATTGAAATATTTTTGTTCATCAAAAGATCTCATTCTGTAAATAGGCAAGCCATTGAATATGAGAAAATACTTCCAAACATATTTATTAAATTACTCATATCTAGAATAAGAAAGCAACCTAATAAAAAAATAGACAAGAAACTTTAAAAAAGAAAATAAAGCCTGACCGGTGGTGACACAGTAAATAGAGTGTTGACCTGGGACACTGAGGACCCAGGTTTGAAATCCCATGATCACCAGCTTGAGTATGAGGTCATAGACATGACCCCATGGTTGCTGGCTTGAGCAAGGGGTCACTGGCTCTACTGGAGCCTCCCCCCATCAAACACATATGAGAAAGCAATTAATGAACAACTAAAGTGACGCAACTATGAGTTGATGCTTCTCATCTCTCTCCTTTCCTGTCTAAATAAATAAACAAACAAACAAACACATGGTCAACAAGGTTCTAAACAACTCTCATTATTATGAAATGAAAATTAAAGCCACTATGAGGTATTATTTCAGACACACTAGAACAGTTAAAATAAACACAACTGATAAAACCAAACATCGCCAAAGGTGAACGAATAGGCCTTTATGCATTGCTGGGTGTATTTTAACATTGTACAACAATTTCAGACAGTTTCTTATTAAAGTTAAATATTTGGCAGTTTCTTATTAAAGTTAAATATTTATGTACCCTATAACCCAGGAATTCCACTCCTAGGTACAGACCCAAGAGAAATAAAAACACAGGTCTACAAAAAGACTATTAAGAAGATGATCATAGTAATCTTACATCAGATAGAATTTGGTCTAATCTTAAAAACAAAATTAAAAAAGAAAAAGTGTCACAGGCTGCATCCCAGCTGTGTACACGGGGCTCTCTTGAGAGCAGGCCCTGTGGGAGTCCCAAGCCCTCCGCCCTCATTTTCCTCATCTACACAATTTCCATTTCCATCGAAATTTCACAAAGATGCATTTGGCCACATTCCTACACAGCTAGAATTACAACCGTGGGTTCTGGTACTGTGGGTTTTTCTTAATAAATGAAGGGATTTATGCCTTCCCAACCTGGATTTACAGGGACGGAGCTGAGGATTAAAAGGCAGATGCAATGAGAACTTAAGCAGATTGACCACAAATTATTATTGGTATGCATGAGTTACAGGCCCAAGATTAAGGCAAGTCTCTCTCAAGAGTACTTCCTTCTTCGATTCCCGGCCAGGGCACACAGGAGAAGCACCCATTTGCTTCTCCACCCCTCCTCCTCTCCTTCCTCTCTGTCTCTCTCTTCCCCTCCCGCAGCGAGGCTCCAATGGAGCAAAGATGGCCCGGGCGCTGGGGATGGCTCCTTGGCCTCTGCCCCAGGCGCTAGAGTGGCTCTGGTCGCAAAAGAGCGACGCCCTGGAGGGGCAGAGCATCGCCCCCTGGTGGACAGAGCGTCGCCTCCTGGTGGGCGTGCCGGGTGGATCCCGGTCCGGTGCATGTGGGAGTCTGTCTGACTGTCTCTTCCCGTTTCCAGCTTCAGGAAAAAAAAAAAAAAAAGAGTATTTTCTTCAATAGTAACAGACAGGAAAAGCCTTTTTCTTTTTAATCATTCTCTAATGAGAAACAGTTTAAACTGGGGGACGTCTCTGCACAGTACATTGAACAGATGTAGGGACACGCCGGAAATATCATTCAGTAGCAGAACTAAAGCCGTTCTGTGTGACAGAAGCACAGCAGTTAGGATGAATGCTCAGGACAACTGACAACCAAAACTCTGAAACACGCATCACAGGGTCGATCTGAGACACACACACTCAAGTTAAATGCTGCACGATTCGTCCCCAGGACTACTCTGTTGAGCTTGTTCAAAATCCTTGAGTGGCTTCCCATTCTCTCAGGAGAAAACAGCAAATCCTCAGCATGCCCTGCAAATCCCCACGTGGTCCAGACCCTCCTGACTTCCCTAGGAATTCAGCCCTCACTGGCTGCATATCAGTCACACTGTCCTCTAATGGGGCACACTTTCACAGCCACAGGGCCTTCGCCAATCCCACCCTGTCTGCCTGCAGTGCCCCTGTCAGCTCCTCTTCATGCTTCAGGCCATGGCTCAAGTGTTTGAGAACCATCAGCCATCTTCATAACTCTTAAATTTATAATCAATATTTAATTGTGTAATTAACGTATTAATATTACCTGTGTCTACCTTCACCTTTAGATAGAACTTTCATGAGAACAGGCCTTGTGTCTACTATACTATTTTATTAATGTTTACACAGGCAAATACTCAGTAAATAATCACTGACCATGTAAATAAATGAATTTTCATCCTTGATCAATACCAGAAGCTTGGACTATAAATCTCCAGAGGCAACAAATCTTTAAGCTGAAACTTAGGGTCACTTGGCTCCATGACACCTGACAAAGCTGGCTGGAAGAGACTACTATAGAATCATGGTTACTGTGTCTGCAAAAGAATGGACAGCCATTCATTTACGTTCTCACCCTGTCCTGTTCTCTCATTCCTGGGGCTGTATTTGTGTTTCCATGCCCCCTGCCATGCGGCTCCTTATGTCTTCATTTCATTCATCACATGTCTATTGCTGGTCATTGTTGCTTTTCCTCAATCCCCTTCCAGAAGTCAGGACATACCTGTGATTTGGCTAAATCACAGATATTCACTGTTCATGGCCCCCAGGCTCCTGACTGATGGCTTTCTTATCTTCAAAGTACTTACCTGCCATATTATTTAGAATTTGTTATTCTTAGAAAATATTCAGAAGATATATTATTTTCTCTCTCTCAATTCAAAGGCATACTATTCTTTGTTTTAGGCCATGAACTTTAAGGTAAAAATAACATTTCTAATCCTGCAATGAGTTGAAGGAGCCTCATGACATTTACCACTAAATGTACCATGGCTCTCTTTAATAATCCTTTTAAAAACAATAATGAGAGGAGAAACTAAGATGGCAGTGGAACAGGTGGAAGTTACACTCACCTCCTCCCAAGACCAAACCAGAATTACAACTATAGAACAATCAACCTGAAAAACCATCTGAAGGCTAACTGAATAGAAATCTCATAACCAAGGGTTTACAGAAGAAACCACATAGAGACTGTCCTACCCTGCTGAACTACAGCTCTTGAAAAGGTCTGGGTAGGATGGGGGACACACTGAGTTGTGTGGCTCTGGGCTGGGGGTCATTTTTTCCTCAGACTCCTGACCAGTGCAGAGCTCTCCCCATGCACAGCCAAACCTTAGTCTGTGTGAGCCTGATGAATTCTGCTGGACACACCCTAATGACTCTTTAAGACCCCAACCCACCACAAAAATCTCAGGGAACCTGGTAGGTGACAGCTGGCCTCGCTTTACCGTGAGACTATTGCTGAGTGGCCTTACACCCAGCACTGGCACTGAGTTTGAATCAGTCTGGGGTACATCCATTACCACTACCAGCTGACTAACTTCCCCCAAGTTTAGTGCTCATGGAAGATGTCCAGGGTTCCTTGAGCCCTCCCATTCCTGCTCAGGCTCAACAGAGGCAGCCACGAACTGTGGATTGCTTTGTAGATCCGAACAGGTAATCCCAGGCTGGTGATAGGCAACACCTGACAATGACCTGCACTAAAATCCCTCCCAAGAGGCCCAAGAACAAACACACTCAGTGGCAGGCTTCAGATCATATCAAAGCATAACCAAATTAGGCCCACAAATAGCACACACAAGTAGAGATCTTGACACACAGTCATAGGGTCAGCCCTTGCACATCAGCTCATACTGTGGTCAGGGTCAGTTCACATAGTCAGCTAGCCTGAGGGTCAAGCCCATCCATGGAGAGGCCAACAGAAACACTCAGCTACAACATGAAGACTCACATACCCATGCATAGGACATTCATGAAGCACCTAGCTCAGGAGATCAGAGAGAATGTACAACTGAGCCCCATAGGACATCCATTGCATAAGTCCACCATACCAAGACTGGAAGACACAGCAGATCTATCTAATACACAGAAACAAACAGAGATAAATACAGAAACAAATAAGAGGGGGGAAATACCTCTGCGCCTCCCAAAAGAAATGCTCACAAAAAGAGATAAATAATTGAAGGCAAGATATCTACCAGATACAGAGTTCAAAACAATGTTTATAAAAATGCTCAAAACACTTAGAAGAAGGATGGATGAACTCAGTGAGAATTTAAACAAAGAGACAGTAAGAATATATATATATATATATATATATATATATATATATATATATATATATATATATATATATATATCCCAAAGCATCACAGAAAGAACCAATCAAAAATGAAAAATAAAGCCCTGGCTGGTTGGCTCAGTGGTAGAGTGTCGGCCCAGCATGTGGAGGTCCCAGGTTTGATTCCTGGCCAGGGCACCCAGAAGAAGCACCCATCTGCTTCTCCACCCTTCCTCTTCTCCTTCCTTTCTATCTCTCTCTTCCCCTCCCGCAGCCAATGCTCCATTGGAGCAAAGCTGGCCCAGGCACTGAGAATGGCTCCATGGCCTCTGCCTCAGGCACTAGAATGGCCCAAGGAACAATGGAGCAACACCCCAGGTGGGCAGAGCATCGCCCCCTGGTGGGCATGCCAGGTGGATCCCAGTCAGGCACATGTGGGAGTCTGTCTGACTGCCTCCCCACTTCTATATCTGAAATGAAGAATACACTAGAATAAAGCAATATTAGGTTAGACGAAGCAGAAGATCAAATCAGTGATTTGCAAAACAACATAGCAGAAAACAGAGCAGCAAAAAAAAAAATTTAAAGTGAGACTTGTTTAAGGGACCTACAGACAACATCAAATGTATTAACATCCACATCATAGGGGTACCAAAAGGACAAGAGAGAAAGATCGAAAACCTATTTGAAGAAATAATTACTGAAAACTTCCATAACCCAGTAAAGGAAAAACACACACTGTCCAGGAAACACACACAGTCCCAAACAAGATGAACCCAAAGAGGCCCACATCATGTCACAGTGTAATTAAAATGGCGAAGGTTAAAGACAGAAAAAGAATACTAAAAGCAGCAAGATAAAGGAAGTTACCTATAAGGCAGCTCCCATAAGACTGTAAGCACAGTTCACAACAGAAACACGTCAGAAAAGAAGGGAGCGGCACAATATGTTCAAAGTGATGAAAAGCAAGGAACTAAACCATGATTACTCTACTTAGCAAGACTATAATTTAAAATAGAAAAATAAATAAATAAAGAAGTTCTCAGGACCTGGCCAGCTGGCTCAGTAGTAGAGAGTCAGCCCAGCATGTGGATGTCCCAGGTTCGATTCCCGGCCAGGGCACACAGGAGAGACACCCATCTGCCTCTCCACCCCTCCCCCTCTTGCTTCTTCTCTGACCACAGTGGTATAAAACTATAATTCAATTACAAGAAAAAGTACTGCAAAAAACAGATACATGGAAGCTAAATAACATGTTTTTAAACAATGAGTGGGTTAACAATGAAATCAAGGAAGAAGTCAAAGATACCTTAAGACAAACGAAGGTGAAAACACAAGAACACAAACTCTATGGGGCACTGCAAAAGCAGTCCTAAGAGAAAAATCCATAGCATTATAAGCCTACCTGAAAACAAACAAGCAAAAAACTCAAATAAACCATCTAACCTTAAAACTAAAAGCCCGAAATGAGTAGAAGAAAGGAAGTAATAAAGATCAGAGCAGAAATAAAAAATGAGTCTAAAAAAATACAAAAAAATCAATAGTACCAAGAGCTGGTTCTTTGGAAAGATAAATAAGATTGATAATACTTTAATCAGAATTATCAAAAAAAAAAAAAAAGAGAGGACCCAAATAAATAAATAAAAAACAAGAAGTAACACCTGCTACCACAGAAATACAAATTACAAATATTGTTGTATAACAAATTGGACAATCTGGAAGAAATGGACAAGTGCCTAGAAACATAAAATCTTTCCAAAATAAATAAAAAAAACCTCCACAAAACCTGAACAGACTGATTACAATTACTGAAATCAAAGCAATAATCAAAAACTCCCAACAAACAGAAGTCCTGGATCAAATGGCTTCACAGGTGAAATTTATCAAATATTCAAAGAACACCAACTATCCTTCCCAAATTATTCCAAAAAATTCAAGAAAAAGCAAGACTCCAAAGTTCATTTTATGACATCAGAATATCCTGATTTCAAAACCAGATGAAGACACTACAAAGAAAAAAATATATATAGACCAATGTCCATGATAAACTTAGATGCAAAAATCCTCAACAAAATATTAGCGAACTGATTTTAGCAAAACATCAGAAACTCACACACCACGATCAAGTGGGATTTACTCTTTTATACTTACCTGGCAGGGGAGATACCATGATCATCAAGTTGGATTTACTCCTGGTATGCAAGGTTGGTACAATATCTGCAAATAACATGATACACTAAATAAATGAAAAATAAAAATCATATGATCATATTAACAGATGCAAAAAGAAAAAACAAAACATTTGACAAAACCAGCACCCATTTATGATAAAACTTCTCAGGAAAGTGGGAAGACAAGTAATTTACCTCAATATGATAAAGGCTCTATATGACAAACCCATAGCTAACATCATACTCAATGAAAAAAAATAAAAGCATTTCCCTTAAGATCAGGAACAAGACAAAGATATCCAATTTCACCACTCTTATTCAACACAATACTACCTACAGCAATCAGACAAAAAGGAGAAATAAAAGGCATTAAAATTAGAAAGGAAGAAGTAAAAATGTCACTGTTTGCAGATGACATGATATAGCATACAGAGAACCCTAAAGATTCCACCAAAAAACTACTTGAACTGATAAGTAAATTCAGTAAAGTAGCATAATACAAAATTAATATTCAGAAATTAACTGCATTTTAATACACCAATAATGAACTATCAAAAAGGAAAACAAAGAAAACAGTCCTATTTACAATTCCTCAAGAAAACATAAAATACCTAGAGAGGAATGTAGCCAAGGAGGTAAAAGACCTGTACATGAAAAATTATAATACAATGAAAAAAAAATTGAAGAAGAAACAAATAGATGGAAGCCTAAACCATATTCATGGATAGAAAGAATGAACATCATCAAAATGTTCATACTACACAAAACAATATATAATTTCAACAATGTTCTAATGAAAATGCCAATGGTATATTTCGCGGAACTAGAACTATTACTCTGAAAATTTATATGGAACCACAAAAGATCTTGACAGCCACAGTAATCTTTTTATTTCTTTTTTTTCTTTTTTTTTTTTTTTTTTTTTTTTTTTTTTTTTTTTAGAGATAGAGAGAGAGTCAGAGAGAGGGATAGATAGGGACAGACAGGTGGGAATGGAGAGAGATGAGAAGCATCAATCATCAGTTTTTCGTTGCGACACCTTAGTTGTTCATTGATTGCTTTCTCATAAGTGCCTTGACCGTGGGCCTTCAGCAGACCAAGTAACCCCTTGCTCAAGCCAGTGACCTTGCGTCCAAGCTGGTGAGCTTTGCTCAAACCAGATGAGCCCGCACTCAAGCTGGTGACCTCGGAGTCTTGAACCTGGGTCCTCCACATCCCAGTCCAATGCTCTATCCACTGCACCACTGCCTGGTCAGGCAGCCACAGTAATCTTGAGAAACAAAGTTGGAAGTATCACACTACCTGATAGCAAACTACACTAGAAAGCTATAATATTTAGAACAGTATGGTACTGGCATAAAAACAGAAATATACATCAATAGAATGGAATAAAAAGCCCAGAAAGAAACCCATACCTAAATGAACTATTAATATTTGACAAAAAAGGCAAAAATATGCACGGGGTAAAGGCAGTCTATTCAACAAATAATATTGGGAAAACTGAACAGATATTTGCAAAAAAAAAAAAAAAAAAATGAAACTAGACCCCACCTTCTTATACCATATACAAAAAATAAACTCAAGATAGATTAAAAACTATATGTCAGACTCAAAACCATAAAATTCCTAAAAGAACATTGACAATAAAATCTCTGACATTTTTCACTGCAACATTTTTTCTGATATAACCCCTTGGGCAAGGGAAACAAAAGAAAAAATAAACCCATGGGTCTACATCAAACTAAAAAGGTTTTGCAAAGCAAAAAAACCCATAACTAAAGGTGACCAAATTTTTTACAATGAAAAGGAGGACAAAAATAAATTGAAGAAAACAATATCATATATAAAAGAAACATTTTATTCATTGCAACAATAATACACTATAATATGATAAACGCATAATAAAAACATTTATAGTGTTTTATATTGTAATTATGCTTACATGCCTATTAATTTTTAATAATAATTATAAGAAGAAAGTACTCATTTAGATAATATTTCCATTGAATGAATATTTTTTGTCAATGTATCATCTTGTAACAATACATTGGAAATATCTGAACAAGAAATATCCTTCATATTGAATTTTACAGCAAGTGCTGCAGCTAGAGTATCAACATTCAATCTCGATTTCTCACTTGTCCAAAAATCATTAGCAATTAAAAAAACTCTTTCAACTGCTGCATTAGTTTCAGGGCAGCACAATGTAAATTGAACAAGAATAAATACATTTTCACATTGAATATGTTCATTTTTGAAATGGCTGAATATTTCCACCCATCTTTTATCAATTTCGACGTGTTCATTTTGCCATTGTATTCATTTTTCAGAATTTAAATATATACTCAGTCTTCTAATTTCTTCAGAGATAATTGTCATCTATTTTGATGTCTGGCATTTCTTTAGATAAAAACTCAAGACAAGATTTGGTATCTGTTCAGTAGACTTGCAATGAAGTAAAAAAACACCATTGAAAACTGTTATTTCCCATGATGTTTGTTTCAGATCATTCTTCGATATATTGAAAACATGTCTGGTAAACATTCTGCACTTTTTTGATAAACTTTTCTGTTATGCCCGGATTTGATTCCTCTAAGTCTGACAATTTTGTTTTTATAATTAAAGGAAGAAATTTTTCTTCAAAACAAGGTTTATATTGAAGGATAAAGTCATTCAAAATAAGACTAACTTCCGTAGCTGAAATGTGTTCACCTTCAATCTTTTAAATCGTTTTATGAAAAATAGATGCATGATTGTGTACAAAATACATTAATATCTCAGATATTTTATTATTGAAAAACAATTCCAGGATTTTAGGACATTTGTCTAAACTTTAAAAATATGAACAGAGAGGCTCAAATAATTGTAGAACACGCACTATAGCAGGTGTTAGAGCAAGCTATCTAACTTTTGAATATCCTAAATGTTTTTTGTATTTAACATTTGCTTCATCACAAAATTGTTAAAGTAGCAACATGAACGGCAAAACAACTAAAATGCAAATAAATTGTAGTTATTATTGCTTCTACATCAATTGGCATGGCACATGATGCTGTGTTGACTGCATTTGACAAAATATGTGCATTACAACCTATTCCTAGTATTTTCTTTTGGAGTAACTCTTGTAATTTTACATGCACATTATTCACCCGTTTGTGTCTTCTCCCGCCAAAATTTGTATTTGTATTATCAGTTGTTAGTGCAACAACTTTGGATTTCAAATCGTTTTCATTTATTACTCTGTATAGATGGTTTGACAAAATTTCAGAAGTTTCACCCTCAATAAATTCCAAATTAAAATTTTTACTTGAATGCCCTTGGTAACATTAAAATATCTTACTATTATTGGATACAATTTAATTTCATTATGATTTGATGCATCAGATAAAATCATTACAAATACTGCAGTTTCTAAGTCCTCTGTAAGTATTTTGTCACAGTAATTTTTAAATACTGATTTCCAAATAGCCTTGTATTTTTTCCTGACACATAAAAATTTTGCATTGTGAAGCTTTTTCAATAATTTAGTTGTACAATCCATACTATGAAAACTTTGTGAATTATGGTATGAAATGCAAATGTTCCCTCCATCGCAGCCATCTTCAGAATAATTTGAAGTTTTTAAAAACTTGTTACTTTACAAATGGAAGCTGATTCATCTAATCATTGCTTATGTTTGTTGGTCAAGTGTTTTATTATCGCTGCTCTGCCCCCAACTGCAATACAAAATTCTCTGCTGCAAATATTGCAGAATACAACGGTATCTTTCTTTGATATGAGGAATGGAAATTCCTTTTCCAGTTTATCGTTGAAATGGTTTTTGATTTTCCCATCCCTTAAATAAAATTTAAAACTAAAAATAAAATACAGAGCTACACGAGCAATGCAAGCACATTAGGAACTGAAAACGTTACATCATGGTAGGCGAATTTTCCAGAAGCTAAATTAACAAAACTAAATATCAAACAAAACCACTAATTTGAAGTGATATCCAGGTGTAGTTATCTTTTTCTAATTAAAAAACGTCTGTTTTATGCAACTATTTAATCAAAACGCATTATTAATAGATATGGTTTGAGATTAGATTTCTACTTTAAGACTCAAATTTTGGGAAAATACTTGTAAATAAAATTATACATATTTGGAAATTATTAAGTAGATAATGAATTAATAAAAACGTGAATTGTGCTTACCTGTCTATGATTGAATATTCACTGAGAAAGAAATAATCATGAGTCTACAATGTCGTATATGCCGTGTCATGTTTCAGTAAGAAGTACACAAAGCCATTTGTGCGCTCGGTATATCATGTGCTCTCTTAAGGTCTCCCATGCTAAGCACATGCGTCTCATAATTGCATCTTGCCACACTGTACTGATCCTTGACGAATCGTCATGTCAAATACAAATACGTCACATCACATGCAGTGGATCGACTCTGTATTGATCAAATACGGACATTTACAGATTAGTCTTCCAATATCAAAAAGAAGGATATGTAGGAGGACACTTTTCAAGGGAGGACAGAACTTACAAAAGAAGGACTGTCCTCCCTAAAGGAGGACGATTGGTCACTTTACCCATAACAAATTGAAAAGACATTTGCTGATGATATATGCAATTAGAGGTTAGTATCTCAAATTTTATAAAGAACTTATAAAACTAACCACCAAAAACAAAAAGAAAAACCAATCCAGTTAAAAAATGGCAAAGAGGCTCTGGCTGGTTGGCTCAGCGGTAGAACGTCGGCCTGGCGTGCAGGGGACCCGGGTTCGATTCCCGGCCAGGGCACATAGGAGAAGTGCCCATTTGCTTCTCCACCTCCCCCCCCCCCTTCCTCTCTGTCTCTCTCTTCCCCTCCTGCAGCCAAGGCTCCATTGGAGCAAAAATGGCCCGGGCGCTGGGGATGGCTCCTTGGCCTCTGCCCCAGGCGCTAGAGTGGCTCTGGTCGCAAAAGAGTGACGCCCCGGAGGGGCAGAGCATCGCCCCCTGGTGGGCAGAGCTCGTCACCCCTGGTGGGCGTGCCGGGTGGATCCCGGTCGAGCGCATGCAGGAGTCTGTCTGACTGTTTCTTCCCATTTCCAGCTTCAGAAAAATACAAAAAAAAAATGGCAAAGAAACTGAATAGACTTTTCAAAGAGGACAAATAGATGGCCAGCAGACATGTAAAAATTCTCAGTGTCACTAATAATCAGAAAGATATAAATTAAAACCACAATGAGATATCACCTCACACCTATTCAGAATAGCTATTATCAATAAATCAACAAACATGTAAAATGAAAAACAGTTTCTTTCTATAAGCCCAGAGAAAACTGCTGTTATTGGTTGCTTGTATTTCTTCTACGAATTTCTAAGCAAAAACAAAAGAAAACAAGCTACATCAACAGTTTTAACTAAGCCTTAGATAAAGACATGTAATGTATAAACACTATCTCCACATGGTCCAGATCTGAGTGATGTACTAACCAAAGAAATATCCTCAACAAAAGAAAGTTAATTAAATATCATCTCAAATTCATAATTGGATTTTTGGAACATGAAAGGTCCGTTTTAGAAAATCCAGCTTTTCCTCCTATCTACCACACCTGAGTTTATACACCTGCACTTCATACTTCAAAAGTTTCTAAAGAACCTTCTCAACACGAGTCCTGGTTTCTCTTCCTCTTCTCTTGTTCCTTCTCTCCTCTCATATGGAAACAGCTCATAGAAACTTCCCCAGCAAGGCAGGACCCCTCAGAGTTTCAGCAAGAGCAGGGATCAGAGTGTCTTTTAGAGGTGGAGGTGGGGAAAGGCTAGTGACCACTTAACAACAACCAATAGGAGATGATGTGCCACAGGTCAGGCACTGTACTTAAAAGGCCAAGTAATCAATCAACAAACAAGTGTTGGCGAGGGTGTGGAGAAAAGGGAACCCTCATGTACTGTTGGTGGGAATGTAGATCGCTACAGTCACTGTAGAAAACAGAATGGAGGGTGCTCAAAAAATGAAAAATGGAACTGCCTGTGACCCAGTGATGAAAAATGGAACTGTCTGTGACCCAGTGATTCCACTTCTGGGTATCTCCTAAGTAACCCGAAACAGGAATTGTAAAGAATATGTGCACCCCTATGTTCACTGCAGCATTATCTACAATAGCCAAGCTATGGGAGCAGCCCAAGTGCCTATCAACAGATGAGTGTATATAGATATATACAATGGAATAGTACTCGACCATAAAAAAAATTGAAATCTTAACATTTGTGACAGCCTGGATGGACCTAGAGGGTGTTAGGTTAAGTGAAACAATCAGAGAAAGACATATAGCATGTTATTTCACTTATATGTGGAACCTAAAGAACAAAATAAACAAAATTGAAACAGACTCACAGAAACAGAGAACAGACTGATTATTGTCAGAGGGAAGGGGATTTGGGAGACTGGATGAGAAAGGTGAAGGGACTGAGAAGTACAGACTGGTAGTTACAAAACAGTCACAGGGATGTAAAATACAGCATAGGGAATATAGTCATTAATATTGTAATGACTACGTATGGTGCCAGGTGGGCTCTAGAAATATCAGGGGGACAGGCTGTAAAGTATATTATTATATAACCACTTTACTGTACAGCTGAAACTAAGACAAGATAATATTAAATGTAATATATATATTTAAATACATACATACATACATACACTTTTGTTTAATTGAAAAAACAGTGACAAAGTTGGCTCTTTAAGATAATGAAAATTTTATGACTAGGAGTTTGGAAATGAAAGCTGTTTGAAAAATAACTGAAATTTTATATAATGTTACTGTGTCTGGGAAGTCATTAGAGTAGGGATTTATCCACTTATGTTTTCATCAATCTAGTGAGTGTTTACTGAGTGTCTAATATAAACTCAGCACTTTATTTGTATCTAGTTGGTGATACAGTGGTGTACAAGGCAGATGAGAGTTCCATCCTCATGAAGCATGCATTCCTGTTGCAAGTAATAGACAGTGAACAATAATACATACATTTTTGGCAAGTGTTATGAATCAGGATACTCTGAGTTAGTTCTGAGTACTGAAAATTCATTTCCTCTCCACAGAAAGGCATTGCTTTCCATCTTGGCCACGCGATTTGCACTGTCCAGTTACTGTATTGAAGTGTGGGTGAGGATCCCCTACTGAGTCATGAAGCTACTTTGTGCTAACATTTGTAATGGATAAAATAGAATAGAAAATATAAGAGAGTATCTCATATGTTAAAGGTAAGAATTAATGTTTGTTTCAGATTTAAATATACTGATGTACTAGGTCTAATACAGACTAGGTCTTCTGGCAGGTCACCATCAGAAAGGTGTGAGAGCATGGCCCATCAGGCTAGAAACTGTCCCACCCACATGAGGCACTAAGGGACCGTTTATACTAGTGACGAGACAGAAAGCTGGTTCCTTTGGATGAGAAGAAATAGTCAAATTCTGCCCCATTTAAAGCATAATTTTTAATATTAGAGTTTCTAATTTCCTCAATATTATTTCCTAGTTATCTTAACTTGAACAAATTTCTTTCTGCCTGTCTCTAAATCTGTCTTTCTGTAAAACTAAGGAAAACATTACTTTTTCATAAGATGGTTTCACAACTAAAGGAGATAATTCAGGTAAGCTCTTAACACTATCTGTCCTTTAATTAGTCATTATTGAATATCTATCTGGTCCCAGGCACGGTGTTAAATAAATCATACATGGTTCTCACTCTCACCAGGTTTACAATCTTACTCTTCACCATCTAAATTAGTGATCCTTAACTTTGGCAGCAAAATATAATCAACTGGGTAGCTTTTAAAAAATACTTATTTTCATTCCCAGAGGTCTGGTTTAGTCTGTCTGACAAATACTTTTAATCTGTCAGGGGGATGATAATGTGATGCCAGCATTGAGCACCAAAGGCCTGAAACAGTCAAGTGATGGAAGGAAACTGGATTTTGGGTGGTGGGCACACAGTAGAGTGTACTGATGTCGTATGATAAAGATGTATACCTGAAACCTACAGGATCTTATTACTAGTCAATGTCTCTCCAATAAATCAAATTTTTTAAAAATCATAATTTGGCCTGACCAGGTGGTGGCGCAGTGGATAGAGCGTCAGACTGGGATGCAGAAGACCCAGGCTCGAGACTCCGAGGTTGCCAGCTTGAGCGCAGGCTCATCTGGTTTGAGCAAAAGCTCACCAGCTTGAGCCCAAGGTCGCTGGCTCAAGCAAGGGGTCGCTCGGTCTGCTGAAGACCTGCAGTCAAGGCACATATGAGAAAGCAATCAATGAACAACTAAGGTGTCACAACAAAAAACTGATGATTGATGCTTCTCATCTCTCTTCATTCCTGTCTGTCCCTATCTATCCCTCTCTCTGACTCTCTCTGTCTCTGAAAAAAAAAAAAAAAAGGTAAAAATTATATAATTTGTACAAGTTTTCATTTTGCCTAGGATACTTAGAATATTTTCTGTCTCAGTGTTATATAATAAATTCTTCTTAACAAAAGTGAGGACTTTAAAATTCCTCTAAAAATGTTAAGCATCTTAAAACCCTGGAATTACTTTATCGTTATTCTCTAGCTGAACACTGGTTAACAACCAGTTTGTTATTGTTTTTATCTTAATGTTTTTACTTCCATTATTAGTTGTGTCTCTCATTTATAAAGGTATTTCAATTCATTGTTAGTAAACTTTTCTCCTTAAATGATTAATATTAAGGAAAGAAATTACCCTTTAATTTCCATTTTTAGTGCCAACGATCAAGTTAAAGTTCTCTCTCTATATATATTATATATATATGTCTAAATGAAATATTCATATTTATAATAATTGGATACTTGCTTCATCTCTGCTAACTTTTTGTCCCATTAACACATCAACTAATTGCCCATTCCTTTCACCTTCCAATAATGAATCTCCATATAGCAGACATTTATCAAAAACCTAAAAATATCTCTTTGCCTGATTCAGATCCTCATTTCCCTCAGCATTCATTGTGGTTCACCTTCAAGAATTTTCAACAGGTTAAAAAAAAGCTGCTCTCCATTTTATGAATTTGACTCCACAGGCAAGAGAAGTGAAGGCAAAAATTAATGAATGGGACTACATCAGACTAAGAAGTTTTTGCTCAGCAAGAGAAACTGATAACAAAATAAACAGAAAGCCAACTAAATGGGAAATGATATTTTCAAACAACAGCTCAGATAAGGGCCTAATATCCAAAATATACAAAGAACTCATAAAACTCAACAACAAACAAACAAACAATCCAATAAAAAATGGGAAGAGGATATGAACAGACACTTCTCCCAGGAAGAAATACAAATGGCCAACAGATATATGAAAAGATGCTCATCTTCTTTAGCTATTAGAGAAATGCAAATCAAAACGGCAATGAGATACCACCTCACACCTGTTTGATTAGCTATTATTAGCAAGACAGGTAATAGCAAATGTTGGAGAGGCTGTGGAGAAAAAGGAACCCTCATACACTGTTGGTGGGAATGTAAAGTAGTACAACCATTATGGGAGAAAGTATGGTGGTTCCTCAAAAAACTGAAAATAGAACTACCTTATGACCCAGCAATTCCTCTACTGGGTATATACCCCAAAAACTCAGAAACATTGATACGTAAAGACACATGCAGCCCCATGTTTATTGCAGCATTGTTCACAGTGGCCAGGACATGGAAACAACCAAAAAGCCCGTCAATAGATGACTGGATAAAGAAGATGTGGCACATATACACTATGGAATACTACTCAGCCATAAGAAATGATGACATCAGAACATTTACAGCAAAATGGTGGGATCTTGATAACATTATACGAAGTGAAATAAGTAAATCAGAAAAAACCAGGAACTGCATTATTCCATATGTAGGTGGGACATAAAAGTGAAACTAAGAGACATTGATAAGAGTGTGGTGGTTATGGGGGGGAGGGGGGAATGGGAGAGGGAAAGTGGGAGGGGGAGGGGCACAAAGAAAACAAGATAGAAGGTGACAGAGGACAATCTGACTTTGGGTGATGGGTATGCAACATAATTGAACGACAAGATAACCTGGACTTGTTTTCTTTGAATATATGTATCCTGATTTATTGATGTCACCCCATTAAAAAAATAAAATTATTATAAAAAAAAAAAGCTGCTCTCATCTCTAAGTCTGACTTCCAAGAAGATAAACTTAAGGTACCTGACTGGAGAACTCCATTCCTCCTGACTTCCCTTTCAAAGGACGCTGAGCAAAGCAGCAGAAAGACTAGGAAGCTTTCTGAATTTCCCACCACTGTGGGCTCACTGTTGATGTTCCCATATACTCCTTTCTTTGGAGATGCATGGAGGTGCCTTTCTTCTTCTCTTACTTCTTCATTTGATCCTTAAGACTGTGTGTGGGCAATGGAAACAGTCACCTTGACTGGGAGCTCCTATCTATATAGTCTTGGCCCAGTCACTTAACTTCCCTGATTCCCAATTTCCATATTGGCAAAGTAGAGAGATAAAGTGTTAGATATAATAAATATGAAGTATTGAGCACAATGCCAATACCTTCTTGGATACAATAAATGGTAGACAGCTAATATAAAAGTGGTAGGCTTCTCACATTTAATCACAATCTATTATGTTGGTATAGGGGATATAGTATTCTTTCCTATGAATAATTTCAGTTCATCTCTCATTAGAGAAAAAATACTTGGAACACTGAAGAACTGATTCCCTAGGAGCACACCTATCACAAGAACACTGGTTCTTTCATTTGCCAAATATCAATCAGGTACTCTCACTGTGCCAGGCTCTGGGCTAGGAGCCAGGCTTCTACCAGGGATCAGGGCAGACACATTCTCAGCTCCTTGGAATTGATAGTCTTGCCAGACAGACTCAAATTCTCATGGGTGTGCTGTGGTATGATAAGGAAAAGTTGCCTTCTAGTGCCCCAGGTGCTTAGTGAGTGATGAGCCCATCCTGACAAGCACAGAATCAATGACAAAGGTGATGGTGAGGAGTGGGAGGGGGAGAGGGAGGGGAGGAGTTAGGGGAGGACAGGAGGTGGGGGAGGAGGGAGAGGGGGAGGGGGAGAGCAGGAGGTGGGGGAGGGCAGGAGGTGGGGGAAGAAAGAGGGGGAAGAAGAGGAGGAGGGGGAAAGGAGAGGAAGGGGAATGAGGGGGAGAAAGGGGAGGAGGGGGAGGGGGAGGAGGACAAAAACAAGAAGAATGACCTGAATCTTTTATTTGAAAAGATGATAGCATTCTCTATTATCATTTCTTTAAGGAATGTTAAGATGCCTTTTCCTACTTATTGCAAGAGTATCTGGACAAGGAATGAAATGGTCCATCTCAAACAAGAAGCCTCAAATGTGATGGGGCCCCCTGCTGACTCAGCTGAGCAGTTCTCCTTTCTCACCAGCTGATTCCAGACAGTGGTTTTCATCAGAGATCATATAGTTTGCATTGCTATTTTCTCCCAGGATGTTACCATTCACTTATATAAACATTTTAAAGATGTATTTCTTCCTTGTTTTTTTTTAAATAAACCTAACACTATAACATGTATTTTAAGCATTGATGCTTATTACATGTTTTCAAAAGCATCTTTTAATTTATATCATGTTATTCAGATTTATTCTTTACATTACATATATTCTCCCTCTTGAACTACTTCCAATGATACATCACTACACTATCAATTTCTGTATATAAATTTTCCATTGTTGACTAATCATTCCTTATATCTGACATCTACAGCTATGTGACAAAGAACTTTACAGATTTTAAGCGTCTTAAAATTAAGTGTCAAATTTCTTTCCAGGAAAATAACACCAATATGTATTCCCACTGGCAGTGTATGAGTATTGTAAAGCCAATAACTGTGGCTGCCATCACAGCCACCTGGCCAATGCAGGTTTGCATTTGATCCGGACAAATCGTAGAGAAACAATTGAGCCAAAAGCTGGTGGTCTGTTGTCCTTTATTCTAGCTCGCACCTGGCAAGTGAGTAAAAACACACCCTGGGCTCCAAAACCGTTTCATTCAGTGCTTACAAAGCTACTGACTCATCGAGTTTTCCTAGAATCAAAGGCTTCCACCTCACCAGTTTCATTCACCTCTGTTCCCCATTTCCTTCTCCTCCACGAACTGGCTTCTCCTTCACCATTCGCCGTTTTGGCTGTCTCCTCCGTGTGGCTTCTCTGCCCTGCCTCCATGGGCTACTCCTCCCTACAAGAACATGGTCACTCTCTCCCCAAAATGGCCACCTAGCTCCTCCTTTTAAAACTTTTTGGCAAGAAAGCCCTCCCTCAACACACATTAGCATAACCACACCTCTTCCCACGCATGAAGGCAATTAATATTATCACCTAAGTGACAGCCATCCATGTGGGCAGCGCCTTCTTTAACAATAAGGGTGAGAAAAAATAACTTTATCTGCTCGACAAGTATCTAATTCATCATGCCTTCATTTGTTGAACACACACACACACAGACAATCACACACACAGATTAAGATTCTATCAAAAGTATAGGAGGCACACAATGTATGTGGTCTCGCTCACTTTCTGATGTTAGCAGCCTTTGATGTTGAATCCCTAGATACTTTTTTCATTGGAGGTTACAAATGCCAATACTTTATCTTTTCATTCTTTATAAAGAGACCATTCTGAAGAGATAGGATGGACCCCATCCAAATTGGGTTGGATGTCAAGATTGCTACCCCCCCCCCCCCACACACACACACACAATGAAAAGGCTTACTGCATACAGAATGAGGCATCAGGAGGAGCATGGCTGGCTTTCTTAGGTAGCCAAAAATGACTTAGGAAAGCCTTGAGGTTTTTATTGTGATTAGAGGGTGGGCTAAGGTGAGGGTGCCTGTGCGCAGACAAGGCTTGTGTGATCTGAACCTTCTATAGATGCCAAAGGCTTTCTTACCAGCTTGCCCAGACACAGAACAGAAGGTGAAAGGAGAGGGGTTGAGGCTTAAAGGCTGTCAGGAGCCAAAATCAAAAAAATAAAATGGAGTCAGACATTTTATTAGTTTATGTGTTGAAACATTTTATAAAAAGACATTTGTTCTAATTAAAAAAGAAAAAGAAAAGACACTTGTCCTCTTTGATGCTTCACTTGTCCTCTTTGAATGGTACAATTCATAGAAGTGTAGAAAAATGCTTGATCTTTTCCATTGATTTACTGGTTTGCAAGATAATGGTCTCCTGCCCTCCTCTGAAGGTGATGATGATTATTTTAATGCTTTAAATTCATGGATTTAAATATATTTGATGGGTTTCAACCCATTGCAGATTTTTATCATTATTGCAACACAATTTGTCCCACTTGTAGCCAGTGAGAACCTCTTTAAGTTGGCTCCTGAGCCCTTTTGTCATGACTCAAGTAGGATTCGGTGGCTTCTGGGCCATCTGCTCTGGAGTGAGACAGGATGCTCCATGCTTGTCTTAGCTTTCCTGCCCCAGACCTGGGATCAGCTATTTCTTTACAAAGCCCAGGTTTCCTTCAGTGAGAAATTTTATATCAAGTCCACAATCTGGGCAACTCATTGCTACTGTGTTGGTCATTATCTCTGAGCTTTTACAGTATTAGTACACAGAACTAGGAAATACACACACAAATACACACTCTCACACATAGGGCCTCATGAGATCATTTTGCTACTTACAATTGAAATTTAAGCCTATAGAACTCTGACTTAACTTTTTTTGTGTGTGTGTGGCAGAGACAGAGAAAGACAGAGAGAGGGATAGATAGGGACAGACAGACAAGAAGAGATGAGAAGCGTCAATTCTCTGTTGTGGCTCTTTGTTGCAGCACCTTGGTTGTTCATTGACTGCTTTCTCATATATGCCTTGACCAGGGGGCTATAGCAGAGTGACCCCTTGCTCAAGCCAGCGACCTTGGGCTTCAAGCCAGTGACCTCTGGGCTCAAGCCAGCAACCATGGGGTCATGTCTATGATCCCACGCTCAAGCCAGTGACCCACGCTCAAGCTGGTGAGCCCACACTCAAGCCAGATGAGCCTGCACTGAAGCCAGTGACCACGGGGTTTGGAACATAGGTCCTCTGCAACCCAGTCCAACACCCTATCCACTGCGCCACCACCTGGTGAGGCTGACTTAACCTCTTCTCTACTGTATCTACACCTTCTTTCTTTCACACTGAGAATTTTGGTTCTCAAGGATAGTAGGGGTGACTGAATAAAAATATTTCATAATTACTCATTTGATTTTTCACATATTATACACATGACAGTACTGGAATAACAGTAGTGATCCTAATACTAACATCAAAATTACTTTTGTATATTCTCTACACTCTTCCCTGTATGTATTCAAGTGCTGCTGTATCGCATCATGGCAGCATCTAGCAACTATACCAACCTCTCCTTAGCGCTCAAGCCTCATGTAGTCCTACAGGTGCCAACATGGTCAGTGCTCACTACCAGTCCTCGTATCTATGTCTCTCTAGTCATTTGGTTAAAAAAAATTATGAAGACCACAACTCTTTATTTTACCCTTTGTCCTTTCCTGAATTTTTCCACCTCATTTCTGAGTTTTTAAATTTGATGTCAATTGTTATTTAATGTCTTATACCCTTTTCTTAATCTCTTTTAGTTTGTTTTGAAATAGTAGGTTAGAGGTTCATCCTGTTTTGAGAGCAGATCTTTCTGGCTTGTTTTCATTGTCTACAAGGATGTTCTGCTCCTCCCTTCCCCTCCCCTTCTACATATTCTTCTTTTTTAAATAATATTATGGATTTGGTTTCCATACTTTCCTGTTGCCAGTTTTGTGTGAAATTGGTTTTCTGGACTTTTAGAATACAGGGGGCTCAGGACAGCTCTTGTAACTCCTGACAGCCCCTTCTCTGCTGCTTTGTGATGCTCACAAAGAGGACAGCCAGCCTCCTGAGGGCTCCTTTAGGGAATTTCATTTCAAGACCACACTGTCTTCCTCTCTGCCCTTTGTCTTTCCTGGGCCTGTCCTCTCTGTCCCACTGCCCTGGTTCTCCTCCGAGCAGTTATCCCAGGGTGGACCCTGTACTGGCAGAAGCTCTGGCCAGTTGCTTTTGAGAACTCACAGGGACTGGACTGCTACTGCCCTCCAAATCTGATCAGTGTGGACTCCTTGCACTGACTCAGTGCTGGAGGAGGAGACCCGTGTGTCTCAGTTTCTGTTCTCAAAGCAGCCTACTGTGCTCTCCCGTGAGCTGAGCCACTATTCACTTCAGGGTTCTCATGCTGCCCTGCTGTTCCATTCTCCTGCCACAAAAACGCCAACACTATGGAGAGCTGGCAGCCACTGGTAGTTTTTCCCTGCCTGCTTATATTTACTACCTCTTAAGCAGTCATTAATTTGGCTCTGAGAGACCCAAGGCTTATCTAAAGAAATAGGATCCTCAAGTTTCAAAGAATTGAGTACATTACTTCCTTCCAGCGCACCTGCTTAGTTTGTGTCTTAAGAACTGGGCTGCTGGAAGCTGCAGACATCTACAAAAATGGCAAAATCTCATTAAGACAATCTGGAATTATAATGGACATTAGGAGAACACTCCAATCAGACAAGACCATTCACTTAGGAAGTGCACTGAGAACAAGGGCTCCCAAACCAGAGAGACAGAATGAGACACGCATTTCACTGGCATGGCTCCTCCACTGACCTCTCTGTCTATCAGTCCCCCTCTGAACTGCGTTTCCACTCTGAGGAGACTACACGAGTCAACAGAAGTTCACGAAGCAAGTGGCCTTTCAGACACTCAACATGGGCCCCTCCCAAAGTTGGCAGGACTGAGGGATTCTCCCGTAAACTGTACCAGTTACTCTGTTAATTAGCCAGGGGAGGACTAAACTTAAAATTAATGGAAAACCTTGCCAAATCCTGGTAGATGCTTGGGCTACACCCTCTCTTTTAAATCCCACTCACTCTGGAACCTCTGTAGAGGATCCTGGGAAAACTGGCAGAAGACGGGGAAGGGAGATGATTCTCAGCAGAGTCAGCCCTCCTGGGTCTCAGTGGTGCCCACTCGACAGAGGTCGAGAACATTTCAGGTTGTCCCTTCCTTTTCAAACTGAGATTCTTGTGAATTGGCTTTTGGGGTGTCCACTGTTTGTCTTTCCTTTTTCTCAGGGACAGCTATAGCCCACTTATTTGTCTCATTTTGTGTCCAGAGAACTGGGCATGGCTGTTGGTCTGCCTGGAGCACACAGGGCATCAGTTCTTATGTATGCAGACAGTTCAAATGTCACGGTGCAGCCCCAAAGATGGCCCGATGGAAACATGGGCCAGTTGCTGCAGGGGTCCTGCTCACTGTTGCCAGCTCTTAGGGGAATTAAGTCTTTCTTTATTTAGGAGTGGCTCTGGGTTTGGGGGGTAGTATCCAACTTTGGGGACACCTCTAACCTCCAAGGGGTTGTTTGATACTGCCAGAAATATTTACTGTTTGTCCCAGCTGAAACCTAACAGGATTTGAAAAGATTTATTTAAAGTAGCTCTATGGTCAGACGTTGGCCAAACCAGAAGCTTATGCTCAAAACCTAGGAACTTTTCTAGGCAGTCTCCCCTAAACTAAGTGAAACTGTGTGCCGAGAGGAAAAGAAAACCATTAACAATAAACACTTCCAAATGTAGAACACAGTAACCTCCAAGCACACACTCTCCCTAAGACTAAAACGTCAGAAAAGGGACAAAGAGAGGACCAACTGGCTGACTTAAAGAATGGGGACCCGGTGTCATGACGTATGAGTATCACACAGAAGTCCAGCAGAAACTTGGGGAACTCTGGAGTAAGCTAAGAGTCTGATCAAAGGGGGGAATTTTTTGAAACAAGACAAATCCAAATGGAGTTGCTTATGCTAAGCCCCACATCTCCAAATGCAGACACCTTAATTACAACTTCAGCTCTCTCAGAAATAAAATCTTAAAAGTCAGTAACTGTCTGGTCAGCACTGGTCAGGTAACCTGCCTCATAGACCTCTACCATCCCCTAGGACAGGGGTTGGGAAACTTTTTGGCTGAGAGAGCCATGAACGCCACATATTTTAAAAATGTAATTCCGAGAGAGCCATACAACGACCCATGTACATTACACATTATCCAATAAAAATTTGGTGTTGTCCCGGAGGACAGCTGTGATTGGCTCCAGCCACCCACAACCATGAACATGAGCGGTAGGAAATGAATGGATTGTAATACATAAGAATGTTTTATATTTTTAACGTTATTATTATTTTTATTAAAGATTTGTCTGCGAGCCAGATGCAGCCATCAAAAGAGCCACATCTGCCTCATGAGCCATAGGTTCCCAATCCCTGTCCTAAAGGAAAGTAACCTGGCAATAATCCACCTGTTTGTTTGTTTGTTTTTTTGCCTAGTGTAACTCCTTGTTACTGCTCCCTTCTGCCTATGAAAGCCTTTCATTTTTACTGTTTCTTGGGTCTCCTTTCTATCTGCTAGATTAGATGCTACCCAATTCATAAATCATTAAATAAAGCCAGTAACATCTTTAAAACTTAGTTGAATTTTGTGGGATTTTTACAGTAAATGGGGAAAGACCATGTAAGCATAAAAGAAATGGAAAAAAATCACAAAGGAAATATTGATAGAGCCAGCCATGTGGAAAGCATCATCATCTCAGATGTTAAGTTACCATGTTGCCATAGCATCAGCAATGACTCAGGTAGATGGCAAACTTTCCTCCCATTTAGGATTAAATGAGTTGACAGTGTTCTCTGTTGTCTTTAGTCTTCAAGTTGTCATAGGTTCAGGCTTATTCAGGCCAAAAATGACTTCATGATTTACAAAAAAAGGTTAAAACCAAAAAATGTCAATCCTGCTATCCAGACTGATAAAGATGCATTTGTTTGGCTAGGTGCTAAATCATGACTCTAGAATGAGAAAATCCATTCTCCATGTGAGTCCTAGCCGGTCCCAACCTGCGAACCCAGGAAGGGGAACTGTATGGCATTTTAGCATGGCACAGCATTGTCCTAGAGTGCACACAGGTGGATGGGCAGTCTGATGAGTGACAGTTGCTCTTACTTTGTCTAGGCTCCTGGCTGGCCTGCAGGACAGTGAACTGCGGGAATCCAGATTTATCACAGGTGGTCTCAACTTGTAGAAAATCAAGACTGAAACAAACTGGTAAAACAAGTAAATTTGGGAGATGATCATTAATATCCCAAGATTATTTTTCCTTTATCAAGTTATTCAACATGAACTTCTTACAGTGCTTTTAGGTTCTCTACATGAAGCAATAAAGAAAATATGAAGTTAACATGGATGGGGCCATTGCCAGTAAGAACTCCTAAAAACAGATGAATTTTCACAATACGTATAGATAATATTTGGAAATGTACTTCCTGAATTAGTGCATCCTGCTGCATAAAACGTCCAGGTAGCTGAGTGTTGGTGAATGGGAACAGGTGCTCGGGGCAGGGACTCCAGTGGCACCTGGGGAGCAACACTGAAGGAGGACTCATTCCAGGGCTGACCCAAGAACACCGAGAGAGAGCATCTTTGAACATTAGGTGCCTCACTCACCCCGCCTAGTGCTGGCACTGCTGAGGCTAATTGCTCCCCTAAGCTTTCCCCATCCAAAGCTACATCTCACGGCCCTCTGCAGATCAAGCTAGAGTGAGCTAATTAGGTGTTAGCCTGAGGGGAAGTCTCACTCAGCCAGGCAGAAAAACAGTATGGGCTCTGTCTACTCCCTGAAGAGTATCTTTTCTAAATTCATCCCCATCTCCCATGCAAAGAGCTGCTAATAGAAATTGGAACATTAGAGGATGACGTCAGAGTAATGGCACAGTAGGAAGCGATACCGATAAATCTCCCCCAAAACTCAACAAGATCTTCAACCAGAAACAGAAAAATCTATCCTTGGAGCCTCCAGATGTTCTGCAATACACCTGAAGGTATGGTCGAGCAAAAAATTGGCTAAATATATAATCAAACCCCGAAGGAAATAGGGAGTAAGAAATGCTCTGCCTTCCTCACTAACCTAAATAGGACTGCTTTCACTGGGAACTGAGAGTATAGAGACTGAAGCGGGCAAAGGGGGCGAATAGATCCAGGCCACGGCACAAACGGCCAAACCAGGCTGTGGCACGGAGATCCAAGCCGAGGAAAAACTGTGCCTGTGGCAACCCAGCCAATACAAGCTAACACTCATGCCAAATCCAGATAAAGAAAGACAAGTGGGGCAGCCATTCACCCCGATCTCCTGGTTGGCGTGCACAGATAGTGGGTGAGAGATTCCTTCGAAAGCCCCGAGAGTGGGCACCCGTGTTATCCCACAGAGTGGCAGAGTCAGAGGCCTTTGTGTGGACAGAAAGCAGAATCTCCGGGCCGCCCCAGTGCCCTGAAAAAGTCACGCAAGGGGAGGGAGCAAGAGCCAATTCCAATGCTGGAACTTTTCCGTGTGGGCGGGGGTTTCACTCAAAGTGTGAGGCAGCTGGCCTGATATCCTGGTCAGCATGCACGGAGAGAGGGCAAGAAATTCCTCCAAGCACCTCAGGAGTGGCCGCCCATGTTATCCCACAGAGAGGCAGAGTCAGGGGCCTTTGTGTTGGCCGAAAGCGGAATCACCAGGCCACCCCAGCACCCTGAAAAAGCCACACATGGGGAAAGAGCAAGAGCTAATTCCAACGCTGGAACTTTTCCGTGTGGGCAGGGGTTTCACTCACAGGGTGAGACTGCCAGCCTGATATCCTGGTCTGCACACAGATAGTGAGCAAGAGATTCCTCCGAGTGCCCCGGGAGTGGGCACCCACCCGCCCGCCCACCCATGTTACCGGACAGAGTGGCAGAGCCAGAGGTCTTTGAGTGGGCGGAAGCCCCACCTGATTATGCTAGCAGCTCTGACTGACTGAGCCTTACCCAGAGCCCTGTGCTGAGTGGGAATAGAGTGGGGAGTTGCCAGCTCTTTGAGCCTCTAACTATCCAGGCAGAGGCAGCTGCAACCCCACAGCTGGATTATCAGGCTACTAATTCAGGAAGGAAAGACTAGGAGAGAGACTCCAGGAACACGGACTCTCTCACTGTCAGAGCCTACAAATGCTAATGAGCCTCGACTGTCAATGAGACTGAAGCCCAATACATGACATCACCATAGAGACTGATCAACTGCAAACCTCTACCTGAGCATGCCAAAGGGGCAGAACCCAGGGTACAGAGTCACCGAACAGGAAGAGGAAGAGAAAAGAAAAAGCAAGAAGATAACCTCTCAAAATCAAGAATAATCCACAGACTTTATAACCTATCCCATTTTATTATATTTGTTCATTTGTTTCTCTTATCATCATTCTTGATTTTTTTTTTCCTCCTCCAATTTGGTCATTTAATTCTCTGCTGGTCTCCTCTCCTTGAACTACACCACCCATAAGTGTTGCATCTCCCATTATCTTTTCTTTCCTCTTCCTTTCTCTCTATGAGAGTTGCACTCCAAAACCCTTAACTCTCTCTCTTTCTCCTCTTTTTTCTTTTTTCTTCTTTTAGTGGTTCCCTCTTTTTTTCTCTCTCTCTCTCTCTTTCTTTTCTCCCTCTATATTAGTTTCTTCCTTTCTCCTTTACATCTCCTCTCATTCAATCCTCAATTTGCATTTTGGGGGGTTTTTACTTCACTTTTTTAACTCACTAGCAGTGCTCCCATCCCTGGCTCTCCATTCTGTCTAGTTCTTGTTCCACTAAATACAATAGTAATTTTTTAATTTTCCCCCCATCTTCCTGTTTCCCTCTTATTCCTCTCATCATATCTCTTAGTCAACCAACACCTAAAAGCAAATCATTTTATTCTTGACCCAAATTTTTTCCTTATTTACTTTTTGTGGGTACATACCCCCTTTTTTGGCCCCTTTATTACTTCTCCCCATTTCAGGCCCTCCATTACAGGCATTGTTTGTTCTATTTAGTACAATATAATTCACAGTTCACCACAAGGTTTTCTCAAGAAAGAGGGGAGAGGAGAGGAGAGGAAAAAAGGAGGGGGGGGAATAATTTCCTTTTTTAAAATTTTATTTTATTTTTAATTTCTTTTAAAAAAAACTCTTCTATTTCTTATTTTTATTTTTTTAACTTTTTATTCTTTATTAAATCTCATTAATACTATCAACAAAACCACCCTCAATGCCATTAAGGAAGAGAAAATTGAATATCAGGGATACAAAAAACAGAGAGGTAACACAGATAGATGAGGAAAAATCTATGGAGAAAAAATTTAATATATTAGAAACCTGGGAGTTAAATGACAGAGAATTTAAAATAGAAATCCTAAAAATACTCAGAGATATACAAGAAAACACAGAAAGGCAAATTAGGGAGCTCAGAACAAAACTCAATGAACACAAAGAATATATTTCCAAGAAAATTGAAACTATAAAAACAAATTAGAGATGAAAAACTCAATTCACGGGCTGAAAAATGAGGTAACAAGCTTAGCTAATAGAACAGGCCAGATAGAAGGTAGGATTAGTGAAATAGAAGACAAGCAACTTGAGGCACAACAGAGAGAAGAAGAAAGAGACTCAAAAATTTTAAAAAATGAGATAGCCCTACAGGAATTATCTGACTCCATCAAAAAGAATAACATAAGAATAATAGGTATATCAGAGGGAGAAGAGAGAGAAAATGGAATGGAGAACATACTCAAACAAATAATAGATGAGAACTTCCCAAGCCTGTGGAAAGAACTAAAGCCTCAAATTCAAGAAGCAAACAGAACTCCGAGTTTTCTTAACCCCAACAAACCTACTCCAAGGCACATCATAATAAAATTGGCACAAACCAACAGAAAAGAAAAAATTCTAAAGGCAGCCAGGAAAAAGAAGAATACAACGTATAAAGGAAGGCCCATTAGATTATCATCAGATTTCTCAACAGAAACTCTACAAGCTAGAAGAGAGTGGACCCCAATATTTAAAGTCCTAAAAGAGAGAAACTTTCAGCCACGAATACTATACCCATCAAAGCTATCCTTCAAATATGAAGGAGAAATAAAAACATTCACAGATACAGAAAAGATGAGGGAATTTATCATCAGAAAACCTCCACTCCAGGTATTACTAAGGGGGTTCTCCAATCAGATACAAAGAACAAAAAAAAAAAAAACAAAAAACAAAGCCACAAGTAAAAGCTCCAAGAAGAACACAATAAACCAAATTTAAACTGTGACAACAACAAAAAGAAAGGGGGGGGTGGAGAGGTGGAGATTAACAGTAGCAAAGGACAATGGAGTGCAAAAGTACTCACAAGATAGTGCACTACAATGAACAGGGAAGGAACCCTTTTCATTACTTAATGGTAACCACCATTGAAAAAACCACCACAGAAGCACATGACTTAAAAAAGACAGCAACAGAGGAAAGATGTATGGAATACAACCAAATAAAAACAAAAGATAGAAAAACGAAAGAGAATGATCAAACAAGACACAAAACAGAAAGCAATATATAAAATGGCAATAGGGAACTCACAAGTGTCAATAATTACACTAAATGTAAACGGATTAAACTCACCAATAAAAAGGCACAGAGTAGCAGAATGGATTAAAAAAGAAAATCCAACTGTGTGCTGCCTATAAGAAACTCATCTAAGCAACAAGGATAAAAACAAATTCAAAGTGAAAGGCTGTAAAACAATATTCCAAGCAAATAACATAAAAAAAAAAAAGCAGGCGTAGCAATACTCATATCGGATAATGCTGACTACAAGACAGCAAAAGTACTCAGAGACAAAAATGGCCATTTCATAATGGCTAAGGGGACACTGAATCAAGAAGACATAACAATTCTTAATATATATGCACCAAACCAAGGAGCACCAAAATATATAAGACAGCTATTTATTGACCTTAACACAAAAACTGACAAAAATACAATTATACTTGGAGACCTCAATACACCGCTGACAGCTCTAGATCTGTCATCCAAACAGAGAATCAACAAAGATATATTGGCCTTAAACAAAACACTAGAGCACCTGGATATGATATACATCTTCAGGACATTTCATCCCAAAGTGACAGAGTACACATTTTTCTCCAGTGTACATGGATCATTCTCAAGAATTGACCATATGTTGTGCCACAAAAACAACATCAGCAAATTCAGAAAAATCAAAGTTGTACCAAGCATATTTTCTGATCACAAAGCCTTGAAACTAGAATTCAACTGCAAAAAAGAGAAAAAAAATCCCACAAAAATGTGGAAACTAAACAACATACTTTTAAAAAATGAATGAGTCAAAGAAGAAATAAGTGCAGAAATCAAAAGATATATACAGACAAATGATAATGACAATACGACATATCAGAATCTATGGGATGCAGCAAAAGCAGTGATAAGAGGGAAGTTCATATCACTTCAGGCATACATGAACAAACAAGAGAGAGCCCAAGTGAACCACTTAACTTCACACCTTAAGGAACTGGAAAAAGAAGAACAAAGACAACCCAAAACCAGCCGAAGAAAGGAGATAATAAAAATCAGAGCAGAAATAAATGAAATAGACAACAGAAAAACTATAGAAAAAATTAATAGAATAAGGAGCTGGTTCTTTGAAAAGATCAACAAAATTGACAAACCCTTGGCAAGACTTACCAAGGAAAAAAGAGAAAGAACTCATATAAACAAAATCCAAAATGAAAGAGGAGAAATCACCATGGACATCGTAGATATACAAAGAATTATTATAGAATACTATGAAAAACTTTATGCCACTAAATTTAACAACCTAGAAGAAATGGATAAATTCCTAGAACAATACAACCTTCCTATACTGAGTCAAGAAGAAGCAGAAAGCCTAAAAAGACCTATTAGTAGAGAAGAAATAGAAAAAAACATTAAAAACCTCCCCAAAAATAAAAGTCCAGGCCCAGACAGCTATACCTGTGAATTTTATCAAACATTCAAAGAAGACTTGGTTCCTATTCACTGAAAGTCTTCCCAAAAATTGAAGAAGAACAATATTTCCAAACACATATTATGAGGCTGACATAACCCTCATACCAAAACCAGGCAAGGATGGCACAAAAAAAGAAAACTACAGACCAATATCTCTAATGAATATAGATACTAAAATACTAAACAAAATACTAGCAAATCGAATACAACATATTAAAAAAATAATACATCATGATCAAGTGGGATTCATCCCAGAATCTCAAGGATAGTTCAACATACGTAAAACGGTTAACGTAATACACCATATCAACAAAACAAAGATCAAAAACCACATGATCTTATCAACAGACGCAGAAAAGGCTTTTGATAAAATACAACACAATTTTATGTTTAAGACTTTCAACAAAATGGGTATAGAAAGAAAATATCTCAGCCTGACCTGTAGTGGCGCAGTGGATAAAGTGTCGACCTGTAAATGCTGAGGTCGCCGGTTCAAAACCCTGGGCTTTCCTGGTCAAGCACATATGGGTGTTGATGCTTCCAGCTCCTCCCCCATTCTCTCTCTCTCTGTCTCTCTCTCCTCTCTCAACCTCTCTGTCTTTCTCTCTCCCTCTCTCTGTCCTTTCTAAAAATGAATAATAAAAAAATTTTTTTAAATAAATAAATAAAAAAGAAGAAAATATCTCAACATGATAAAGGCCATATATGATAAACCAACAGCTAACATCATATTAAATGGCACAAAACTGAAGGCTTTCCCCCTTAAATCAGGAACAAGACAGGGTTGTCCACTCTCTCCACTCTTATTTAATGTGGTACTAGAGGTTCTAGCCAGAGCAATCAGACAAGACAAAGAAATAAAAGGCATCCATATCAGAAAAGAGGAAGTAAAGGTATCACTTTTTGCAGATGATATGATCCTATACATAGAAAACCCCAAAGAATCCACAAAAAGACTACTAGAAACAATAAGTCAATGCAGGATACAAAATTAACATACAGAAGTCCATAGCCTTTCTATATGCCAACAATGAAACATTTGAGAATGAACTCAAAAGAATAATCCCCTTCACGATTGCAACAAAAAAAATAAAATACCTAGGAATAAACATAACAAAGAATGTAAAGGACTTATATAATTAAAACTATAAACCATTGTTCAGGGAAATCGAAAAAGATATAATGAGATAGAAGAACATTCCTTGTTCTTGGTTAGGAAGAATAAATATAATCAAGATGGCCATATTACCCAAAGCAATAAACAAATTTAATGCAATTCCCATCAAAATTCCAATGATATTTTTTAAAGAAATGGAGCAAAAAATCATCAGATTTATATGGAACTATAAAAAACCCCGAATAGCCAAAACAATCCTAAAGAAAAAGAATGAAGCTGGGGGCATTACAATACCTGACTTCAACCTATATTATAGGGCCACGACAATCAAAACAGCATGGTATTGGCAGAAAAATAGACACTCAGAACAATGGAACAGAATAGAAAACCCAGAAGTAAAACCACATATATATAGTCAAATAATTTTTAATAAAGGGGCCAACAACACAGAATGGAGAAAAGAAAGCCTCTTCAACAAATGGTGCTGGAAAAACTGGAAAGCCACATGCAAAAGAATGAAACTCGACTACAGTTTGTCCCCCTGTACTAAAATTAACTCAAAATGGATCAAAGATCTAAACATAAGACCTGAAACAATAAAGTACATAGAAGAAGACATAGGTACTAAACTCATGGACCTGGGTCTAAAGAGCATTTTATGAATTTGACTCCAAAGGCAAGAGAAGTGAAGGCAAAAACTAATGAATGGGACTACATCAGACTAAGAAGTTTTTGCTCAGCAAGAGAAACTGATAACAAAATAAACAGAAAGCCAACTAAATGGGAAATGATATTTTCAAACAACTGCTCAGATAAGGGCCTAATATCCAAAATATACAAAGAACTCATAAAACTCAACAACAAACAAAAAACAATCCAATAAAAAAATGGGAAGAGGACATGAACAGACACTTCTCCCAGGAAGAAATACAAATGGCCAACAGATATATGAAAAGATGCTCATCTTCTTTAGCTATTAGAGAAATGCAAATCAAAACTGCAATGAGATACCACCTCACACCTGTTCGATTAGCTATTATTAGCAAGACAGGTAATAGCAAATGTTGGAGAGGCTGTGGAGAAAAAGGAACCCTCATTCACTGTTGGTGGGAATGTAAAGTAGTACAACCATTATGGAAGAAAGTATGGTGGTTCCTCAAAAGACTGAGAATAGAACTACCTTATGACCCAGCAATCCTTCTACTGGGTGTATACCCCCAAAACTCAGAAACATTGATACGTAAAGACACATGCAGCCCCATGTTTATTGCAGCATTGTTCACAGTGGCCAGGACATGGAAACAACCAAAAAGCCCGTCAATAGATGACTGGATAAAGAAGATGTGGCACATATACACTATGGAATACTACTCAGCCATAAGAAATGATGACATCGGATCATTTACAGCAAATGGTGGGATCTTGATAACATTATACGAAATGAAATAAGTAAATCAGAAAAAAACAGGAACTGCATTATTCCACACGTAGGTGGGACATAAAAGTGAAACTAAGAGACATCGATAAGAGTGGTGTGGTTACGGGGGGAGAGGGGAGAGGAAGAGGAAAAGGGGAAGAGGGAGGGGCACAAAGAAAACAAGATAGAAGGTGACAGAGGACAATCTGACTTTGGGTGATGGGTATGCAACATAATTGAACAACAAGTTAACCTGGACTTGTTTTTTTTGAATATATGTATCCTGATTTATTGATGTCACCCCATTAAAAAAATAAAATTATATAAAAAAAATTAAAAAAAAAAAAGAAATTGGAACATTAAAAATGAGAAGAAACATAATCCCGTTAAAGAATGTGCCATGATTTATAAAAGCCTGAAACTGACTGAGCAAGATGCCTTCTGTGTCAAGTCACAGCAAAAGGTCATTTCCACCTTTCAACCGTCTTTGTCTGCAAAACAGGTAACTACAGCCAGTGCGAGGGTGGAGCCTGTGTGATCCCTACTCCCAAAGTCCCACATCTGTCCTGAATGAAAGTGACTTCAGAAGGCAGATCATTGTGCATGATTTCTTTCCCGTTTCCTCCCTGAAAGCATCTGTGGACAAACAGCACTCACAAATGAAGTGCTCTGTTTTGCTCTACGTCCATGTAGTCTGGGCTCCTGGCCATCCGGGGAGAGGCAGCTGCTACGATTCCCACCAGCTGGCTTGCAGTGTTTTGTCTGGGCCGCAGTGTGTACCCCATCCTTTCCAGCAACGGTTAAGCAAGAAACATTATAGGGGAAAAAAAGAGGAATTTACTGAGCTGAGAATATAAAACAGAAGTCCAGGCTGGCTCTGCCTCTGAGCCCAGAATGGATATACACTTGCCAGGGGATTGATTTTTGTCGCTTTGATCCTTCATTTCGTCTTAGGCCACCTTCTATTATCACCCAACTGAGCCTTTCTTTCCCTGTTCCACTGAGAGGAGAAAACAGTTATTTTCTCTGCTGCCACATTTCTTTAAGGAATGATTATCTTACTCTTTCCACTCACTACCTCTCTTCTTATTATTCTCAGCAGGTGCAGCCCCAAAACGTGCTGCTGACTTGTCTCAGGAACACCTCCTTCTAGGGCCCTGGGGGCCCATGTCTTGCTCTGCTTTAGTAGCAAATTTTGGGGCCTATTTTTGCTCAAAATAGCAGCCCAAATGAGATACAAGACCAAAATCTACATTGTTTCCCCAACCAGGTACCAGTAATCATAATAATATAACAATTATAATTTCCTGTGTGTGTATGTCATGTCAGATACCTTTGCACTCTTTGCAGTAGCCCCCACACCTGGCCCATCCCCTCTGTGTGCAGCTCCTACTTCTTCTTCTCTACAGCCGGCTGCTCCGTCTCCCCTGGACATCCCACTCGGAGCTTTTCCCCATGTGATAGACTCCCGTTTCCATACCCCACCTGGAATGTCTTCACCCCCAAACCCCCCTTTTCCATAACAGCACTGTTCATTGAAATCTTAATCATCCTCATAAGACTGGTCAAGATGTACCCTCCTCCATGAAGACGTTCCAAAGCCCCGACTACTCGCCGTATACAGAGTCCAGACTGTTGACCGAGGCCCTTTCCAAATCTACCTTGAAAGACAACAGTTTACAATTTTGAAAGAACAGGATCAGAGAAGACTCCGCATTGTCCCTTGGGCTAGCCACTATAAAATGTGCTTTAGTGCTAGGCATCTGGAAGTTGAAGTTTTTCATACAGGGTACGATAAAGTAGCCATTAGCACTGTAGGTGACACACAGAACTCAAGAGAACACATGCACCTCAGTCTGTTACAGAGGGCAGGTGGCAACAGGCTGAAATTCAACAAATAGTTAATGAGCTCCCCCATCCAGACCCTGTATGAAGCATATTGATAAACGGGCTAAGCAATCTGAGCTTCTTTGCCTCCCTTGTGATGAGTGAACGCAGTGACTCTCAATCCTGGCTGGGCCACAGAATCGCCGGGGTGGTGATTCGTGTGTCTGTTTACTTGTGCATTAGTTCTGAACTTCACTGTGTACAAATAAATAATACATTCACTAAATGTAGGCCAACAGACTGAAAAGGTCTACAGGGAAAGGAACCTCTTTCACCACTGTCCCAGTCACCCAGTTTCCCTTCCCGGATACCTTGCCAATCCATTTGGTGTCTTTTCCACCATAGCAGAGTTATTTAAATAGGGCAGGAAGGTGACTAGGAGTGTAGAAGGGCACCTCAGCAGGCTGCCTAAGCCAAGCACAAATCAGGAAACAAGATTGTGGTGACAGAGGTCAGAACTGTGCCTCCAGGACTCAGGCAAGACCAGAAAATGACCTCCTGGAGGTGTCTGGGGTCACGAGCCCCTGCTGCTGGCTTCCTACATCACCAGTTCCCCACAAGGTCCTCAGTCAGTCTCCACTAAGCCCCTCATTCTTCCATCCTTGTTAGACGTAGAGTGTCAGTACACCCGTATCTGTCACTGTTTGACTATTCTGTGCTAGAGCATAGGAATTAAGCATAACAGAGGAGCCTTGTAGATTAGAGCAAACATCTGTTCTCTTTTACTTAATAATACACTATGTGCTTCCCATGTGTACCAATCAGTGCATACAGTATCTCATTTAGTCCTCACAGTGTCTTTGGGACACTGTGCTTATACACTATAATTATAAAGGAGGCAGCATATACTAAAGTGCCTCAAACTCCTCATCTATAACAGGTAAGATGGATGTAACATACTATGTCCAGTGCCCGGTACATGATTTGTACTTAATTGATGTTACTTATCCTTTTTGGAGGGGAAAATATAAGCAATTCTATAGGAACATTGATATCCAAGATAACAGAAACTATCTGAGCTATCATGAAGTTAAGGGACCAGTCAAATTCAAGGTATAACAGACAGAATTCAACAGTGCATTAAAAGGATCATACACCATGATCAAGTTGAATTTATCCTCAGATCTCAATAAATGAGACAAACCATATTAATAAAATGAAGGATAAAAATTACAATATCTCAACATAGAGAACACATTGGACAAAATTCAACATCTTTTCATGGTAAATACTCATCACAAATTAGATTTAGAAAATTTTATTTTAATGAAATAAAGATCATATATGACAAGTCCACAGCTAACACCATACTCAACAGTGAACAAGAAACAAAAGGTATCCACATTGGAAAGGAAGAAATAAAACTGTCACTGTTTGTATATGGCATGATCTTATACACAGTAAACACTCCACCAAATAACTCTTAAAACTAATAAGTAAATTCAGTAAAGTTGCAGGATACAAAATCAACATACACAAATCAGCTGCATTTCTATACACTAACAATGAACTACTGAAAAGACAAAATAACAAAACAATCCTATTTAAAAGTACAAAAAATAAACAAAAAAGTACAAAAACAATAAAACACTCTAGAATAAAATGTTTAAAATAAATTTCCTTTCACCAATGATGTGAAAGACCTATACCTCTGAAACTGTCAGGACAGTGACAAAAGAAATTGAAGACACAGATAAATAGAAAGTTGTCCTATGTTCAAGAAATGGAAGATTTTGTATTGTTAAAATACCCATACTACTCAAAGCAATATAAAGATTCAATTAAATCCCTATAAAAATTTTATTGATCTCTCACAAGGGTAGAAAAAACTATCCTAAAACTTTATGGAACCACAAAAGACTCTGATTAGTCAAAGTAGTCTTGAGAAAAAAGAACAACACTTGAGGCATCAGAGTTCCTGACTTCAAACTATATTACAAATTCATAGTAATCAAAACAGTACACACAGTACTGGCATAAAAACAAACCCAAACCAAAGGAACAGAATAGAGAGCCCAGAAGTAATTCTACACACATACGAAGAATCTTGGACAAGAGTACCAGGAACATTCAATAGGGAAAGGGTAGTCTGCTCAATAAATGGTGCTAAGAACACTGGATCAACACATGCAAAGGAGTAGAATTACACTGCTATCTTACATAACTCACAAAAATTAATTTGAAGCAGATTAAAGATGTAAATATAATACATGAAATTGAAAAATTTCTAGGAGAAAACAGGAAAACAGCTCTTGCTATCAGTCTGTCAATAATTTTTTGGATATAGCATCAAAAGCACAGGTAACAAAAGGAAAAATAAGTGGGACTACATCAAACTAAAAAGCTTTTGCACAGCAAAGAAAACAATCAACAAAATGGAAGTCACCTATGGTACGAACTAAAATATTTGCAACCTGTATATCTGATAATGGGTTAATTTCCAAAATATATGATAAACTTATACAACTCAATAGCAAAAAAATCTAATTTAAAAATGGGCAGAGAACTGAAAAAAACATTTGTCAAAAGAAGCTACAGAAATGGTTAACAGGTATATGAAAAGGTGCTTGACTTCACTATCAAGGAACTGCAAATCAAAACCTCACACCTATTAGGATGGTTTTATGAAAAAAAAAGAAAAGGAAAAGAAATGTGTTGGCCAGGAAGTGGAGAAACAGAAAACCTTTTGTACCATTCATGTGAATGTAAATTGGCCTTTATGAAAACAGTATGAAGTTTCCTCAAAAAGTTAAAAATAGAACTATCATTTAATCCAACCATCCCACTTTTGGGTATATTTCTGAAGGGGATAAAATCAGTATCTCAAACAGATATTTGCACTCCCATGTTCATTGCAGCACTCATAATAGCCAAGATGTGGAAAAAAGCTTAAGTGTCCACCAATGATTGGATAAAGAAGATGTGGTATATACATACACTGGAATATTATTCAGCCATGATAAAGAAGGAAATTCTGCCATTTGCAACCACATGGATGAAACTAGAGGACATTAGCTAAGTGGAAAAAAGCCAGACAGAGAAAGACAAAAATTGTATGAACTCACTTACATGAGTAATCTTTAAAAAAAAAAAAAAGTCATAGAAACAAACAAAAGCCTCCTCATTTGTGAAAAGGGAATAATTAGATCTGTGCCATATTTCACAGCAGTATGGTGAGGTACAGATGAGACATCACCAATAAGAGCTTTTGGAAAGTAAACGACTATTTCCAGTTGTGGAGGTCCTCGTTTAGCTTGGGAATCATTAAGGAATGAAGATAGAAAAGCAGGGTTCCTTAGAGACGTATCCAGGTTTGACTGGCAGTGATATTCCCCTCAAGAATAGAGCTACCCAGTGCACTGGAGCATTCTGAGGTTTGCAGAGAACCTGGTTTATATAAAAGCTCAGGACCCATCCCTCCAATTCATCTCCATACATGCAGGTACTGCTGCTTCTGATTATCTTCACCTCCTAGTGAAAATCACTCTGTCCTATAACTCTTCCCTTATCTCATCCCAGAGACAGTGATAGAAGACAGCATGCCACAGCCTCTGGGGTCAGTTAGGCCAGAGTTCAACTCCCAGATTTGCCGTTTATCAGCTCTATGACTTAGAGAAAGTATATAAGAGACTGATCTTCAGTCTCCTCTTATTTAACATCATAAAACCAGTGGCAGCTACCCATTGGGATTATTGGGATTATTGGGAAGTAAATAGACACTCATGCTTTGGTAGTAGCATAGGCTCTGATATTTAGTAAATGTTCAAAAAATGGAAGCCATGTTGTAATATTGTAAACTCAGCTAGGGCCACATGCTTTCTCATCTTCCAGATTTGTTCTCCTGGTCCTTTTTTAAATTAATTTTAATGGGGTGACATTGATAAATCAGGGTACATATGTTCAGAGAAAATATCTCCAGGTTATTTTGACATTTGATTATGTTGTATACCCCTCATCCAAAGTCAAATTGTCTTCTGTCACCTTCTATTTGGTTTTCTTTGTGCCCCTCCTCTCCCCCACCCCCTCCATCCCCCCCATAACCACTACACTCTTGTCCATGTCCATGAGTCTCATTTTTATATCCCACCTATGTATGGAATCATATAGTTCTTAGTTTTTTCTGATTTACTTATTTCACTCCATATAATGTTATCAAGGTCCATCCATGTTGTTGTAAATGATCCGATGTCATCATTTCTTATGGCTGAGTAGTATTCCATAGTATATATGTACCATATCTTCTTTATCCAGTCATCGATTGAAGGGCTTTTTGGTTGTTTCCATGTCTTGGCCACTGTGAACAATGCTGCAGTGAACATGGGGCTGCATGTGTCTTTACGTACCAATGTTTTTGAGTTTTGGGGGTATGTACCCAGTAAAGGGATTGCTAGGTCATATGGTAGTTCTATTTTTAATCTTTTGAGGTACCACCATACTTTCTTCCATAATGGTTGTACTATTTTACATTCCCACCAACAGTGGATGGGGGTTCCTTTTTCTCCACAGCCTCTCCAACACTTGTTATTACCTATCTTGTTGATAATAGCTAATCTAACAGGTGTGAGGTGGTATCTCATTGAACTTTTGATTTGCATTTCTCTAATAGCTAATGAAGATGAGCATCTTTTCATATATCTGTTGGCCATTTGTATTTCTTCCTGGGAGAAGTGTCTGTTCATGTCCTCTTCCCATTTATTTTATTGGATTGTTTGTTTGTTGTTGAGTTTTATAAGTTCTTTGTATATTTTGGATATTAGGCCCTTATCTGAGCAGTTGTTTGAAAATATCATCTCCCATTTAGTTGGCTGTCTGTTTGTTTTGTTGTTAGTTTCTCTTGCTGTGCAAAAGTTTCTTAGTCTGATGTAAACCATTCATTTATCTTTGCCTTCACTTCCCTTGCCTTTGGAGTCAAATTCATAAAGTGCTCTTTATAACCAAGGTCCATGAGTTTAGTACCTATGTTTTCTTCTATATAATTTATTGTTTCAGGTCTTATATTTAGGTCTTTAATCCATTTTGAATTAATTTTAGTACAAGGGGACAAACTGTAGTCGAGTTTCATTCTTTTGCATGTGGCTTTCCAGTTTTTCCAGCACCATTTGTTGAAGAGTCTTTCTTTTCTCCATTGTGGGCTGTTGTCCCCTTTATCGAAAATTATTTGACCATATATATGTGGTTTTATTTCTGGGTTTTCTATTCTGTTCCATTGTTCTGAGTGTCTATTTTTCTGCCAATACCATGCTGTTTTGATTGTCATGGCTCTATAATGTAATTTGAAGTCAGATATTGTAATGCTCCCAGCTTCGTTCTTTTTCCTTAGGATTGCTTTGGCTATTTGGGGTTTTTTATAGTTCCATATAAATTTGATGATTTTTTTGTTCCATTTCTTTAAACAATGACATTGGAATTTTGATGGGAATTGCATTAAATTTGTATATCGCTTTGGGTAATATAGTCATTTTGACTATATTTATTCTTCCTATCCAGGAACAAGAAATATTTTTCCATTTCATTGTATCTTTTTCGATTTCCCTTAACAATGCTTTGTAGTTTTCATTACATAGGTCCTTTACATTCTTTGTTATGTTTATTCCTAAGTATTTTATTTTATTTTATTTTATTTGTTGCAACCATGAAGGGGATTGTTTTTTTTAGTTCGTTTTCTGATGTTTCATTGTTGGCATATAGCAGGGGTCGGGAACCTTTTTGGCTGAGAGAACCATGAACACCACATATTTTAAAATGTAATTCCATGAGAGCCATACAATGACCACTGTACCTTACGCATTATCCAATAAAAATTTGGTGTTGACCCAGAGGACAGCTGTGATTGGCTGCAGCCACCCGCAACCATGAACATGAGCGGTAAGAAATGAATGGATTGTAATACATGAGAATGTTTTATATTTTTAACGTTATTATTTTTTTATTAAAGATTTGTCTGCGAGCCAGATGCAGCCATCAAAAGAGCCACATCTGGCTCACGAGCCATAGTATCCTGACCCATGGCATATAGAAAGGCAATGAACTTTTGTATATTAATTTTTTTATCCTGCGACCTTACTGTATTGCTTTATTCTTTCTAATAGTCTTTTTGTGGAGTCTTTGGGGTTTTCGATGTATGATATATAGGATCATATCATCTGCAAAAAGTGAAACCCTTACTTCTTCTTTTCCAATACGAATGCCTTTTATTTCTTTTTCTTGTCTCATTGCTCTGGCTAGAACTTCGAGCACTATGTTGAATAAGAGTGGAGAGAGTGGACAACCTTGTCTTGTTACTGATTTTAGGGGAAAAGTCCTCAGTTTTATGCCATTTAATATGATGTTAGCTGATGGTTTATCATAAATGGCCTTTATTATGTTGAGATATTATCCTTCTATACCCATTTTGTTGAGTGTTTTAAACATAAAATTGTGTTGTATTTTATCAAATGCCTTTTCTGCATCTATTGATAGGATCATGTGGTTTTTGTTCTTTATTTTGTTGATATGGTGTATTATGCTAATTGTTTTACGTATGTTGAACCATCCTTGTTATTCTGGGATGAATCCCACTTGATCATGATGAATTATTTTTTTAATGTGTTGTTCTATTCGATTTGCTAGTATTTTGTTTAGTATTTTAGCATCTGTATTCATTAGAGATATTTTCTGTAGTTTTCTTTTTGTGTGTTGTCCTTGCCAGGTTTCGGTATGAGGGTTATGTTGGCCTCATAAAATGTGTTTGGCAGTATTGCTTCTTCTTCAATTTTTTGGAAGACTTTGAGTAGAATAGGAACCAAGTCTTCTTTGAATGTTTGATAGAATTCACTAGTATAGTTGTCTGGCCCTGAACTTTTATTTTAGGGAAGTATTTTGATAGTTGATTCTATTTCCTCCTTGCTTATGGGTTTGTTTAGGTTTTCTGCTTCATGATGATTCAGTCTAGGAAGATTGTATTGTTCTAGGAATTTATCCATTTCTTCTAGATTTTTTTTTTTTGTATTTTTCTGAAGCTGGAAATGGGGGGAGACAGTCAGACAGACTCCCGCATGCGCCCGACCGGGATCCACCCGGCACGTCCACTAGGGGCGACGCTCTGCCCACCAGGGGGCGATGCTCTGCCCCTCCGGGGCGTCGCTCTGTCGCGACCAGAGCCACTCTAGCGCCTGGGGCAGAGGTCAAGGAGCCATCCCCAGCGCCCAGGCCATCCTTGCTCCAATGGAACCTTGGCTGCAGGAGGGGAAGAGAGAGACAGAGAGGAAGGAGGGGGTGGGGGTGGAGAAGCAAATGGGTGTTTCCCCTATGTGCCCTGGCCGGGAATCAAACCCGGGTCCCCCGCACGCCAGGCCGACGCTCTACCTCTGAGCCAACCGGCCAGGGCCCATTTCTTCTAGATTTTTAAATTTGGTAGCATATAGTTTTTCATAATATTCTACAATAATTCTTTGTATATCTATGATATCTGTGGTGATTTCTCCCCTTTCATTTTGGATTTTGTTTGAGTCCTTTCTCTTTTTTCCTTAGTGAGTCCTGCCAAGGGTTTGTCAATTTTGTTGATCTTTTCAAAGAACTAGCTCTTTGTTTTATTATTTTTTCTATTGTTTTTCTGATTTCTATTTCCTTTATTTCTGCTCTGATTTTTATTATTTCCTTTCTTCTGCTGGTTTTAGGTTGCCTTTGTTCTTCTTTTTCTAGTTTCTTAAGGTGTGAAGTTAAGTGGTTTACTTGAGCTCTCTCTTGTTTGTTCATATAGGCCTGTAGTGATATGGACTTCCCTCTTATTACTGCTTTTGCTGCATCCCAGAGATTCTGATATGTCATATTGTTATTTTTGTTTGTCTGTATGTAACTTTTGATCTCTGCTTTTATTTCTTCTTTGACCCACTCATTTTTTAAAACTATATTGTTTAGTTTCCACATTTTTGTGGGTTTGCTACCTCTTTTATGCAGTTGAATTCTAGTTTTAAGGCTTTATGATCAAAGAATATGCTTGGTATAATCTCAATCTTTCTGAATTTGTTGATGTTATTTTTGTGGCCCAACATATGGTCAATTCCTGAAAATGTTCCATGTACACTAGAGAAAAATATATACTCTGGCACTTTGGGATGAAACGTCCTGTAGATGTCTATCATACCCAATTGTTCTAGTGTATTGTTTAAGGCCAATATTTCTTTATTGATTTTCTGTTTGGATGGACAGTCTAAAGCCATCAGCAGTGTATTGAGGTCTCCAAGTACTATTGTATTTTTGTTGGTTTTTGTTTATAGGTCAGTCGGTAGCTGTCTTATATATTTTGGTACTCCTTGGTTTGTTGCATATATATATTAAGGAGTATTATGTCTTCTTTTTTTTTTTTTTGTATTTTTCTAAAGTTGGAAATGGGGAAGCAGTCAGACAGACTCCTGCATGCACCCGACCGGGATCCACTCGGCATGCTCACCAGGGGGCAACGCTCTGCCCATCTGGGGCATTGCTCTGTTGCAACCAGAGCCATTCTAGCGCCTGAGGCAGAGGCCATGGAGCCATCCTCAGCGCCCGGGCCAACTTTGCTCCAATGAAGCCTTGGCTGCGGGAGGGGAAGAGAGAGACAGAGAGGAAGGAGGGGGGAGTGGTGGAGAAGCAGATGGACGCTTCTCCTGTGTGCCCTGGCCGAGAATCAAACCCAGGACTCCTGCACGCCAGGCTGACGCTCTACCCCTGAGCCAACCGGCCAGGGCAGGAGTGTTATGTCTTCTTAATTCAATGTCCCCTTTATTATTATGAAATGGCCATTTTTGTCTCTGATTACCTTTGCTGTCTTGTAGTTAGCATTGTTAGATATGAGTATTGCTACACCTGCTTTTTTTTTTTTTTTTTTTTTTTTTTTTTTTATGTTATTTGCTTGGAGTATTGTTTTCCAGCCTTTCACTTTGAATTTATTTTTACCTTGTAGCTTAGATGTGCTTTTTATAGGCAGCATACAGTTGGACTTTCTTTTTAAATCCATTCTGCTACACTGTCTTTTTATTGGTGAGTTCAATCCATTTACATTTAGTGTAATTATTGACAGTTGAGGGTTTCCTATTGTCATTTTATATATTGCATTCTGTTAGTTTTGTATCTTGTTTGATTCTTCTCTTTTGTTCTTCTATCATTTCTTTTTGTTTGGTTGTGATCCATACTTCTTTCCTCTGTTACTTCTTTTTTCAAGTCATGTGCTTCTGTGGTGGTTATTTCAGGGGTGATTACCATTAAGTAATGGAATAGGTACCAATCATGTTCATTGTAGTACATTATCTTATGAGTGCTTCTGCTGTTAATCTTCATCCTCTCCCCTTTTTTGTTTTTGTTGTCACAGATTAAATTTGATTTTCTTGTGTTTTTGATAAAGCTTTTACTTGTGGTTTTGTTTTGTTTTTTTCTTTGTATTTGGTCGGAAAACCCCCTTTAGTATTTCCTGAAGTGGAGGTTTTCTGGTGATAAATTCCCTGATCATTTCTGTATCTGTGAATGTTTTTATTTCTCCTTTGTATTTGAAGGATAGCTTTGATGGGTATAGTATTCATGGCTGGAAGTTCCTCTCTTTCAGAACTTTAAATATTGGGGTCCACTCTCTTCTGGCTTGTAGAGTTTCTGCTGAGAAATCTGATGATAATCTAATAGGCATTCCTTTATATATTGTATTCTTCTTTTCCCTGGCTGCCTTGAGAATTTTTTCTTTGTCATTGGTTTGTGCCAATTTTATTATGATGTGCCTTGGAGTAGGTTTGTTAGGGTTAAGATAACTCGGTGTTCTGTTTGCTTCTTGAATTCAAGGCTTTAGTTCTTTCTACAGGCTTGGAAAGTTCTCATCTATTATTTGTTTGAATATGTTCTCCATTCCATTTTCTCTTTTCTCCTTCTGATATACCTATTATTCTTATGTTGCTCTTTTTGATGGAGTCAGACAATTCCTGTAGGGCTTTCTTATTTTTTTTAATTCATGAGTTTCTCTCCTCTTCTCTCTGTTGTGCCTCTAGTTGCCTGTCTTCTATGTCACTAAGTTTCTCCTCCATCTGGCCTGTTCTATTAGCTAAGTTTGTTACCTTGTTTTTCAGTTCATGAATTGCATTTCTCATCTCTGTTTGTTTTGTTTTCATAGTTTTAATTTCCTTGGTGATATATTCTTTCTGTTCATTGAATTATTTTTTGAGCTCCCTAAATTGCCTTTTTGTGCTTTCTTGTAGACCCCTGAGTATTTTTAGGATTTCTATTTTAAATTCTCTGTCATTTAACTCCAAGGTTTCCAAGCTATTGAAATTTTTTTCTATAAGTTTTTCCTCATTTATCTGTGCTACATCTCTGTCTTTTGTATCCATGCTATTTTATTTCTTTTTTCTTAATGGCATTTGAGGGTGGTTTTGTTAATAACACTAATAAGAATTGATAAAGAATAAAATAAAAAAATAAAAAATATAAAAATTAAAAGAAAAATTTTTTTGAGAAAATACAGTGAAAAACTGAAAATTATATTTTTGCTAAATGGAACAAAAACTACATAGAACAGAGGGCCTGAGTTGGGGAGAAGTGACAAAGAGTCAAAAAACGAGGTAAGGACCCACAAAATGCTACTAGGAAAAAATCTGGATCAAGAATAAAATAATTTGTTTGTAAATGATGGTTGAATGAGAGCTATAGTGAAAGAGAAAAGAAGAAAAATAGAAAAAGATAAAAGAAAAAAATAGTGATAAATGAAAACTCTATTGTATTAAGTGAAACAAACTACACAGAATGGAGAGCCGGAGTTGGGGGAATGCAAATGAGGCAAAAAGCATAGTAAAAAGCACACAAAATGCCACAAAGGAAAAATTTGAATCCAAAATAAAATAATTTGTTTGTGAGTGAGGATCGAATGAGAGGAAAAGTGAAAGAGAAAAAAAGAAATCAAAAGAGAGGGAGAAAAAAAAAGGAGTTAAGGTTTTTGGAATGTAACCCTCATAGAGAGGGGGAAAAAAATGAAACATGTAACACCTATGGCTAATGAAGTTCAAAATGAAAAGAAAAAAATAAACCGGAAAGAGGATAAAATGACCAAGGTGGAAGAAAAAAAGATAAAAATGAAAGAGAAAAAAAAATGGAAAAAGTTATAAAGACTGTGGATTTCTCCTGGTTTTGAGAGGTTATCTTCTTCCTTTTTCTTCTTTCTCTCTGTTTTTGGCTGGTAGCACTGTACCCCAGGTTCTGCCCCTGTGGCATTCTTAGGTAGAGATTTGCCATTGATGTATCGCTATGTCAATGACATGAACTAGACCTCAGTCTCATTGGTAGTCAGGGCTTGTTAGCATTTGCAGGCTCCAACAATTGGAGAGTCTATTTTCCCGGAGCCTCTCCCCAAGTCTCTCCTTCCTGAGCCAGTAGCCCAGGGACCCAACTGTGAAGTTGCCCCTTCCACTATCTGGAGAACAAGAGGCTCTAAGAGCCACCAAATCCCCCCTCTTTCCCCACTCAATGCAGGGTTCTGGGTAAGGCTTTGCCAGCCAGAGCCACCAGTGTAATCAGGCAGGGTTGGGAGTTGATTGCTCCTCAGGTGTCTTTTTATGAGCTTCCAGGCATGTCTAGTATGCCTCAGCACTCCACTGGACTACTCTCCCCAGGTTTTTTGCACTTTAAAACCTGTATGGGCTGGCAGGAAGATGTCCCAGTCACTGCCTGCAGAACAGGAGGTCTTAAAAGCTGCCAAGTCCCTCCTCCAGGTCCTTTTAAAGCACAGCCCTGAGTATGAAAGCTCTGCCGACCAGAGCCACCAGCTAATCAGGCAGGGGGGCGAGCTGACTTCTGGTCAGGCTCCTTTCTAAGGTTCCCCGGGTATGTCTGGTTAAATTTGCCTTAACACTCCATGGGATTGCTCTTTGCAGGCTTCTCTCCCTTGTTAGGAAGCCTACAGCCTAGCCTGCCCAACTTCTGCAGTGTTCTCTGAGGTCTGCTCCATAGAAATGTGTTTTTTAACTTGTATCGGCTGGCAAGAAGTTGCCCCAGCCACTGCTTGCAGAGCAAGAGGCCCTAAAAACTATCAAGTCTCTCCTCCGAGTTCTCTTAAATCGCAGACATGTGAAAGAAGACCTTGTCAGCCAGAGTCGCTGCCAGTGTAAGTCAGCTGGGCAGTGAGCAGACTGCGGGTTAAGCTAATTTCAGTGATTGGATCTGCGGATCTGCTTCAGAAACTGTCTGCAAGCTGCCTGTGCGCCCCTCTTCCCACCACTTCTGTATTTTTCTTCCCCGGGAGTGTGGTTTGTTAGTCTGTATGGCTGGCAGAGGTGCCGCACCGGAGAGGTCCAGGTATAGAGAAGCCGGCTTTCACACACTCTCCGCGTGCTGTTGTTTGGGGAGCAGGGACCACACAGAGACTCCAGCTACAGCCCACGCAGAAGGCCACTGCTGACAGTCTCCAACCCAGCCCCTCCATCCAGGACCACGGGCACCCACAGCTGATGCGCCAGGAGGAATAGCTCATACACCACCCGCGCTCGCCAAACGGGAGATCAGGAGTAAACAAAGTCCACTCCACAGGCAAGCTACTCGCCCACCTCTGCCAGGGTATGCTGCTGGTGTTAGCTCCACATGGGCGGAGCCACAGGATCACTGTCTTCTCAGCCCAAACGTCTCCGCCTTAGCCCCCCTTCCTCTCAGTTCCAAGTGAAAGCAGACCTTTCTCGGGTCAGTGAGGGAAGTAGAATACTCCGTTCTCCATCCTATTTCCTTCAGATTGGTTTATATTTTCAGCCACCTTTTTGCCCAATCGTACCTTTGTTTGGTGTATGTGTATTTCAGATGCTCCTGGGATTGCTTTTCTGTCTCTAGTTGGTGGATTTGTTGAAATTTCAGGGAGAGGTATCGGGAGCCCCTCACAACACCATTTCTCTGACATCATTCTCCTCCTGGTCCATTTTATCTTCTCTGTTCTTCCTCCTCCGGCTTCATTTCAAGCCAGAATGAACCCAATTCAGCCTTACAATTATACCTTATGAAATGCATTGTCTTGGGCATTGGGCAACTTTCATAACAGAAAAAAAATTCTCATTCCATCTCAAACTAAAAGATGAAGAAAACCAAATTCCTCTTTTATAATAGAGTCCCTGATAGGGAAGGGGCTTTATTACAGACACTCCAAAGTTTAGGCAGATGCCTCCTTTTCTCTTCTCTCAACATCCAAGCAAACCTGATGCTATTCCTCGGTAAACCACACTCAAAAAATACATTCAGGGCCCTGGCCAGTGGCTCAGTGGATAGAGCAATAGCCCAGAGTATGGACGTTCCAGGTTCGATTCCTGGTCAGGGCACACAGGTAAAGAGACTATTTGTTTCTCTCTCCTTGTTTCTTCTCCTTCTATCCCTGTTTCCTTCCCACAGCCAGTGGCTCATTTGGTTTGAGTATGGTGCCAGGTTCTAAAAATAGCTTAGTTGGTCCAAGTGCATCAGCCTCGGATGCTAAAAAGAGTTCAGTACTCAAGCATCGGCCCCAGATGAGGCTTGTGTGAATCCTAGTCAGGGCACAGGCAGGAGTCTGCCTCACTATCTCCCCTCCTCTCATCTAAAAAATAAGAAGAAGAAGAAGAAAATGCAGTCAGAATAGAGGAACTTTTGGCCCATAATTCTGAGAGCTCCCAATCCAAAATAAATTTTTGTTAAGTGAGCACATAACTATCAGCTGCAGGATATGTAAAGAGGATGGGGAGTTACTGAAGCATTGAGTCAAGAAGTGTAAATGTCAAAGGCAAAATGGAAACTGTAAATATGGTCAGGGACTAAGTAAGCAGCAAAAACAGGTGTGTGTTAAAAATGTCCTTGGAAATAGCTAAGATGCTGACTTGGTGCTGTTGACAATGGGCATTGCTACCTGCAAGTCTCCCACATCCTGGCACATGGTAGGAGTTCTTCTATAACAAACAGTAGCTGAATGAATAAATGAATGAATGAATGAAAGAACAAATGGACAAATTGTAGGCACAATAAATATTTTATCAATAAAACTGGAATGGTAGAATTGATATAGTTTAAAAATTATGTTCTCTCCTCAAGTTCTTCCTTTTATGAATCCTACATTCTCTTTTTTTTTTTTATACTATTTTTATCAAATGCTCTTTGCTTCTGGCTATCATGACTATTCAGATGGTTGGCTTAAGCCAAGACAATGTACTGATAAGGTCTAGATTTTTTACATTTTGTGCTGGATTGGCCTCAGAATGCCTCATCCACCCTTCCCCCAAGATCATAATAAAACAGCCTCAAATGCTAAGACATGATCAAGGCTCCGCCCCCCTTGTAACTGTGATATTTGCTCAGATATACAGTACTGTTGCATTGTTATATAAAGTCACCCTTAGTCTCAGGTTCTATTCAGGTCAAGCTCTCTGCCTGTCTCACTTTGTTCTGTCCTTTCATGTCTGTGAGCACTACTTGTAGAGCCTCTTTCTTTACAGTGCTCATACACTCTGCACTGGCATAAGCATATCTTAATCCTCGGCACCATCAGTCCTTGTCCTGAGTGCACTGTTCTTAATAGCTGCCTCCTCTTGAAACTGCCAGTGATGTTTAAATGACTTACTGATTGTGAGTCACACAAACAATGCTTTCTTCCATGTCCATCAATTAACAATACCATCCTCTTATTAGGGAACCCTGTATATTGCAAGCCTCATAGAAGAAGTTGTTTGACAAGTGAAAGTGCTCAGACCCATTAAAGGGATGACTTCCGTGCCTATGTAAGATGAATATGGATATTATACCCCAATTAAAGAGTTAAAAACAAAACTGTGCAATTAGACCCTTGATAATTAGTTCACAGAGCACACTGTTAAATGAGGTATCATCAAATAAGGTCCAGAATGTTGTTTTCAAATTTGCCTTCCAGGTGGAAAGGGTGCTAACTTCAGATGACTATCATATGCTGGTTATTAGCTAAAATGGATGTATTGATTAACCCTTATGGAGAAAAAGCTCTTTTTTTTAGAGGGAGGGAGAGTAAGAGAAAGAGGGGGGAGGAGAAAGAAAGAAAAGAAGAGAGCTAGAGAGAGAAAAAGAGCGAGGGAAACATCAATTTGTTGTTCCACTCATTTATGCATTCGTTTATTGGTTGACTCTTATATGTGCCCTGACCAAGGGTCAAACCCACAACCTTGGTGCATCGGGACAACGCTCTAACCAACTGAGCTACCAGCCAGGGCTAAAATGTAGCTCCTTTCTCCACTCAACAGAATCACAGTACATTGCTGGCCACATTCTTGGGGAAAACTACATAAGGGACAAGTGACATCAGAGACATAGTAATTCCCATTCCCACTCATAGAACATTATTTCTAATACTAGTTCATTTCAAACCCACAGAATTGTTCTTTTAAAATAATAAGAACTTATATTTCTGCTAATGTCAAACAATTCTGAAAAATAATCCAACTGGAAAAAATGTATTAGTTGTGAAAATGACATTTTAATATTTAGAAGACAGCTGGCTTAGGAGGAAGAGCCCCTCTGTGGCCACATGTAGGCTGAATATTTTTCAAACAGTTCAGCCTTTCAGAACTTCTAAAATCCATTTAGTCTGGAAATTACTAGGTCTAGTTCAATCAAAAAATAAACCTGGGTTGCTAAAGGGCACAAAAGCCATCACAGAGGAAAGGAATCAATTTTAGAAGGCCTTCCATTACTCTGGGCACAGAGACCTGAGAGCCTGCTGTCTGTGAAAGGCAGCAGCTGCTCTCAGAGAACCTTCCCCGCATCCGTCTCGGGCAGCTGTGCCTACCTGAGCAGCTGTGCTCAGAGGTCCTTTAGTGTAGCACACTGGGACGTGGATCCTTAGTAACCTGTTTTCACACAATCATCTAAGTGCAACTGAGGCACTGCTTCAGTGCTCAACACGGTGTGGCGGGAAGAGCATTGCAGGCTCCAGTTCAAAACCTCTGTCATCACTGTGTGTCACCTAGAACTCAATCTTCAGTTTCCTCATTTATAAAAAGGGCTGATAACTCATACCTTTTTGCAGAATTTCTGTGAACATCAATGATAAGGGAGAGTCTGCCACTTAGAAAGTATTCAGTAATTTCTAGCTGTTGATATTATTACCCAAGGAGCCATCACTGACTGTAGGGACCTTTGAGTTTTGTTGATAGAAGGATAGATAGTGTGTAGTCAGTCCTAATCATTAAGTCAGTTGGGCCACATTCAACAAATGTTAATGTAGAAGCCAGAAAGGTAACTCACTCAAACTCTTTCCCACAAGGACCCCGTAGTCAAGGGGATGAGATGTGCATGGTGTTAGCTATACATTGTTCAGTGCCTGGCACACAAAGACACCCAACTGTGTTTACTGAATTATTTCCTCTATTGTTTTTCTAGTCTCCACTTAATTTACTTCTGCTCTAAACCTCATTAAACCCATGCTTTGGGTTAGTAAAGACCTACCAGTTCAATTTTGGTTATTGTTTTCATGGTATATCTTTTTTTTTCCATCCTTTTATTTTCAACCTATATGTGTCTAGGATCTAAAGCAAGGGTAGTCAACCTTTTTATACTTACCGCCCACTTTTGTATCTCTGTTAGTGGTAAAATTCTCTAACTGCCCATCAGTTCCACAGTAATGGTGATTTATAAAGTAGGGAAGTAACTTTACTTTATAAAATTTATAAAGCAGAGTTACAGCAAGTTAAAGCATATAATAATAATTACTTACCAAGTACTTTATGTTGGATTTTCGCTAAGTTTGGTAGAATAAATCTTTATAAAACAACTTACTATAGTTAAATCTCTCTTTTTATTTATACTTTGGTTGCTCCACTACTGCCCACCATGAAAGCTGGAACACCCACTAGTGGGCGGTAAGGACCAGGTTGACTACCACTGCTCTAAAATGTGTCCCTAGGAGACAGCATATGGTTGCAGGTACTTTCTTTGATAGATTCTGCTACAGATTTCTTAGGCTTTCTTCATTTTCTTCATTTCTTTTTCTTTCTGTTTCTCAGACTGGATAATTCAACTGACCTACAGTCATTATAAAGAAATGATCCTGTGGCCTCATCATAGCTATTGCTCAGCTCTAGAGACGTTGAAAAAAAGTATAGATAACTTATATCCAAAGTATCCCATCTCAAGTCTTTCAAGTCCTTTTCTTAGTGATGTTTTATTTTCCAGTCACACCTTTGAAGGCACCTCATGTAATGTATCTGAAGCTCAGCTTTATACTGACTAACATATTACCATTGGCGCAAAGAACAAAGCTTCTGTAAGTGTGCAGGAAAGTATTTGTCAACTCTCACCTCCACTTTTCTTGTTGTTTATCCCGCCAGAAGCTCCCTGTCCATCTACACGCACATCTCAGTGGTTTTACTAGCATGTTGGCAACTGCGCAGAGAGAGCTGATGGGTTCTCACCAGCCCTTCAGACCAATAGACTGTTCACAAGGCTCGTCCTCACCCTGTGCTCTTCAACCTCCTTCCAAAAAGCCTTTCCTTTCAGCATCAATCAAATGCTGCATCTTTGTGTTCCTGATTCCATTACTTTCCTTTGCTAGTGGGTTTGTTTACCATTTAATTTTTTTAAAAATGTCCAGATGACTGTATTTGCATCTCTCTGATGATAAACCAGTCCAGCAGAGAAGCTCGGAAGGGCCCTGCTGTGCCCCTACCTTTTGTGTGAAGCATTCGAGCATCCTGCTGGCAATCACTGAGAGTTACAGTACGTCTCTGCAGAGCTTTTGTCCTGGATGTTCTATGGAAGGACAGCAATCAGAGAAAACAGAAGAAAAGAAAAGGCAGAGTATCAGTGGAGAGAAAAATCAAAAGAAGCATTCAAAGAACTGTGTAAGAAACACACAAATCAATTTTTTCCTTGCAAATGTAGTTTATAAAAACTGAACACATATACATTTATACTAACTTGACATTAACCAAATCTAAACAAAATCCTCCTCAACTACAACAAATTTAAGGAGAAAGAAAAACCTGAAAGATTTTAAAAGATATATGTGTATGTTTAAAAGAAGATCAAAAGATGATCTCTGGGCATGACCCTCATATCGATAAGGTCTCTCTCCTATTTCATCTATTCCCAAACAGCTTTCTCACTAGGTAGGGGATTTCGCAATAATTTTTTCCTTCCCTGGGAAACAGAGCCCAGCCATCACTGTCACCTTGGAAGTCCTCTTTTGCCAGCTCAGTAAATCAAGGACCAATACTTTAGCTTTTATAAGTCCCATGCAACATTCTCAGCAGGGCTAAGTGGCAGACTCTCCCTTTCATTGATGTTCCCGGAAATTCTTCAAAAAGGTATGAGTTATCAGCTCTTTTTAAGGAGTCATCTCCTTCATTTAAAAAAAGGGGGGGGGGGATTTTCCTTCAAAATATTTAAAGACAGGTGTGAATGGTGTGCTCCTATCTTACAATGCCAGCAAAACCAGATCATGACCACAGAGCACATAGCATCCTCCAAAGGGCCAACCTTTACTCTTTACAAAATGTAGCACTTATATTCAAATCTGACTCAACGTACATATCTCAGAAATTGTGCACCTTGGTTTTCACTTGGTCCAGCTGAGGAAACAGTCCATCAGCAGCCATAGTATATTGTCTGTAGCATTCCTCACCTTTTAACTCAGTGAACAGAAAAGAATTTTAGGCCAACTCCCACACGTTAAATATCCTTCTTTTTTTCCTCTTTCCCTCCCTCCCTCCCTCCCTCCCTCCCTCCCTCCCTCCCTCCCTTCCTCTTCCTTCCTCCCTCCCTCCCTCCCTCTCTCCCTTCCTCCCTTTTTTCTTCCCTCTCTCCTTCCTCCCTCCCCCCTCCCTTTTTTTTTTAAGTGAAAGGAGGGGAGATAGAGAAACAGACTCTCACATGTGCCCTGACTGGATTCTACCTGGCAACGCCATCTGGGGCTGATACTCAAATAAACCGAGCTATCCTTAGGGCCCTAGGCCAATGTTTGGACCAATTGAGCCATCCTCAGTGCCTGGGGCCAACGCTCAGACCAAGCAAGCCACTGGCTATGGGAGGGGATGAGGGAGAGAAGAGAGAAAGGAAAGTGAAGAGGAGCAGATGGTCACTTCTCATGAGTGCCCTGACTGGGAATTGAACCCAAGATGTCCCCTCACTGGGTCGATGCTCTATCCACTGAGCCAACTGGCCAGCACCTATTATTTCTATTTTTTAATTAAACTTTATTTTGAGGCAATCGTAGATTCACATGCAATTCTAAGATATAATACAGAAAGATCAGGTGTACACTTTACCCACATATTGCCAAACCACGATAACAACACAGATAGTCAGGCTGGAGAACACTTCCATCGCCATAAGGATCCCTCATATTGCCCTATTCCAGCCACACTTCCCTCTCTCCCCTTTACCTTCTATTTTGGCCCCTGACTTCTCTTCTATTTTATTTGGACAGCATTGTATTTATTCATCTATTCCCTCCTTCACTTATTCAATGTTTATTGAATCTCTATAGGCCAAACACTGAAGATACAATAATGTGCAAATATCAGATGTGACTGAGACCCACAATCTAGTAGATGAGGCAGATACTGACCAAATAAGTATTCAAATAAATGCAAAGTTTCAAAGGTGATAAACATCACAATAAGCAGCAAGTATTGTATACTAAGCACCAAGTCCTCTGAAGTACTATGCAGACATGATAATAGTGAAATTTAATGGGGAAGGGGACAGAGTAAAATTCCCAGGGAAGCAAAAACTGAGCCGGTAACTGAAGAGCAAGCTGGGGTGATGAAAAGAAGAGATTTTACTGAGTACTCCAGGCAGGAGGGATTCACCCGAGGAAGGGAGTCGGGAACCACGACAGCCTTCCCACCAGTTTCCACCCTTTGGTTCTTTCTTCCACTCCTCTTTTCACTCTCATAGTGGTGAATTTTGTGGGACTGAAAGCAGAATCTTAGAATAGGGATAAGAGCAGAGTAAGGCAGCCGAGGCTGTTAAAGGAATCACTACCCATCACTACACAGGAGGGTCTAACCCAGGCGTGCCAACAGTTTTTGCCCCTGTCTCTTTAGAAAGAAAACTTTTTTCACAGGCCGGATGAAATATTAAAATTAAAAAATGTTAAATACAAAAATGATTCATTTAAGTAAACAAAATTTTATTATGTAATTTGTTTATAAATAAATGTAAGTGAAAAAATTTTAATATACAATATTATTTTAATAAAAATATATTTTAATAAAAATATAATTACATACCATATAAATATCCAAACTGTATCGCAATTGAAACAATATTTAATTCATAGAATGAGCTTGAAGGGATTATATCGCAAATAAAACAATTATTTCGTTTTACAAACAGCCTGGACATGTTTTCAGTTATCAACTGCAGCTATTGTCTATGCTACAATGCCACTTGATTCATTCAGCACACTTGACCACAAAAATAACGAATTGTTTGACCTTGGGTGCACACTGGTATACTCCACCTAAAAGAATGTGGGTTTCACATTGCTGCTAAACGTCAAACAGTTTATATCGAGTACAGACGAGTACAAAAGTTGTAAATCTTTATAATGGAATTTTTTAAAAAAATAAAGAAGTATTGCAAATCCATTTGACCAATTATTGGAAGTTAACCCTAGATTAGTCACATGTGGAATTCTTTTCCGCGTATCAATCTTCTTAACTCTCTCAATTTCCAATAATCAAAGATGCTTCCGCTTCTGAGTAGCTGAGATTTGAAAGTAGCAGAGAATATTAAAAATTTAATTGCGGACTGCATAAACTCATTACGCAGGCCCAGGCCATTTGTTGGCCATGCCCAGTCTAACCTGTGAGATGAAGCCACCATCCACTGACTAGGTTCCTGGCTCCCCTAGAAGAGAATTCCCAGTAGAAAGAACCCTGTTGTTTACTACTGAGATGTTTTTTTTGCAGAGTCTGAATTTCACTTGAATTTAGTGAAGGAGATTTAATAGTTTAAGAAATGCCAAGTTCCTTAATCATAACAGCTTTTGACTCTATGGTCCCATAAGAATATGACCAAAGAAAAAACCCAGAAATATAAGATTTATATATAAAATTTGTCACCCCATTGTTATTTAGTATAATAAAAATAAGATATTTTCTGTGTGTCAAACAATAGGGTATTGATTGATTTATGGAAGTCACATATGACATGACATGACATCATGGCAGTGTTTTATGGCTGTTTTACAAAGATTTTATAATAGCATAGAAAATACTCTTGGTCTAAGTTTAAGAAAAACAAGCCAAACAACAAAAACCAGGTGTAGAATCTGCATACGCATATAACTCCAGTAACACTGACTGCGAAGAAAGCAGAGCCAAGTGATAAGAACAGTGGTCATTTCTGGGTGTGGATCAGAGGGAATTTTTATTTTCTTGTTTGACTTTTGTTTATATGTACATTTGTTTGTTTTATATTCAGAAAAAATAAACTATCATATGTTTAAAAGACAGCCATATGATAGGTGGAAGGAGTCATAATATGGGAGTTTAGCACCACCTCTGACTCCACTAGAGCTACAATTTCAGAATGGCCACTTAGCTCCTCAGAGACTCAGTTTCCTCACCCCTGCAGCAGGGAGCTGCCTGCTTGCACAGAGTTGGGGGCAGAGAGAGAATCACAGGTAAGAGCGCTTCACACAACAAAAGCGTGAAGCCTCAAAGGCGTCAGTGGCAACACAGTGCTGTGCGCCAGACCAGGGATTTCCAGGAATCCTGACCTTGAATTCTTTGGCATCTAAGATGAAAAACAACAGGATGCTCAGAAATGCACCAGGTAAATAATGTACCCATGTAGTCATTTTAAGGCTGCCATTCCTTTTTAGTTAGTAATAATGATCTCTGGTATCTCCATGTATCCTTGAACATTTTGTCCCTTACAGAGGATCTAGCCAATGATACTTATTTAATTTTTAAAGTATCCCTTTATAAATTCTCAAATGTTCAAGACCTTGGGCAGAGCTTTTCTTTTATTCATTTATTTTAAGATGAGTACCTGACAGCTCAGACATGGTTCCAGCTGAGTATAGGACTAGTCGTGGGAGAGAAGCATATGTGTCCCTCATGTAGCGGGCCAGCTAGATACGCAGATATCTGAAAGGAACAGGTTTGGAGGATCTCACCTATATGCATAGAAGCCATAATGTGCCCCATCTGCTGCCACCTTTCCTCAGTGAGACAGCTGCCAGCCTGCTTTCTGACAGGCTGCACTTGTATGTGCTTTCTAGCTGTCGTTCAGCCAGTTTAGTCACTGGTACAATCGAGCCTGGGGAAACTCTCCAAGAGCTTGTTAGCACAGCTGCACAGTGAGGAAGAAGCACACCCCAGATGAAACTGTGCCTGTCTTCAGCGGGTGCCTGGAACCGCAGTCCAGACTGGGGCAAGGCCAGCTTCAGTCCTGATCTCGAACGTGACCATAACTAAGCAGACTGACCTCTTCTGAAATAAATGAAGTTCCTTATAAGAAGAGGGCCAGGGAAAAGCACAGGCCTGGAGGTGCCCCATTTCACTGCTGTGGGACCCCGAGTGAGCCCTTAACTTCTATGGGCTTCTAATCTTTTATCAGAAAACAGGAGATGATCCACTTCAGGATTCTGTCATGTGGATAAATGGAATATAGAAAGCATTTTGTTAATTCATAAGCACTAATCAAATAATGAGAGGTTGAACAAGGCCAGGGAAAGATGATTATTTTAGAATCAGAAGACTATGCCTAATTGGTCCTTCATAAAGTAATGGCTTGGGGGTCCTGCTGTGGGTGATTGAACATGATCACAAACTCTCTGCAGCTTCTCTCCTCAGGAGATGTGTTTCTCCACTCCTTGAGTCAGGACTGGTCTGTGACCTACTCTGACCTACAGACCATGGCCGAGATGACAATGTGGGACTTCTGAGCCAAAGTCTCAAAGGCCTCACACCCGACCTTCTCGAGCGGCCACAGGAGGGAGCCTGAGTTGGCTGCCTGGTCTCTTGGAGGATGAGACCTTGAGGTGAGAGAGGGCCAGCCTACCCAGCCATCCAGGAGTCTCAGCTCAGTCCCTAAGTGTCACAGATGGAGCAGGAATAAGCCACCCCAGTGTAGCCTGACCCCAACTTCAGACCTGCAGAATCATAAACAGATAAACAAAGGCTGTGACTTTAAACTCCTAGGTGTCGAGTGGCTTGTTAAGTAACAAAAGCTACCTGATACACCGGTCACACATCCTCTGACAAGAGGGCTCTAATGGACACATCTAAGCAAACAGACAAACAAAAAAGCCTCAAAGACTTCAGTGATTTCCACTGGTTCCTGTCAGGATGATTAAACAGTCGTGTGAGGGGGAAGCAGCTGCAAGAGCTGGGGAAAGATCTGAGAGAAGTAAAATGTGTTTGAGCACAGTCACCTCTCCTGTGTCTGGAGTCCAGCTCTGGAGGACACCTCATCATTTCAGCACAACGGGAAACACGTTTCACAGGAAGGGTGGTGCCCAGCACCGGGGATGGAAGAGGGGCACTCACCACCAAATCTCTCGGCACTCTTGATTTACCTTGGTGATAACCAGCTTCATTTGCCAGTTTCTAAGTCAAGAGAAAATTAGAAGAGGGACACATTGTGTAGGCATGCCCTTAGCAGTGAGAAATGGGAGAGAACTATTCAAAATTGAGAAGACAGGGAGGGAGAGAATGCCAAAAATTACGCAGAAACTCAAGTAGCACAGGAATTTGTGTAGAATCAAACATCTCCACGAGTCCCAAGAAATAAGCATCAGGTGCACCACTGCATTATAGCTTGATGCACAAAGTTAAATCGTATCCATACATCTTAGAAAAGGTTTTCAATCAAAAAACATCAACTCAGATTAAATGCTTAGCTTGGCCAGCCTTAGGGTTGGGTCAGCTCAGCCCACACCTCTCCACAGGGTCTGGCAGCTCACACCACCTCACAGATCTGGAGCGCCCACAGACTTGCCACACACGCTGCCTGAAGCAGGCCCCCGGCATACTTGCCTGTGGGGGGTCTCATGTTTTTTGCTCCCTTTCTGGGGAATGCTCCCTTATGATGACTGGAAGCTTTCAGGGAAAGGAGGTCTAGAAGGAATGTAAGCAGGTTTTGTAGAAAGGTCAAGGTCAAAAGTCTTATTTCAGATAAGGTCTGAGTTTGGGTCCTTTTGATTAAAAGTAATAGAAACTTACTCAGGCAAACCAGCAAAAGGGAATTTTCTGGACGGCTATGGAGATGCTTACAGGATCAAAGCAAAGGCTCAAGGTCTTGGTCTGAAATAGCCAATTGCAAATTAGGAGGACACACGGCCCAGATTTGCCACTGCATCTTGACTGTACACCATGGAATGAAATAATTCTCCCTAGAAGAAACTGGGTGCTCTCATAAACAAATTATGAGTGGCAGAATGCCCCTGCAAAAGCCACACACCCTCAGGACAGGATATTGGGCTCCGCTGTGCATAGCTTAGAATCCTGAGGGGGTCCTGGTAGTGCCCACCTACCTCCAGGGCTGGAGCTGGGGGTGATGGCAGACTCTCTCTGCTCTATCCATCACTCTGTGAATGTGACATGCCCGGTCAAGTGCATGCCCCAAAGCCAGGTATGTGCAAGGGTGCATTTCTCTCTGAATGTGACAACGTGGATTAGAGGCAGTTTTCCTTTTCTGGCCTCTGTTATGCCTGTGCCGGCATGGCCCTGTTGCCCCTCCCATAGCCAGTGCAGAGGCGACCTGATCAGACACTGCAGGGCTGTGGCAGACGGTCAGTACAGAAGTGTCCAATTCCAGGGAAGGAACGGTGCTTATCTCCAGAGCTGCCTTGGCTCAGTTGAACTTTGAGGTGAAAGGCAACAGCTGGAACAGCAGCTGGAGTGACAGCAGGGTACCTCACAAGGACAAAAGTGTGGCTGGATTACACGCTGCAATTAGGCATGCTTACAGTTTTACAGAGCTCAGCACAAATCCTTGTTATTGACCTTGTATTTTGGGGCTTAACAGACCTGAATGAAGCTTCCCATTGCCTCGGCTGCGTGGCTGTTCTCTCACAGCCCAGACTAATCTGTTTCCTTCATTCCTCATTCTGCTGTTCCTCAGTGGCAGTGAGGGACACAGACTTTTCCAGGTTTTGTTTGGGTTGAGCTATTCAACAAAATGAATATCCCCTTGTGACATTTAAATAAAATAATTTGTATATCCCTGAACCTAATCTTCCCACTTTGTCTATATTTTTTCATTCTTTTCAGTATCTGAGACCTTCCCTCCAGAAGGACTGGCAGCAACATAAACATTGAGGAAGAGTATAAAGGTAGGAGAACCCCATGTGACAAACGTTCACTGCACTACAGTGCGTGAGAGGTTAGGGAAGCACTGTAGAGGGATGAGCCAGACATGTCTCTTCCAGTGGAGGTCTTCTGGTATATAAAGTACAGAAGAATAAAAATAATATGAAATGCTTGTCCCCAAGGCACTGGCTAAATGGTTTCCTTTCCCTACAGCAAACCAGTGAATGTGCCACAGTGAGGGATGCTAAGAGTCAAGGAAGCCCATTGGAGTTTCCCCATTTCACAAATGAGAAAAGCTAGGCTAATGAAGAGCCACAGAGCAAATGCAGGAGGCAGGATGTGGATACAGGCCGCGTGCCCGGACTGCTGACCACGATGCTACACAGCCTCCCAGCCAGTATCTGTGAGGAACAGGGGGACAGGAGTATGAGGGAAGCAACAAACAAAAGGACATCAAGGGTGGGGGAACGTTTCATTCTGGAACAGTTAAAGCCACCATCAAGCAAGTGGCAGCAATCGGCCTCATCCTTGCAGGATGAGTAAGATTTGAAAAGGTAGAGACAGGCAACGAGGAGAGCAGTGACGGGACCCCGGACAGACAACGGGAGAGACTCAGGGATGGAGGGAACGCCAGCCACAGGTCGGAGCGGCTGGCTGGCTGGGGAGGGGAGATTCTAAAGGAACTGCAACCTGTGAAGCCATCAGTCAACAGAAGAAAAGTGGGAGAAGGAACAGGTCTGAAATCAACGAGTCAGGCCTGCAGTGCCAATGGGGGGGGGGAGGTAACAAGAAGCCGTGGAGGCACATGCAAGAGAGCAAGCCCTGGCAGTGCTGAGGAGGGATCCTTCAGGGAGGAGACGGCCACCGCGGGGCGTGGATGCCTGCAAGACTTCTGTCCTATAGTTAAGATCTACACTCTCTTGTCCACAATTCAGAAATGCAGGGTTCTGAAAATGAGCTCATTTATTTATTTACTTATTTGTAGTGTCAGGCAAATTCACTTGGCCACAAAATCTAATTTGAGGTTTCTTACCATCTCTACATATCCCACTGAGATTAAAATGTCACCCACCTGACTGCAGAAATAGTCCTGCATCTGACTATGGCATGCTGTCCCAAGTCCCACTGAGGAAGTTACATCACAGCACATGCACAGTCTAGATGCCGTGACCTTTCTAAAATCCCCCCAATTGGAATTCCAAAGCATACCTGGCTACAAGAATTTTAGGTGAGAGATTATTTTTCTTTTAAGTGAGAGGAGAGGAGATAGACTCCCCTATGTGCCCTGACTGGGATCAACCTGGCAACCCTGTCTGGGGCCGATGCTCAGATCAACCAAGCCACTGACTGTGCAAGGGGAAGAGAGAGAGAAGGGAGAGAAGGAGAGGAAAAGAAGTAGATGGTCATTTTCACCTGTGCCCTGACTGGGGATTGAACCCAGAACATCCGCACACTGGGCCGGTGCTCTATCCACTGAGCCAGTCAGCCAAGGTGGTAAGAGATTTTGAAATTACACTTGATTTCTGAAAGAAAACAAGGGAGCAACAATCCTAAGAGCTAACTGGGGCTTCTCCGTGCCCAGTACTCTTCTAAGCATTGTACTATTCCCAGCAGTCATTGGAAGGGGGAGCCTGATCTGGGTTCTGCAGATAAAGGTTGTGGGGTCAGACAGGTCAGCTGGAGGAGCAAGGCTGGTACTCACCCCCACGGGCTGGCTCCTGAGGCTCTGTCTCCACATCCATTTCTAAACAACTTAGAAATGAATTAATGCTTGTATTAAATTAGTGAATAGCAGGAAACAAATACCTTTTGCCACATTTCCACAAATGATGCAAGGACATGGCTCACTCAGGCTGTTCTCTCATTCACATTCCAGCAGAGCAGAGGGAATGATACTAGGGGATTCCCCAGGGAAGGTGCCTCTGCACAAGCCCTGACGTCCACGCACAGAGCTTCCCACAGTCCTCCCTGCCCAGTAAAGCTGCAGAGTGAGGCAGCAAAGCAAAACTGATAAGAGCATAGGCTCTGGGGTCAGATATTCTTGTTTCTACCACTTATTAGCTTGTGACTCTGGTCAAGTTAATTAATTTCTCTGTGTCTCAGTCTTCCTTTCTGTAAAATGGGATTAATTACAAACTGTATGGTAAGAGTCATCAGATGGTTTGAGACAATTCTTATGCAGTTTTTGGCAGAGTGCCAGGCCGATAGTGAAGCCTTAGTAAGTTTTGAATATTTGTATTACAAGGGCTAGAAATCCTGGTGGAAATCTCTGATGAGAAGTAATTTTTGTGCACTTCTCTGAAGACAGGGTTGTTAATTGCCAAGTGTGACCCTGTTCTCTTCCAGGTTTCTGAGGTTCATGGATGTCAGTTCAATTTAAGGATCCTTTCCAATTCCACAATCAAAAGACAGACTATCTGTGAACCGTGCAGCCCTGACTTGGAAGGATGCTTTGGGCTTGGTTTTTCTCCACAGTGTTTTCTCTGGCTGTGCAGTCAGCTGGACACACGCATCTGCATCCACATTCCATCCCTTAGGTTGAGCTGGTGTGGGCCCACCCCTAAAGCAGCAGGACTAAGCCTGATGTGTTTTGTCTATTTCAGATGGCTATATAGTCTATGGACATGAAAATAAAACTACATTTCTGCTCAGTGTTATTCCTAAGGTACATTTTGAATTGGAAAAGGTGGGTGGGTTTTGTCCAAATTCTATTCTGTAATAATAAGGTTCCCATGCTTTACACAGAGTAGCCCTTTATGATTGTCTGATGGCACAGGGTATGACCAACGACCATGAAATGGGACTGATACAGAAACTCTGTGCTCTGCAGCCCTGGGGTAGCATGGTAAAGTATTCCGTAGATGGTGGTTTTTCATTCTGTAAAATGTTGATGTTAAGTGATGCTCATCTTCTCTAATCAGAATAGGTTATTCTAGGTCAGAGAAAATTAATTGTCTTTGAGTCTGTTTTCCTTGTATGGCTCTTTGCTTATCTTCCAGTCGGCATACGGCTTCTCGGCAAGGATGCTTGCCTGGATCGAGACACCAAGGGAAACAGAAGAGTCTAGCAAACTTAGTGGGATGGTGGCAAGGTAAAACCATGGCTTATTTATGCAGCAGAGGATCTGATCATTGCCTTTGTTATTCTGGGCTAGGTTGAGGTCATTGTCAGATGAAACTGGATAACTTAGAAAATGGGAAAAAATGGCCTGACCTGTGGTGGTACAGTGGATAAAGTGTTGACCTGGAATGCTGAGGTTGCCGGTTCGAAACCCTGGGCTTGCCTGGTCAAGGCACATATGGGAGTTGATGCTTCCTGCTCCTCCCACCTTCTCTTTCTCCCTCTGTCTCCTCTCCTCTCTCTCTCTCTCTCTCTCTCTCTCTCTCTCTCTCTATATATATATATATATATATATATATATATATATATATATATATTAGAACCTATATATTAGGTTCATTTTGATATAACTTCTCTGTTTTATGGTACTTTCTTGTCAATGCTGGCTTGTAGTAAGGGAACAGGGAGAAGCACAGGGCATGGAGAAGAGTCCAGGGAACTGGGGCAAAGTTCTGAGGAAAATAATCTCCACACTGTAAGTATATCTGTCATTTTAAATGGCACGTGGAGGAAAAGCAAGCAAATATAAATAAGTTTGAATCAGTGTAAATAACACAGTTTTTATCCCTGGAACGTAGAAAAATGACAGTTGACAGTTTTATGACACTGCCATTCCGTTGTCACATGCTGCACTCCCAGTATGTGCCAGGCGGGGGGGGGGGGGGGTCTCTCCCCACACAGAGTGATCCCTGTCAACTAGCATTCAGCTAATCAGGGTCTCCTCCCCCTCCTTAGCCATTATGGCTGAAGTCATCCTTTTATTTTTTTGCTGAAGGCATTCTTAATTCTATCATACCTTTTCTCTCCTCTATTCCACTGATACTCAAACCTTGTTAAGTCCCCTCAAATATGCCAAGTTTAAGATAGAAATTTCTGACAGCAGCCCCTCAAGGCCAAGTTCATGAGTGATTCATCTTCGTATCCCTCATACCACATGACAAAATCTGTCCCCACTTAGCCAGAAGTCGGTACCCATGTTATTTATTAAATAAATGTTTTTGCACATGTCAGTGTCCATTTAACTCCTGCTCTGCAATCGGAGAGGTATGTCCTCTACTGGAGTGTCCAGCACTTGTGTGACCTTGGGCAGTCCTGTCCTTCTGGTCCCCAGTGGAGCCTTCTGTGGTGCTGAAGGATATCAGACCCTCCAGCTGCTGCTGGTGGCCAAGAAGACCTGTGTTCTCTGCTCTGAGCTCTTTAGCTAGCTCTGTTCTCATCAAAACGATGTCAAAAGCAAAGGCTACAACCCAAGTCAAACATTCGTAAGAGGTGTAAAAAGGGAATTATTTGCTCAGGTAACTGAAGAGTCTGAGGAATAGTTATAAGGAAAGTATAACCTCAGGCTTGTCTGAATTCAAGTATGTGTCACTGAAATTAGTCTCTGTCTATCTGTGTCTGTTTGCTTCTGCTACTCTCTGTCTGTGTCCTTTTCTCTCCAGTTTTCTCCAAGTGAGATCTCTCCAAGGAAAGACCTAGACTGCCACCAGCAACTCCAACATAGAGCAAGTCTGATGGAAAGAGGATCTGTTTCCCAAGAGTTTCATCTCAAGTTCCAGGCCTGACTTTCATTGGCTGGAGAAAGCATGTTTGTCCTTTAAGCAATCACTGAAGTGGAGGCATTGGTCCTGTGCCCGTTCCCAGGGCTGGGGGTAGGTTAGCCACATAGGACCACATGGACTAAAATAGGGATGGGGTTATTCATGAAGTGAAAGGGCCACTGCATGGGGCACTGGGAGCTGTCTTCTACAAGGCCCGTTGTCACAGCAGCTAATAAATAGTGGCTTTGGGGCCCCTTTGGCCATAGCCCCAGTTCCTTCTCCCACCCCAAGGCCTATGTTCTGAAGCTGAATACCTGAGCCAAGACCTTCTCCAGCTAGTCCTAGAAAGGGTGGCAAAACCAGGAGGTGGACGTTTCCCAGAGGCCACATACAGGCAGGGATTTGGGTTGCGCCCAATTCACTGGGTCAACCTGTGACCCGCATTTTCTGAGTTTTCAGTGGGTGTGTGGTGTGCTGCCCGGAACCCCACTCAGGACCTGGCACTCCTTCTCAGCTGTCAGGGGCATCTGCCTGTGCACAGCTCACCGCCGAGTCTCTCTGGGAATTGCCTCTGGGCAAACGGAGTGCTCACCCAACAGTAAGCCACCATCTGGGCAGGCCCATATTCAATAACAGGGTTACAGAGGCCTGGCTGATCACGCCGGCTCAGGACCCTCTGAAGCAACCCGCGCCCCCATCCCTGGCCCCAGAACTGACTGAGGAATTCACGCAGGCCTTTGCCACAATTGTTCTGCTGTTTAACTTCCCTCTGCCCACCTGCTTCTCTGCCCCTGCCCTATACCCACAATAATCCCCCTGCATGCAAATCTCCAAGTCCCAGAATCCTTTTCTGAGGAAACAAACTATGACAATTTATGCAGCACCTAAAAACTTAAAATCCAAGGATTTATCCACTACTGAAGCAGGATGAATTTGTCAGAAAAACTTCAAGCTTGAAGTCAGACAATCTCAGTTTTGAATTTGCTACTTACTAGCTGGAAAAGTTTAGGTAAGTTACTTACCCATTCTTGCTATATATCCTCACCTGAAAATGAGGATATTAATAACGCCCTCTCCTAGGATGGTTGGGAGATTTAAGTGAAATATGTATAAAGCGCTCAGCATAAGAAGGACCCAGTGTGGCGCTGTCGTGATTTTCCTGTCTCCAGTATGGCTAAGTGTACACAACCTCAGTACAGACACGAAGGTGCACCCACAGTCCACACCTAGTGTCGGCAAAGATTCAGTGACCAGGCGATGGCTCACACTGATCGAAACTGAAGTTCAGTCCTCTTTCTGGAGAATAAAGAGATAACATCCATCAGGAGCCCTGAAAACGCTATACTCTTTGACCCAGAGAATCCAATTATAGGCATTTCCTCTAAGGAAATCATCACAGTTGTGACCTCAAACTGATAGATTGGGATATCTTATTTATATCAGTATTTATAAAACAAAAGTCGAGGAATTACCTAATATCAAATAACAGAACTTTTTCAATCAATTATAGTATATGCTTATGAGAAAATAAAATGCAGCTATTAAATATATACTATAGAAACAAAGTTAATGATAAGAAAATAAATTCAGGACAATCATAAGTGAAAAAACAGCTGACAAAATAGTAGTGTAGAATGTGATCCCAACCTTTATAGCCATGGAAAGAGTATGTCCTCCGTCCCTCTGTCCCTTTCTCTCTCTCTCTCTCTCTTTCTCACGCAGTCACACATAATCTGAGAAAAAGGTTAAATGGTCACATATAAAAAGTCAAAATGTTATCAGTCATTATTCTTGAATGAACTAGATGGGGTCCTCAGGTTACGACAGTCTCAACATACGACATTTCGAGTTTACGACCGTCACTCCTATAAAAATTGAGATGTGAGTGTTTCAGCTTATGCCATTAGTGTTGCACAGTGATGACAGATTCAATAAGGTCTACAGAGTTGTTACAGATGCCTTGCAATGCTATAGGCAGATTTTGAAGAGAAGTCATCAACCTTCCAGACTAGCCTGGAACAATTTTTTAAGAAGGTAGAGAGGCTTGCAACAGATACTGTTCCCTCTACATCAGCTGCTTTTCAAGATGAAACACCTGTAGCACAGGTAGGATCATCTCCAGTGTCTCCTGCATGTTCCTTAGTCAATCCTGATTCACTGACCCAGTATCTCCAGCACCTTCTGCAGGTCCTTCTGCCTCTCCAGCTCCCTCCTTCCAATAGGTCATTCTTTCCCACCTTCCAATGCCCCTTCCAGTGTGCAAGTCAACCACCGGAATAAAGGTAAGAACTTTTTTTATACTCATTTTTTATCATTTTTCATGTTAACACAGTGCAGTGTATAGGACAGTATATTTATGTTCTTTTCCTTTTTCTGTGGATTAGTTGTTTTTGTGTTCTAGATTATGATTTTACAACTGTGTCAGGACAGGAAAATACTTAGGCTAGGGTGTGTTTTGACTTATACCAAAATTCAGGTTATGTCATTGTCATAGAAACAGAACTGTGGAACCTGAGGATTCCCTATATGGTAATATTAATTCTCTCCTTTTACTTTTCTGCATGTTGAAAATTTTCTACAATAAACATTTATCCATTTTGTAAAATTTTGTGGGGTTTTTTTTTGACAGACAGAGAGGGAGTCAGAGAGAGGGACAGATAGGGACAGACAGATAGGTAGGGAGAGAGATGAGAAGCATCAATTCTTCGTTGCAGTACATTAGTTGTTCATTGATTGATTTTTCATATGTGCCTTGACTGGGGGGCTACAGCAGACTGAGTAACCCCTTGCTCAAGCTGGCAACTTTGGGCTCAAGCCAGTGACCCTGGGCTTCAAGCCAGAGACCTTTGATCTCAAGCCAGCGACCATGGGGTCATGTCTATAATCCCACGCTCAAACCAGGGACCCTGTGCTCAAGCTGGATAAGCCTGCGCTCAAGTCGGTGACCAAGCTGGTGAACTCGGAGTTTCAAACCTGGGTCCCTGAACGTCCCAGTCCAATGCTCTATCCACTGTGCCACTACCTGGTCAGACCATGTTATAAATTTTTTAAAAAGTTTTATTCCTTAAATGGCATCTGTTGGATTAAAGTTGAAAACAAAACTACCAATGGCTAAACGCTGGTAATTGCCCAAACTAGGATCCTGCCTTTTAACACTTTAAAAGCATTTCAGAAATGCCAGTTAAATAAGTCCCTAAAAAAAACAAGAAGAAAATACACATAGACAGTTAACAGTGTGGCGGTGGCCAGAAGAAGAAGGGAGGACAGGTGGTGGTGGGCAGAGGGGGGCGAACTGAAGACAGAGAGAGATGTTGCTAGGGGCTGGGGCACACAATGCAGTGAGTGATGGTGGTTAGTTGGGTTGTGCACCTGAAATCTGCGTGGTTTTGTGAACCAATGTCATCCCAATAAATTTGATTAAAAACATAAAGAAGTGGAGCAACAAATCGATGTTTTTGTCTCACTGTCTCTCCCCTTCCTGTCTTTCTAAAACAGAAATATAGAAAGGGGGGAAGAAAGGAAATACTACATAAATTAGTTCTAAGAAACTCCTGCTGGCCGTAATTTTTCAGGGAAGCAATTGCAAGGACAAATGCTGTCTATTGTAAGACACATAACTCACTCTCAGTAACAGGTTACATTCAATACGCTCACCAGGACGAGAAGTAAATTGTTGGCCCTGGCCAGTGGCTCAATGTATAGAGCAGTGGTTCTCAAACTTTTTGAAGTCGGGGCGCATTTAAAATCCTACAAATAATTGTAGGCACATTATATACAAATTTCTGAGAAATGTTATAATAATTAAGTCAAATATTAAAGAAAAAATATAAAGTCCAATCATTCTTTTATGGTAATTAAATGAAATAAATACAACAAAATTAAATTTATTCTGACATTAAAAATAATTTTTATGTTACATGTTTTGAGTTATGCTTTTTAGAATTCATAAAAAAAGAGGGGTTAAAGAATAAAAAAACATTAAAAAATTATCTTTTTATATATATAGATACATTCTTAGTAAGATTTAGTAAATTTGGCAGGTCCTGGTGCAAATGTATTAAGTTTATTTCATTGTTGTGTTTATGAGAAACATGAGCCTGATATGTCCTAGCGATTTCTTCAATGTTTGGGCATATATTTGAAAGGCAAACTCTCATTTCCTCGTCAATATATTGAAGAATTCCTCTCCTTTTACTCTTAATTATGTTGAGTGCAGAAAACCCCCACCATACATATCATCTTAACTTTACACCAAACAAAGGATAGAGGAAACTTGCCTCCAGTCTTTCCGGAGAACATGGGAGTAGTGTAAACAATCCAGCACCACAGCTTAACAGCCTTTTACAACCTAATCAAGCAAGTGAGGTGGGGGTTGGGCAGACTGTCAGCTTACAGCCAATTCCCCACACCTCTGTCCCCCAAAAATCTAAACTCCAAAAACCCTGTTAATTTTTTGGTTCACAACAGGCACATATTTCTCTGGAAAACCATAGGGTGCACCAGTGTGCCCTGGCATATACTTTGAGAACCATGGGTATAGAGTGTCAGCCCAGCATAGGGACATCAGTGGTGGGATTCAGCCGGTTCACAGCAGTTCAGCAAACTGATACCTATTTTTTTTTTTTTTACTTTGGTGAGCTGGTTGTTAAAGTGGCACTTGTAATCAGGGTTCTCTCTAAGGTGGGTACCTGGGCAGCCGCCCAATGTGGAAATCACAAATTTACATTCCTTACTCTTTTTTAATGTTCATTTGCGCATAGTATATTCTAAGCATCCATAGTAATGTTCATTCCATCCATGGGTGAAAAAAATTTGATGAAACTATGCTTGTAATATTTATTTATTCATTTCATAGAATTATTATAATTTTGATAAAGTATTACATTTTAATTCCCTTGTGTTTGTTACTTTAGTAAACAAATATATAACGTCAAGAGAAAAGTGCCAGCCTGACCAGGCAGTGGCGCAGTGGATAGTGTCAGACTGGGACACAGAGGACCCAGGCTCGAAACCCTAAGGTCTCCCGCTTGAGCACAAGCTCATCCGGCTTGAGCACAGGCTTACCAGCTTGAGCCCAAGGTCGCTGGCTTGAACAAGGGGTCACTCGGTCTGCTGTAGACCCCTGGTCAAGGCACATATGAGAAAGCAATCAATGGACAACTAAGGTGCTGCAACAAATTGATGCTTCTCATTTTTCTCCCTTCTTGTCTGTCTGCCCTTATCTGTTCCTCTATATGTTTCTCTTTCATTCAAAAGAGAGAGAGAGAGAGAGAGAGCCAAACAACTGGGGGGAGGAGGGGGAGTGACAACTTCTACTGTTTTTGTCAGGTATTATTTAATATTTTTTCATTAATACTTCAAAACTCTTTCTTAGAGCATAATCTAGTTTTGTGTACCTCTTTTATTGTTCTTATTTAAGTATTAAATGCATGAAATAATAAACTACCTTTCAGTATATGGGTTTTTTTTTACTTAAAACAGTCATTAGGGCAGAGAACCAGTTGTTAAATTATTTGAATCCCACTGCTGATGGACATTCCAGGTTTGATTTCTGGTCAGGGCACACATGAGAAGTGACCATTGCTTCTTCCGCCCCTCACCCCACCCCACCCCCCATAGTCAGTGGCTTGACTGGTTCCAGCATGGCCCCAGGGGCTGAGGATAGCTGGGTTGATACAACTGTCAGCCTCAGGTGTTAAAAATAGTTCAGTACTCGAGCACTGGCCACAAATGGGGTTGCTGGGTGGATCCTGGTTGGGGCACATGTGGAAGTCTGCCTTACTATCTCCCCTCCTCTCACCTATAAAAAAAAAAAGTGAATTGCTACATGTGTCTGCAAGGTCCATGTAACTTGAAGGGCATTTATTTTCATGTACCTATACTTTCCTTCTATTGGCCATTTTTCTGAATCTAAAGTTAAGATCCACAGCCCAACAATAAGAAAAATTATTTGAAATTAAAATTTCCCTGAAAAATCCATAGATCCTCACCCCATTCAGCTTAGGCAGCCAGATAAGTAAAGGCTGCAGCTATGAACACTGAGCAATTCTTTCCTTACCTTTTTTCTTCCCTTTTTTTTCTCTCCTACTATTCTTGTTTTCATGCCCTTCTATTTTTTTTTTGCATTTCTTTCCCTTCCTAGCACATCGCTGCTTCTGAGGTTGTGGAGAGCCTTCCTAAGCCTCAGGAAAGCCACAATAAGCCTTCGGCATAGCTAGCAGCCAGATCGAGTTTCACTCACTCCGCTCCTTGCTCCTCGTAGCAACCACAGCGCTCCATCACACATAGCTCCTTCCTTCTCCCTCATGGGCACCTCAAACCCAAATTACTGAGCAATACTGGAGCACGCCATCACTAAGCCATTCTAATGCATGCTGGGGGTGGGCCCGAACAACACTCTTCATGTGATACTCTGCATTAGTCTTGACGTCTCTGGTAAGCCACCCATGAGCATCCACAAACAACGAATCCATGGGCTGCCTGTTACCCCCTTGGCTCAGGAGACTCCCTAGTGCAAACTAGGAAGCAGCTTAGCTTGGATAGGGAGGAGAGAAATCTGAGCCTCAGGTTTAAACACAAAAAACAGCCATCAAGTCAGCTCGCAATTGGACTGAGCCAGAATATACTGGAAAGTGGAGCAGTTATGGGGTCTGAAGAGCCTACTCACTCTGCTGGACCAGAGCCAGGGCAACAGCAGACTGATGCTCAGTGAAACAGTGCAGGGACTGGCCAGTTTTACTGCCTGGGTTCCTTGGCTGGGCTGAGTTTGGGAAATGGGAGGGTGCTTATTCCCAAGGCTGTTTCAATCAAGCTGCAAGTCTTTAATCCTGCTGTCATTTTTCTGTGATTAAAATCCCATAAGCAACATCATGTGCCATTTTTATTTTCCAGGGCAGATGTGTGTGTGTGTGTGTGTGTGTGTGTGTGTGTGTGTGTGTGTGTGTGTGTGTGTGTATATATTTAGATTTTATTTATTGATTTTACAGAGAGAGGAGAGAGACGGGGGTGGAGGGATGAGAAATATCAACTCATAGTTGCTTCATTTTAGTTGTTCATTGATTTCCTGTCATGTATGCCTTGACCAAGCAAGCCAGGTTTTTGAACTGGCAGCCTCAGCATTCCGGGTTGAGATTCTATCCACTGTGCCACCACAGGTCAGGCTGACCAAAATATCTTAATAAAAACTGAGAGCCATACATGTTGAGTCTGAGATGAAGTCAGGATGAAACCAATGGAAGAAAAAGGCCATAGGACCAGAGGTGTTTAACTTTATGTAAAAATGACATAGAAAAGTACATCCGTGCAGGTCTCAGAACCAAACAGGCTTGGGTGTGTATTGGAATCAACAGGTGGGAAGATGAAAATATGGGTAAATGTGAAAGAGTTCAGTCATTATGGAATTAGGTTGGACTACAAATTCGAGGCCAAGTGCTTTTTATCTGGGTTTGGTGTGACTGATTAAAAAACATAAATAGTAAATTTTCAAGACATGGCTTTTTTATTAAGACTTCACACTGTCACTTTACATTTAATTTCTTTACATTTTGTATTTGCAAATGCAGCTGTAGCTATGGGATGCTAGCACAATTCTGCAAGCAACTGATACTGTAACAGGCAAACTTCACTTAGTCTTCTGCAAGTTTCTATAATAGCATCTTGATTGTCTGAGATGAGAAAATACAAGCTTCCCTTCCATGCTATAGACCCTGTGTGTGAGACCCAGAGAGGAGGAAGAAGGCAGCCTCATTTCTGATAATAAAAAAAAGTTCCCTTGAGCCCTTATACCCTACTGTAACCAAAATGTTAAGTATTTAAACACCCACCTCCAACTGCCACTCTTATTGGGAAACCTTCTCTGTCTGTGAATGGTTTTCTGTATCAAGTCTGAATTTCTCCCAGCATGGCGTGGCTGTTTTACCATCCCATCAGCCAGCCAGGACCTTGCAAAGTGCATCCTTCTCCCTGGCCAGCTGGTCTTTCCCCAGTCCCCCTCTCTGCTGCTGCTGACCCTCTCCAGTGGAACATTCCTCCCCTCCACCCATCATGGTACGTGGCCACCTCCCACAGAGGCTGGGCACAGTCCATTTAGCTCAATATATGCAACAACCAGTCATGCTAGATTATTAGTCCTATTGTATAGATAAGGAAGTTGAGACTCAGAAAGACTCGGGAACCAGACAAACCTCACAAGATGTGGAACCAGGATCCGAACCCAGGTCTGCTGTATGCCAGACTCTCAGCACTTAATCACTGCCTCTCCTGCCATCTTTCTGGTCCCACTCAGACCTAACTCTGTTTGAAGCTCAGTCTTGTCAGCCAGGCCCACATTGTTCCCACCCACAAAACCACAGAGCTGAGCACTGAACTTTTATCTGACTGCTCTGCATGTATGTTTCAATTCCCAACTGACTTTTCAACTCCTCTAGGGCAGAGACTACCTCCCATAAGACCCTTAAACAACACACACACACGAGCTCTCACTTAACTGGTGTACATAACAGTGAGGATCCAGATATGCCCGCAAGGAGGAGCAGCACCCCTCCCTGACCCGCTCCCCCAAGAAGAGGAAATAGTAACCTGATGGGAATGGTTTCCAAGACAGTGAGTGGGAACAGTGGGAACTTCCAGGATGCCCTCTTTTATTCCTTCTTTCCTCCACATGGGCTTATGTGGTGACATAAGGCAGTCCACTCCCACGGGAGAGAAGGCTGGGCCAACCTGCTCTTCCTCCAAACACATGAGCTTGGGTACTCTTGCTCCCTGTCTCCTGTGCCATCCCATGTGTCTGGTTATAGGGTAGGTAGATTTTGAAATGTGGGTTTGAGCTAAAGATTGTGAAGAGGCCATTGGGCCTTTACAGTAGGTTGGGTTGGGTGCTCAAGCCTAACCCAGCCCAACCAACTTCTTCATTGAGTCTGAGCTAGCCAATAATAAATACAATAAATATTAATGTGTTACATTATCCCCACTTGCTGTTGTTTCCTGCATATATTCTTCTCTTGAGGACCCTCTAGAGATAGGATTCAGGCCCCTCTCTCCCCTAGCCAAATGCCACTTACTAGTGCCCCCGAGGCTCATGATCTCGCCAACATCCCTGCGCATAGGTTCTTGGTTGTTCACTTTCCTCTCTGAATTCATACAAGTTTTAAAGGCAGACTTTCTAGGAAGATACCTTCTTGGAACTTTGTGGTATGCATATGCTTGTGTAAGTGTGTTCTTTGCAAGTTACAGTCAACAAAGCAATATGAAGCATGAGCTTTTGTGCCAGCCTGGGTCCTCTAAGAAGATGCTAAGAGGTCTGAGAAGGTACTTTATTAGAAAAGATGCCCCAGTGAAAGGAAATAAGGCAGAAGCCAGGAAAGGCTGGGAGAGCCCTAAGACTGTGACACAAGTCGAACCCCAGGTGACAGAGAGAGAAAGAGAAAGTTGGGAAGCTGTCTTTGATTTTTCCATAAAGTCAAAGGAAAGTTCAGCAAAGGCGCCAGGGAGTTCTTGAGCAAAGGTGGCTGTCAGAAGCAGAGAGCTGCTCATGGGAAGCGTGGCCTCAGCACAAAACCAAAGCAATTCTGGGCCCCAGTCACGCTCTGGAAAGTGAGGGGATGGAAAATGTCTGCTCCTGCCATCACAGCTGCCATGCCTTGTCAATAATTGCTGCCTGCCTTGAATTTTCATTGCAAAACCATTCTCATTTCTTCCTGAGACTTCAATTTCCAAGCAGCAAGAGGAAGAACTACAGTTCATTCAGCAAGGAAGGCTTCAAGCTGAGCACATGCAAACTGTTCAGAGCCTGTCAGCTTGGGAGTCTTAGGAAAACTCCAGAGACAGTATACCTTCTTCTAACATTTCATACTGTAAAAGCAAAGTGGGTTCTTACATTCCTCATGTCTATGCCTGTCACCTAACAACTTTTACTATTATTGGAAAAGCGTGACCCAGACCCAGTACACAGGAGCTATATCATATCAGAGGCCTTGATTCTGCAAAGAGGAAGTTGCTGTGATGCAGTCCCTTCATGATGGGAGTCACAGTCAGGATGTTGTAGTCTCCAGAGAATGCTCATAGTAAACAGACACTATTCTGACTCCTCTGGTGCAGGGACTTGTTAGAGTAGCTAAAGGTTTGCCTATTTGGTTAACTGCATAAATGCCTCTCAGTTAGAGCTATGTAGAGAAAGCTGTTTCCTCAGCAAAATCCATGAGACCCTTACTTCGCTGGCATAAAGTTTGGCATAAAGCTCATCTGGTCCTATGTTTAGTCTGGCCAACAGAAACTCATGGAAGTGAAGTGAGCCCTTTCAGTCCAGACCTCCCTTCCAACACACACTCCTCCCTCTTCTCCACCGACTTGTGGGCTGAAAAGAACTAGGACACAACGGAGCATGGTACTTGGGTCCCTAGATGACCACCCTTCTTCCACCTATATTAGAGCCCGACACAGAGAGAAAAAAATTGTACAATGTAAAGTCATTGAGAATTTAGAGTTATCAGTAATAACAGCTACATTTGTTCACTATTAATAGCACAGCATTTTCCCTTAAGAGCCATGAACTGGCCTTGTCTGGTTGGCTCAGTGGTAGAATGCTGGCCCAGTGTGTGAATGTCCCGGATTCAATTATTGGTCAGGGCACACAGGAGAATTCCCCATTTGCTTCTCTACCCCTCCCCCATGCACTTCTCTCTCTCTCTCTTCCCCTCCCGCAGCCAAGGCTCAATTGGAGTAAGTTGGCCCTGGGCACTGAAGATGGCCTCAACCTCAGGTACTAAGAAGAGCTTGATTGCTCAGCAGCAGAGCAACACCCCAGATGGGAAGAGTGTCATCCCCTAGTGGGCTTGCCAGGTAGATCCCAGTCAGGGCCCACGTGGGAGTCTATCTCTCTGACTCCCCTCTTCTCACTAAATAAAAAAAATAAAATAATAAAAAAAAGAGCCATGACCTGTTCTAGTCAGACTTTTCTATGTGCTGAAAGCATATGAAACAAGCTAAAAGTCAAAAGATTGCCTTCTTATAAACCAGCTTTATTGAGGTTTAGTTGTTATAGAAAAAATTGGACATAATTAATGTATACAATTTGATAATATGCATTCACTCATGAAACTGTCAGCACAACCAAGGTAACAAATATATCCATCAGCTCCGAAAGTTTCCTCTTGCCCCTTTGTTTCTCTTTTCTTTTGTGGTTAGAACTCATATGGTGATAGCCACCACCCTGCAGATGTTTAGGTGCATGGTACAGTGTTGCTGTCGAGAGAACCAGCGGCTCTTTAGAACTTCTTCATCCAGCAGAACTGAAAGTTTATACATACCGAGGAACAACAACAACACCCCAGCCCTTCTCACCCCTCCCCCACACCCCTGGAAGCCATCATTCACTCCGTGTTTCTATGAGTTTGACTATTACAAATAACATATAAATGTGATATTGCAGTATTTGTCCTTCTGTGGCTGCCTTATTTTACTTAGCATAATGTCCTCTAGGTTCATCCATGGTGGATAGCAGAATTTCCTTCTTTTTAAAGGCTGAGAAAATATTCCCCTCTGTACATAGGTCACATTTTCTTTATCCATTCATCTGTTGATGAACAATTAGTTTGTTTCTGTATCTTGCTATTTAAAATAATTTGAGGAATGGGATTTCTTTAACCATCCTCTTCCCAGGAAAGCTGAGCTCCCAGCTATATGCAGGGCCATATCTGTGTTCTAGAGTAAAGCACTTCTATAGCTGAAAAGACTCCTTTACGTGTGCCCTCACCAATTCTTCATCTGGTTTCTGACCAGCACCTTAAACAAATGAAGCTTATGGCTTGCCCAAAACAGGTGCATTTTCATTATTTCGTGGAGGTGGATTGATTAGGAAAGAATATTAGGCTGTGGTTAAAGATACTTGATTTGCAATAAATATTTAGGACCTTACTATCTAAAAGTCCACAAGAGTAAACAAAAACAAAAACAAACCAAACAAAAACAAACCATGAGTCACTAACTGTGTCTCCACTTTGCATAAAGCTCGCCAGAGCACAATGATCAGTAGACTTAACTTTCGATGCAACCACTCAAATAGAATCACCACTAGTACTTATATTTCCAACATAAGCTCATCTTCACACTGTAAGAATCTTGTTAATCACTGCTCTAATGGGCCCAAAGCAAGAGAAAAACAAATAGCAAATTCCTAACTATAATGTTTATATTTCACTTGCTAAATAAATGACAGCTTCCAGAAGTAAAATTTCTACACATTTCTGAAAAGAACCACAGACATGGATCATTTACAGCAGAGCCTCACAGTTGCTGGGTGGTTGCACTCAACATAAATGAGTTACAAGTTCTCAGGAGACTGTCTTCTCCACTCTCTGTGGAACTGATGCTACCAAAGATCCCAGACCCACCAGAGTAATGTTATCCATTGACACCAGTATGTCACGATTATTGATGTTTTTCTATTATGGCCATGAGGTCAAAAGAATTGAAGAAGCAAGGATCTATATTAGCAACCTATATCCATACTGAACAATCACGATGCCTGGGACTGAAGTGGCAGAGACACCAACTTACACCGGCTTGAACGGTAAGGAAATACATTGGTTCATATAACAGACCTCCCAAAACATCTCTCACTTTGTCCTCACCCTGGGGGTGACTTTGTCCTCAGGATGCCTTTCCTCGTGGTACCAAAGTAACTACAGATGTTTCCCTCTTCATATCCAGAAAAAGCGGGAGGGGAAGCCATCACTTTTGCGAGCTGGCACTTGAGAGTGAGGACATTTCTTTCTCAAAGTCCCTGGTAGACCTGTTTACTAGACCGAATTGAACTCTGTGCCCCTTCCTGAACCAATCTGTCGGGCCCAGGGTGTGAGACTACCCCATTTACATCCTCTTAATGCAAAACACCCACAATCACGCAGTCTGTGAAGTGGGATACTGCGGCATTAGCAGCTCCCGCAACCCTGGACCATGATATGCATGAAGTCGTGGGTGTAATGTGATCATCTGCTTATTCCCTAACACATATTTATTTAAACATTACATATTAAAGTTTGGTCTAACACCTAATTGTATCATGTGACACCAGAGACACACACACCACACTTTGGCACTATGACCTCGAGAGAAGAGAGCAAGAAGTGTGCTGGCGTAAGAGGGTGAGCCATGGACGAACAGGGGCTGTAGCTGTTATAGGGTCAATGGGTCCCCGAACGGGACTGTAACAGGATTCACTGAGAAATGGTGGCAAATGAGAGCGAAGAGTTGGTGGACTGTGAATGACTGAGTTCGAGGCTGAGGAATTGGGTATCATTGCATAGGTAAATGCAATAATAGGGAGCCTTTTTGAGCTTTCCATCACAAGATGATGAAACAATTGTTTTAATACTATTAAACTGACAGGTCTATAAAAAATGTATTGGAGTGAAAGATCTTTGCAATAACAAGGAAATGAAGGCAGCAGGGTTTAAAGTAAGAAGAAGGGAAACATAGGAGGGGAACACTTCAAAGAACACTGGCGTGAAGAAGCTGGATGTGCAGCATGAAAAGGTGAGTAGTGCGGGGTGACTCCGGATTATTGGGACAGGCTCTTTAACACAGACCCCCACACGGCCCAGAGCCACTGAGTGTGTGTGTTCGGTGGGGACAGGGGTAGACTCAGACTAGGGTTTCTGGCTAACCCACACTCTGGCTCCCTAGCCAGCAGCCTCTCAAGGCTTTCCTAACTCATCACTGCATCTGTTGTGGGAAAACCTGACCTCCAAGGGCAGTGACACCACTGAATGAGTGAGTGGTCACACCAAATCAGCCCTGAATGTCAGACCCCTCATCCACGCTGAGCCTCCTTCTTCCTCATCAGGATCGGGGCTGGACACCTCCCTTCCGACAAAAAACCTGCCCCATTTCTGCCCCTGCCCCTTAGTCATGCCCTTCCTCCCTTTAGAAGTTAGTTCCAGTCCAGACCCTGCACCATAGGCCTGGGACGGGTCTTCTGTGTAGAGGGCTGTCACAGAGTTCCGTTTCTAGAGCATCAAATCTCCCTGGTGCCTGCTGGGCAGCTTCATAGGAGAGTGGACAAAAGGAGCAGGTGCTGGTGAGGAGCTGCTGTGGGATCAGTCCCTCATGGCCAGAACAGTGCTGGCGGCCTCCCCACTCACTCTCTGTAGAATTTTAACCAATAATTTCCACCCTGTATTCCGGATTCTGGGGCTACTGTTTCTCACCGCTCCTGGCGGGCAGCCACCATGGCCCTCTGGAAACAGCTCCTAGCAGCTGCTCCCAGAGCGGCAGAGATAAAAGGTCCACTGCACGTGGCTGCCTTGCTGCTCCTGCACCTGTGATCCCAGAAGTCAGGAGCACCCGGTTGGCTGCATCTGGAACGAGGGCAGCATAGCACCTGCGCTCCCGGGCCAGGTCGTGGGGAACTGAGGCTTCCTGCTATTTTGTCTCTGAGGTGCTAAGAAATTGAGAGCTGTCAGGGTAGCCAGGGAGGTCACCTCTTCACAAATGCCTGATCAGCTGGCCAATGCCACTTGGGCAAAATTGAGTGCTGGCTTATAAACATCTTCTTGAGTCTCTCTTTCTCTTTATTTGAGACTATATCCTGAAGCTAGACATTACTGGAAAATGTACAAATAGAAATGGTCAGGTCTAACTTTCTGCTTCCCATTCTTTCTGTTATGTTTAGAAAGCAATCCTCAGTGCAAACAGTAGTAGTTGTAGCAATGCAATACTATTATACGCAGGTGTTTTCTATGTGCCACAGAATACACTAGGAACCTTAACTGTGTTATCTGATTAAATTAACACAGAAACCCTGTGAATTACACACTATTTTCACTCCTGTTTTACAGATAAGAAAACAGAATTTAACATGTTAAAATGTAATACTGCATAATGTAGCGCAGCAAATAAGGAGCACAGAACAAAACAGCAAGTAAAGCCCAGAGGTAGTAGAAGGAAGGAAATAATAAAAATCAGAGCAGAAATAAATGACATAGAAGCTAAAGAAACAATACAGAGGATCAATGAAACCAGGAGCTGGTTCTTTGAAAAGGTAAACAGGATCGATGAACCTTTAACCAGACTCACCAAGAAAAAAAGAGAGAGGACTCAAATAAATAAAATTAGAAATGAGAGTGGAGAAATAACAACTGACACAACAGAAATACAAAATATTGTAAGAAAATACTATGAAGAACTGTATGCCAAAAAACTAGACAACCTAGATGAAATGGACAAATTCCTTGAAACATATGGTCTTCCAAAAATTAATCTGGAAGAATCAGAAAACCTAAACAGACCAATTACAACAAATGAGATCAAAACAGTTATCAAAAAACTCCCCAAAAAGAAAAGTCCTGGGCCTGATGGCTTCACAAGTGAATTCTACCAAATATTCAAAGAAGAAAAAACTCCTATCCTTCTCAAGCTACTTCAAAAAATTCAAGAGGAGGGAAAACTTCCAAGCTCCTTTTATGAGGCGAGCATAATTCTGATTCCAAAATCAGGCAAAGACAATACAAAGAAAGAAAATTATAGGCCAATATCCCTGATGAATTTAGATGCTAAAATTCTCAACAAAATATTAGCAAACCGGATCCAGCAATATATGAAAAAAATCATATACCATGATCAAGTGGAATTTATTTTGGGGAGGCAAGGCTGGTACAATATTTGCAAATTAATCAATGTGATTCATCACATAAACAAAAGGAAGGAGAAAAACCACATGATAATTTCAATAGATGCAGAAACAGCATTTGATAAAATCCAGCACCCATTCTTGATCAAAACTCTCAACAAAGTGGGAATACAGGGAACATACCTCAACATGATAAAGGCCATCTATGACAAACCCACAGCCAACATCATACTCAATGGACAAAAATTAAAAGCAATCCCCTTAAGATCAGGAACAAGGCAGGGGTGCCCCCTTTCACTGCTCTTATTCAACATAGTTCTGGAAGTCCTAGCCACAGCAATCAGACAAGAAAAAGAAATAAAAGGCATCCAAATTGGAAAAGAAGAAGTAAAACTATCATTATTTGCAGATGATATGATATTGTATATAGAAAACCCTAAAGTCGCAGTCAAAAAAACTACTAGACCTGATAAATGAATTCAGTAAGGTGGCAGGATATAAAATTAATACTCAGAAATCAGAGGCATTTTTATACACTACCAATGAACTGTTAGAATGAGAAATTAAGGAAGCAATCCCCTTCACCATTGCAACCAAAAAAATAAAGTAGCTAGGAATAAATTTTACCAAGGAGATTAAAGACTTGTACTCGGAAAATCATAAAACATTGATAAAAGAAATCAGGGAAGATACAAACAAGTGGAAGCATATACCATGCTCATGGTTAGGAAGAATAAACATCATTAAAATGTCTATATTACCCAAAGCAATTTATAAATTCAATGCAATAACAATTAAAATACCAATGACTTACTTCAAAGACATAGAACACATATTCCAAAAATTTATATGGAACCAAAAGAGAACATGAATAGCCTCAGCAATCTTGAAAAGGAAGAATAAAGGGGGAGGAATCACACTTCCGGATATCAAGTTATACTACAAGGCCATTGTACTCAAAACAGCCTGGTACTGGCATAAGAACAGGCATATAGATCAATGGAACAGAACAGAGAACCCAGAAATAAACCCACAGTTCTATGGACAACTGATATTTGACAAAGGAAGTAAGAGCATACAATTGAGTAAAGACAGTCTCTTTAACAAATGGTGTTGGGAAAATTGGACAGCTATCTGCAAAAAAAAAGAAACTAGACCACCAACTTACAACATTCACAAAAATAAACTCAAAATGGATAAAAGACTTAAATGTAAGCCATAAAACCATAAGCATCTTAGAAGAAAACATAGGCAGTAAGCTCTCTGACATCTCTCACAGCAATATATTTGCTGATTTATCTCCCCGGGCAAGTGAAATAAAAGACAGGATAAACAAATGAGACTATATCAAACTAAAAAGCTTTTGTGCAGCTAAAGACAATAAGAACAATAAAAAGACAAACTACACAATGGGAGAACATATTTGACAGTACGTCTGATAAGGGGTTAATAACCAAAATTTATAAAGAACTTGTAAATCTCAACATCAGGAAGACAAACAATCCAATCAAAAAATGGGCAAAAGAAATGAATAGACACTTCTCCAAAGAGGACATACAGATGGCCAATAGAGAGATGAAAAACTGCTCAACATCACTAATCATCAGAGAAATGCAAATTAAAACCACAATGAGATATCACCTCACACCAGTCAGAATGGCACTCATCAACAAAACAACACAGAATAAGTGCTGGCGAGGATGTGGAGAAAAGGGAACCCTCCTGCACTGCTGGTGGGAATGCAGACTGGTGCAGCCACTGTGGAAAACAGTATGGAGATTCCTCAAAAAAATTGAAAATCGAACTGCCTTTTGACTCAGCTATCCCACTTTTAGGAATATACCCCAAGAACACCATAACACTGTCTCAAAAGAAGAAATATACCCCCATGTTTATGGCAGCATTGTTCACAATAGCGAAGATCTGGAAATAGCCCAAGTGTCCATCAGTGGACAAGTGGATTAAAAAGCTTTGGTACAGGCCCTGGCGGTTGGCTCAGCGGTAGAGCATCGGCCTAGTGTGCGGAGGACCTGGGTTCGATTCCCAGCCAAGGCACACAGGAGAAACACCCATTTGCTTCTCCACCCCTCCGCCGCGCCTTCCTCTCTGTCTCTCTCTTCCCCTCCCGCAGCCAAGGCTCCATTGGAGCAAAGAAGGCCCAGGCGCTGGGGATGGCTCTGTGGCCTCTGCCTCAGGCGCTAGAGTGGCTCTGGTCGCAACATGGCGACGCCCAGGATGGGCAGAGCATCGCCCCCTGGTGGGCAGAGCGTCGCCCCATGGTGGGCGTGCCGGGTGGATTCCGGTCGGGCGCATGCGGGAGTCTGTCTGACTGTCTCTCCCTGTTTCCAGCTTCAGAAAAATGCAAAAAAAAAAAAAAAGAAAAAAAAAAAGCTTTGGTACATATATACTATGGAATACTACTCAGCCATAAGAAATGATGACATCGGATCATTTACAAGAACATGGATGGACCTTGATAACATCATACTGACTGAAATAAGTAAATCAGAAAAAACTAAGAACTATATGATTCCATACATAGGTGGGACATAAAAATGAGACTCAGAGACATGGACAAGAATGTGGTGGTTACGGGGTGGGGGGGTAGGACAGGGAGGAGGTTGGGGGAGGGGATGGGCGCAAAGAAAACCAGTTAGAAGGTAACCGAAGACAATTGGACTTTGGGTGATGGGAATGCAGCATAATCAAATGTCAAAATAACCTGGAGATGATTTCTATGAACATATGTACCCTGATTTATCAATGTCACCCCATTAAAATTAACTTTAAAAAAGAACAAAAAAAAAAAAAAAAAAAGGAGCACAGCCAGGACTGTAACTCAGGTTAATCAGGGTCTAGGGCAAGAGCATTTATGGAGCACAGTACTCAGACCATCGGCAGTAACTTAATTCATGATGCTCACCCTGCTTTTGCAATAGTCAAATGTATGGATTTCATGTAGTTAAATCTATTTTGACATACTAAACTGCCTTCTCTTCTCTCCTAAAACTAAAGAGAAAAACTGTCACATACTGTTGATGAAAGTATAAACTGGGACAACTGTTTTAGAAAACCATTGTCATTATTTACTAAAGTTGAAGATTTTCATATACAATGTGTCAGCAATTCTAGTCCTGGGTACCTGCCCATAAGGATGTGTGCACATATGCATCAGAAGAAATGTACAAGAATGTCCACAGCAGCATTACTTGTAGTAGCCCTAACCAGCAAATAACCCGAAAGAGCTAGCAAGAGAGGATGGACACAGATGTTGGGTATATTCACACAAAACATGGATGCCACTCAGCGATAATAAGACTCCAGTTGCACACAACATGGATAAATGCTGTGTTTGGGAAGCCAGACACAAAACACATATGTATGATTTGACTTAAAACTTCAAACACAGATAGAACTAAACTATAGTGTTTAGAGAGTCATATTTAGGTGATAAAATTATTAAGTGAAGCTCAGAAGTGATTACCATAAAAATCAGAAAAGTGAGAAGCTGGTCGGAAGTGGTCATAACAGGTAGAGGCCAGGAGAGGCTTCAGGCTCCTGGCAATGCTCTGGGTGTTGGCTTATGAAGGTAGTTACATGTGGCTTGCTTTATAATAATTGGTTAAAGCAAATGTATATTTTATGCATTTTCTAAATGTGTATATTTTATAGCAGAAATGGTTTAAAAACAAGTTAGGAAAGGAAAAGGCAAAATGCAGCTTTTGCTTTCAAATTCAGGTTAAAATATCTTGATAAGCAGCCCATCTTAGATTTTAATTGAAAGAATCTGCCCTCGCTGCAGTCACTTCCACCCTCTTTGTAGATCTGAAGCTCCCCACTCCCACCCCCTTTTAATCATTATTGGTTTTCTTATTAAAGAAATGTTTCCTTGCTCACACTATAGGTGACTGCACACTCAGTGTAACTTCTCTAAGAAGGAACAGACTGATTTTTCTGATCTGCTATTACAGAAGCAGATCTAGGCTTTTTTAGTCACTCAAGGATACCTTTTTAATAAGACGATGGTAACAGCAAGATTTATTATTTTAATTAACACATTTGTCTGAACTAGAAACATGGGCAACTCTGATCCTAGGAAAGATGCTTGGACAGAGCTGGGGATGGGGATGGATGGGCAGAACCACTGGGTCCAGCCCCAGCAGAAGGCAGCTCGGGGACCTCAGGCCAGAACATGCAGAGGAGTGGAGCACAGCTTCTGTGGGTTTTGAAGATCTACATAGGCAGCATATCAAGATACTCTGCTGGATGCCCTTAAACTCTAAATTCTAAAGGACATGGGTTTTAAGCTATGAGAATTCAGGACATGTTGAGGAATTTTTTTTTTTTTTTTAGTTCAGCAACAGAAAAAAATAAGTGGCGGAAAGCCTTGTCTCATGTTCTGCGAAGCAGCTGGCTCTCTTGACTGTGATTTGCACTGTCTTCCTGGGTAAGTAATCATCTCCACAGTCATACATCTGGTCAGACTAAACTTTGTTTTCCTGTTCTCTTCAATGACACATAGGAATGAATGAAACCTTTTCAAAGGTTTATGTGGCCCTCTATGATTACTTATTTCTGTATAATGGCAGTAGCGATAGTAAACACTGACTTACTGTCTTCCAGGCACTTGTTCCAAGCTATTTAGATACAGAATTCATTTAATCTTCACAATAACTACATAAAGTTGGTTCTATTTTTATTATCTTATTTTATCAAGGAGAAAACTAAGTAAGGCACAAATTAATTTGTCTTATTATGAGCCACATGACAATCCTTTTTGGGAAAATGCAGAGTGCAAATTAAAGTCAATCTGAGTTTTTCTCTTCCCTTTGCTCCTCTAAATCTTATTCATCGTTCAAGACCCACCTAAAATTCTACTTCAGTGAGCACTCAATAGTAGACTTATTTTTCTCTAAATTACATATCTTCTCCAACTGCATATCGTGACACTATTTGTGATCCTGTCTGGGCTTTATCTCCCAGTCTAGATGCTCACTGACTATAACAGCGATGATGCACACCACTTATACCCCCACCTCCATCTTTTTTTTTTTAAAGATTTTATTTATTCACTTTAGAGAAGGGGGGAGAGAAGGGGGAGGAGCAGGAAGCATCAACTCCCATATATGCCTTGACTGGGCAAGCCCAGGGTTTCGAACCAGCGACCTCAGCATTCCAGGTCGACGCTTTATCCACTGCGCCATCACAGGTCAGGCTCCCACCTCCATCTTGCCTCACTTTCCAAATGGTGGTGCTTGAAGACACAAGGTATGGACTTTAATTGTTGAATTGAATTAAGTCACCTAATCAAAGTATATTTTTGTTATTTGCTTAAGTATCAAAAAGAGCAGGACTGTATACATATGTACAAATTTCATGTGAGAGGAATCAAAGAGAGATGTTAACTTTTATTCCATGTGCTTCTGAGTTAGTTGACCTTTGAAGAACACTGGTTTGAACTGTACTGGTCCACTTCTGAACAGATTTTTTTTTGATAACTATACAATGGGCCCTCTATATCCCCAGGTTCCACATCCACAATTCAACCAACGGTGGATCAAAAACAGAATACCACTGATTGAAAACACCATGAGGCCAACTGTATGCACTGCTTTATGCTATTTTACATAAGGGACATGAGCATCATGGAATTTGGTATCCTAAAGGAATTCTAAAACTGACCCCCATGGATATGAGTGACAAATGCAGTTAAGTTTTAGGGGAGTCAAAAGTTATATGCAAATTTCTGACTGCACAGGAGGCCAGAGCTCCTAACCCCACACTGTTTAAGGGTCAACTGTATTTAGATTTTTAATATACTTTTTTTTTTTTTTTTTACAGAGACAGAGAGAGAGAGTCAGAGAGAATGATAGGGACAGACAGACAGGAACAGAGAAAGATGAGAAGCATCAATTATTAGTTTTTCATTGCAACACCTTAGTTGTTCATTGATTGCTTTCTCGTATGTGCCTTGACCGTGGGGCTACAGCAGACTGAGTAACCCCTTGCTCGAGCCAGTGACCTTGGGTCCAAGCTGGTGAGCTTTGCTCAAACCAGATGAGCCCGCACTCAAGCTGGCGACCTTGGGGTCTCGAACCTGGGTCCTCCGCATCCCAGTCTGACGTTCTATCCACTGCACCATGACCTGGTCAGGCTGTATTTAGATTTTTACAGCAAGAAATTTACTTATAAAACTCAAAATTACAATAGTTTTAACCTTGAACTTAAAGTTCCTGGCAGGAAGAGGGGTGCAGTGAGTTGAAGGGCATGAACCAGAAGTAGAAATGCTGATGCCCAGTGTTGGTTCTACTTTGGATGAGTCTTAAAAGTTTTGCTGGGCTGAAGAGAAGGAACTAAGCAAAGAGACCATAAAGTCGTGTTCCTTCTCCTTGATTTTAAGCCTAAGAATATAGTTCTCAAAATTTTCATCATTCAGTTATATACGTCTTAGGTAACATAATATGTATACTTTAATTTAGTACATTTTAGGCTTTTTGTATTTGTTGTCAATATTCACTGTGTACATGTGTGTCTTTGTGTTTGTGTGTGAGTGTGTGTTTCCTTAGACACACATAGAAAGAAATAAGCTTTGTCAGGACCCGAGAGTATATTTGTTACTGAAATTTAGGTCCCAACATTTTGCTCTGAGCTTTTCTGACAATCAAAACCAAAATGTAAATATATTAAGCCATAATTGTTTAGAATTGTTTCCATTGAAAGGGTATTAACACAGCATTTGCTTCTTACACAGGAACTGCTTCTATATGATGTGCTATTCCAATTTGCACTCTTTCCTGGCCAAATGCTTAAGCTTGCTTAAATGGGAAACATTCCTTTACTACATTGAAGTATGTTCCCTCTATACCTACTTTGTTGAGTTTTTAACATAGATGGGTGCTGGATTTTATCCAGTGCTTTTTATGCATCTATTGATATGATCATGTGATTTTTATCCTTCATTTTGGGTTCTTTTGGTGTATCATATTTATGGATTTGCGTATAGTGTACCAATACAGAATTTTACACTTGAAACCTATATAATTTTATTAACCAATGTTACCCCAATAAATTCAATTAAAAAATAAATTATGAAACTTCATCATCCACCCTCCAACTCAGGTTTGAGTCTATAACATGCATTAGTGCACGGAAAACCAGAGCCATTGTAGACATTTTGAATCCATGAAAAACTGGTATCCACACAGCACTTTGTTTGTATTTTATCCATGAAAGGCCATCCAACAACTTATATAAGAGAATATGTGAATGTATGTGTATATAATATAATTATTTCAAAATCAGCATGCTTTTTCTATTAACTTTTGAAATGTTTGCATAAAAAGTCTTTTCCAGCTCAGCTCTTCAGAGGGTCTTGGTAGGCCAAAGTGACGAGGGACATGATCTCTGCAATATCTCATTTTGTTATCTCTTATTATTACATGGTGGCCCAGAGCTTGGCATGAATAAAGCTGTCTTGTCATCAAAATGCATTCATTCATTTAACAAGTTCCTGAAAATAATGGAACGGTTACTAAGCAATGGAGAAATTATACATTCCCAGGGATCTGTGCAGATTCTAAAAGCAAAAGTAGTTCTGGGAACTGGCATTAGTGTCTCTGGAGCCCAACTAAACAGAAAATGAAGACAACGACCTGCTTTCCCTAATAGTCAAGAGACAATATCCTTTCATTTTCCTTCTTTCTGGCCAGGTTTCCTAAGTAACAATATAGGCAGAAAATTTCCTGTTAGTGAACTGTGTCCATTTATGGATTACAGATAGCTGGTGAGTTTGTAGCATATTTATTTTAAAAGAAGTGTGGCATGAGAGAATGTATTATTTTATTTATTTATTTATTTATTTATTTATTTATTTATTTATTTATTTTGGTGACAGAGACAGAGTCAGAGAGAGTCAGAGAGAGGGACAAATAGGGACAGACAGACAGGAAGGGAGAAAGATGAAAAGCATCAATTCTTCATTGCGGCATCTTAGTTTCTCATTGATTGCTTTCTCATATGTGCTTGACTGGGGGGCTACAGCAGACCAAATGACCCCTTGATTAAGCCAGCGACCTTGGGCTCAAGTTGGTGAGCCCTGCTCAAACCAGATGAGCCTGTGCTCAAGCTGGTGACCTCAGGGTTTCAAACCTGGGTCCTCCAGGTCCCAGTCCGACGCTCTATCCACTGCGCCACCACCTGTTCATGCAAGAATGTATTATTTTTATTAAGTAGTAATTTACCTTAGGTAGATTCATTGTATTTTAATTGCTGAAATACCTGCTTAATGCAGAAAACTTATATAAGAAACAGACACATTTAGAAAATACAAAGTTAAATTTTTAGAAATAAATAAATATCAATAATCCAACCCTTCTCAAATAGTTACTGGTAATATTTTATGATGTATTTATCTGTCACTTGTATATGCATATATAAAGTTAATATCTATTATTATTTAATGTATTATACACATACATACACACTCATTCTAAATGCTATAAATAGAGCATTCTTTTTAAAATAATTGTTTAAGTTGTTCCTAGTTGTTCACTACTATGAATAACTCAATTATCCTATACAAATATTTTTAAAAATAAGTCCTTTTAGAGAAGCACCTTTGGATGGCAGTGACAGCTTGGGCACAGAGCTTTTCCTGTTGAGCAAACTCTGAGTCAGGCCAAATAAAGACAAATGCTGTGATGGGCGACTTTCCAAGGAGCTGCCTGACATGTGAACGGTGACAATCTCTGGAGATGGGCTTTTTGGAGAGCTCCAGCCCATTTTGCTCCCTCCAGTTGGCTGCTAGGCTGCTGGTTTGTCAGCATTTGTGCTGGGCGACTGCTGCTTTTCAAGGTCCCGGTAGGTATCAGGACAGAGGGACGGGAAAAGTGCAACGTAAATTCCACAAAGCGCACTGTTCTTACTGAGATTCAGCCATTTTTCTTAAAAAGACTCTCACTGTACTGCTCTAAGTGTGTGATTAATTTCCAGAATTCTTCAAAGAAACAGAGCAATAGGACAGATGTAGCTACACATGAGGAGATTTATTACAGGAATTGATTCACGTGATTATGGAAGCCGAGAAGTGCTATAATCTACCTCTAGAAGCAAGAGAACCAGGAAGGCTAGTAGGGTAATTCAGTCAGAGTTTGAAGGTTTCAGAACCAGGGGAGCCAATGTTGTAAGATTGAATCCAAAGGCCCACGAACTGGGCGGTGGAGGGGAAGGGGGTCAACGGTGTCTCAGTCTGAGTCCAAATGGCTCAAGAACTAGAAGTACCATGTCCAAGGGCAGGAGGAGACGGATATCCCGGCTCAAGCATATGAAGCAAATTCATCCTTTCTCTCCCGTTTTGTTTATTCAGTCTCTCAGGAGACTGGATGATGCCCACTGGCACTGACGAGGATAATCTTCTTTACACAGTCTACCTATTCAAATGCCAACCTCGTCCAAAAACACCCTCATAGATATACCCAGAAATAATGTTTATCATCTACCTGGACATCCCTTAGCCCAGTCAAGTTGACACATAAAATTAATGATCACAGTTGGCTTAACATCTGAGAATCATTCAATTTATTATATCATACTAATGAAGGACAAAAACTACATGGTCATATCAATACAGGCAGAAAACACATGTGACAAAATCAAGTATCCTTTAATTATAAATTCTCAGAAAACTAAAAATTTAAGAAAGTTTCCTGAACCTGCTAATGGATATCTACAAATAACCACAGCTAACACTATAATTAATGTGAAAGACTGAATGCTTTTCTGCTAAGATCAAGAATAAGTCCAGGACCCTGGTTGATTAGCTCTGTTAGTTAAGAGCTTTGTCCTGGTAAGTCAAGGTTGCGGGTTCAATCCCTGGTTAGGGCAACATACAATAATCAATCATAAATAAGTGGAATCAATCTTTCTCTCTCTTCCCCCCTTTCTTTCCTCTCTCTAGTAAATCAATAAGTAAATTTTAAAAATAAGCCAAGGAGATCTATGTTTGTTCCCATCACTTCTTCTTAACATTATCCTGGAGGTTCTGCCCAGGGTAATTAGGCAAGAAAAAGAAACAAAATGTCTCCAATTGGAAAGGAAGGAGTAAAACTTTCTCTAGTCAGAAAGACATAATCTTATCAATAGAAAAATCCTAAGAAATTCACACACACATACAAAATTATATATATAATAAAACCTTAGACACTATTGTAGCTAATAAACAAATTTGACAAGGTTGTAGGATGTATACAAAAATCAGTATTTTTCCCCACACAAGCAATGAACAAAGAAAAAGTAAAATTACAGAAACAATTCCATTTACAATACCATCAAAAAGAATAAAATATTTAGAAATAAATTTAACAAAAGAAGTGAAATTGAAAACCACAAAACATTGGCAAAATAAATTAAGAAGACCTAAAGATAAGAAAAGACATGTCATGATCATGCATTAGAAAACTTAAAATTGTTAAAATGACAATACTTTCCAAATTGATTTTCAAATTCATTGTTCATTCCTAACCAAATCTCAGCTGGTATTTTTGCTGACTGACAAACCTATCCTAAAATTCAAGGGAAACACAGAGACACCAAGTAGCCAACAATTTTGAAAAAAAAAAAAAAAGTAAAGTTGGAGAAAGCACACTTCCCAGTTTAAAACTGGTTTACAATAGTCAAGAGAGTATGATATTAATATAAGGATAAACATATAGCTCAAGGGAAGAGAATTAAGAGGCCAGGAATTAACCTTTATATTAGAGTTAATTGACTTTTACAAGGTTACCAAGATCATTCAATGGAGAAAAGAAGTCTTTTACAACTGGTGCTGGAACAAGTGGATATACACATGCAATAAATAAATAAATAAATAAATAAATAAATAAATAAATAAATAAATAAATAAATAAATAAAATGATGTTGAACTGGTTCCTCACACCACATACAGAAATTAATTCAAAAAGGAATGAGAGACCTCGCTGTAAAACTAAAAATCTTAGAAAAAAGAGACTCATATTCAGGACATATAAAGAACTCTTACAGCTCAACAATAAAAAGACAAATAACCCAATTTTTAAATAGAAAAAGAATCTAAATAGCATTTTACCAAAGAAGATATACAAATGCTCAATAAATATATAAAAAGATGCTCAACACCATTAGCTAACAGGGAAATGCAAATTAAAAGCACAATTAAATACCACTTTAGACTTAGACTCACTAATGTGGTTACATCAGAAAAACAGATAATGACATGTTTGGAAGAAGTTAGAGAAATTACAATTCTCACAAACTTCTGGCAGGAATGGAAAATGGTGTAATCATTTTGGCAAACATCCTGGAAATTTCTCAAAGATTAAACTCCATAGTTACAAAACCAAAGTATATAAATGAAAACATATGTGCACACAAAAACAGGTACAGAAATTTTCTCAGCAGCATTATTCATTATAGCCAAAGGGTGGAATCATTTAAAATGTCCATCATCCTGATGAACAAATAACTATAATGTGATATATCCACACAATGGAATATTATGCAGGCACGAAAAAGAATGAAGTGCTGATACAAGCTACATATGGATGAACCTTGCAAATATGCTACGTGAAAGAATCCAGGGCACATATTGTATGATTGTACTTATTTGAAATGTCCAGAATAGGAACAACCATAGAGAAAAAATATATGTTCATTGTTGCCAGGAGCCAGGGGAAAGGGGAAATGACTACAGAATTTGTTTTTGGAGATGATGAAAATATTCTAAAAGTAGATAATACTGATAGTTACAAACTGTGAATATACAAAAACCCAATGAAAGTGTAAGCTTTATAGTATGTGAAATATATTTCAATAAACCTGTTAAAGAAAATGAATGCATGAACTTGAACTTAAAAATCAGAATATATGTATGTTTGAATGTATGTACCCTGATTTATTGATGTCACCCCATTAAAATAAAAATTTATTTAAAAAAAAAAAAAAAGGTAAACAAAGTATGAAGGACGGGAGGAAGGTGGTACATTCTTCAATGCTTTATTGCTTCTTCATCTCTGCTGCTACTGCTCCTCTTGCTGCCATTGTTATTTCTGCTTTTGATGCTCCCCACCAGCAGTACTGGCATGGGTAGATATAGGGCTTAAGGATAACAGCGGCATGGGACCAACATTTCATTAACTATTACAACAGTGTCAGCTTGCTGAGTTAACTAGCCCATACCCCAAAAGGTAGTCTTCCAGACAGCTGACCTAGAAGTGCCTAGAAAACAGGTTAAGTCAGCTAGCCCAAATATGTGTGGAAGCTGGCACGAGGGCAAGCAACCTGGATAGTCAGAGGACCTGGTACTGCGCAGTTTCTCATAGGAACCAGAGCTCTGAGCCTGGTTTTTGCTGTTAGGGTCGTCACAATTATTTAACCTCTTTGTGTCTAAATGTACTCCTTGGTATTAATAGGATAAATAAAGTCTGGCTCATGAGAGTATTTTGAGTGTTAAGTATTTTAATTCATGTAAAACACTTAAACACTGCATGGTGGGTATACTTAGAGCCTGAGGTTATCTTTTTACCAAATGCTTACAATATACCAATCATTGACCAATGTACAAACATGAATGTCCCAACAGTTTTGAAAGAGGTATTAATTATTTAATAAATGCTTAAATGATAAAAAAAAAAAATCAGAATATATAAAAACATAAACAATGAAAATTCCCTGTATCACTCTAAACTTGTATTACCCCATCCCCTTCCCAGAGGCACATTCACCACTTTGTGTGTGTCATTCACAGAGTCTCTGTACTTCCAAGCATATATAATGGTATAGGTACATTTCTGAACACATTCTTTGTTATTTTATAAGCCACATTTCTAAAAGAATTGTTGGATCAATATTATTGTACATTTTAAATTATCTATATGCCTATTTTAATATTTTAATTAATATTTAATATTTTTATAATATTTGCAAATATGCCACGTGAAAGAATCCAGAGCACATATTGTATGATTGTACTTATTTGAAATGTCCAGAATAGGCACATCCATAGAGAAAGAAAATATATTCACTGTTGCCAGGAGTCAGGGGAAAGAGGAAATGGGGGAAGAGCCTATATTAATATAGCCTATATTGATATATAGCCAAACTATTTTACAGAAATATTATATCAACTTCCTTTAATGTTAGCCATATTTGAGAGTTCACATTTCCTTATGCCTTTTATAGTCCTAAATATCATCATTCATTTTAATATTTGGCAGTCTTATATGTGAAATACTTAAATATTTTAATCTTCATTTCTCTATGCAAGGTTAGGAATTCCCTGGTCATGCTATTGCCTATTTTTCTTTTGGGGTTATTGCTGTTTTCAGATTGATTATTTCATTTAAAAAATTTTAAAAATACAGAATAATGCAAAGAATAATAAACATCCATGTATCTGCCACTCAGAAACAAATATGCTACCCTGGCCGGTTGGCTCAGCGGTAGAGTGTCAGCCTGGCATGCAGGGGACCCGGGTTCGATTCCTGGCCAGGGCACATAGGAGAAGCGCTCATTTGCTTCTCCACCCCTCCCTCCTTCCTCTCTGTCTCTCTCTTCCCCTCCCACAGCCAAGGCTCTATTGGAGCAAAGATGGCCCGGGCGCTGGGGATGGCTCCTTGGCCTCTGCCCCAGGCACTAGAGTGGCTCTGATCACGGCAGAGCGACACCCTGGAGGGGCAGAGCATCGCCCCCTGGTGGGCATGCAGGGTGGATCCCGGTCGGGCGCAGGCGGGAGTCTGTCTGACTGTCTTTCCCCGTTTCCAGCTTCAGAAAAATACAAAAAAAGAAAAGAAAAGAAAAGAAACAAATATGCTAACATTTTTATCATATTTGCTTCATGTTTTATACACAAAACTCTAAAAATAAAGTTGATACCTTCCTGTTCTCCACCATACTACATTCCCATTCTCACTCCCTGGAGCTAACTCCTATCATGAATTTGGTAGGTATTCAGGTCATTTTATACTTTAATAATATGCCTTTATTTACAATATATAAATATTTCTACATGAAACATATTATTCTGTATATAGCATTTGGCAACTTTTTTTAAACCCAATACTGTTTTTGAGATCTACCTATATTGATAAAATAGGTCTATTTCTTCTCTTTTTTTTACTACATCATAGTATGTCATCTTATTTATAAACAAGAGTTAATTTCTCTTTTCTTCTACTAAAGGACATTTAGATTGCTATCAGTTATTTGCTGAAAGAAATGAATCTGTAAATGAATAGATCTTCCTTTGGGTCTCCTATAGCACATGTGTAAGAATTTCTCCACAATATATTCTTGGGAGCAAAGTGGCTGGCTTACAGGCTTTACTAATCTTCCATTTTAGTAGCTATGGCCAAACTGCTTGTACAAATTCACACTCTCATTGGGATGAGCAGAGCCCCAGCCTAATAGAATCTGCATTCTGCTAGGAGTCGGGGTAGAAAGGGAAGATGGAGGAGAAAAGGAAAATGGGGAAGGAAGGGAAAATGAGGGAGGAAGGGGAAATGGGGAAGGAAGGGAAATGAGGGAGGAAGGGGAAATGGGGAAGGAAGGGAAAATGGGGGAGGAAGGAAAGATGGAAGAGAAAAGGAAAATGGGGAAGGAAGGAAAATAAGGGAGAAAGGGAAAATGAGAGAGGAAGGGGAAATGGGAAAGGAAGGAAAAATGGGGGAGGAAGGAGAAATGGAGGAGGAAGGAAAATTGGGGAGGAAGGGAAGATGGAGGAGAAAAGGAAAATGGAAAAGGAAGAAAAAAACAGAGGAAGGGAAAATGAGGGAGGAAGGAAAAATGAGGAAGGAAGGGAAAATAGGGGAGGAAGGGGAAATGGGGGAGGAAGGGAAGATGGAGGAGAAAAGGAAAATGGGGAAGGAAAGGAAAATGAGGAAGGGAAATGAGGAAGGAAGGGAAAATGAGGGAGGAAGGGAAAATGAGGAAGGAAAGGGAAGATGGAGGAGGAAGGGAAGGTGGAAGAGGAAGGAAAGATGGGGGAGGAAGGAAACTCATGAAGTCCCAACTCTGCACATCCTTGACCACTTCTGGCATTGTCAGACTTTTTAAGCATCTCATTATTGTTTTAGTTCACTTCTTTTCATTACCAGTAAGACTGAGGATCTTCTCATGTGTTTACCAGTTAATTTTATTGATTTAAAATGTAACTCCCATTTTAAAATATATATCTTTATGACCTGGCATCATCCTAAATGAGCCAGACAAATGGATTCAACTGCAGAAAAAAATATTTTGCAATAGGCATATGAAGTCATCTGATCATAAAAACAAAAAGTGATATTTTTTTTGTCTTTTGAAATAATATTATCTGGTAAAAATGAAGAACCAAAGTTTCTGATTAAGAAGAAAACTTAGAAAATTGATTTCTAAAGAGAGTAGCTGACACTTTTGGTTCCTTTTTGATTGAGAGGAAATGTTTTAAATCAAAGAAATCAGACTACTCACTTCTGAAAATGTCATTCCAAAGGATGTTCTATCTTGAAAATGCATGAATTGTTTAAAATTGGGGCAGGTCAGGCAAGAGTTACATGGATAGATGGGGCTGCCTAGGACACAGTCTAGATAGAAGGAGCATTATTGAGTGGTCCTGGTCCTCACATCTCTGAAAGGACGTGGAGACAAGGATTTCCAAATAAAATCTCTCAAATTCAAGTTAAGCCTCAAAAAAATTTCCTCATTAAAACACTGGTCAGAATTCTGCCCAAAGCCACTTAACTAACATTCAGAAAGGATCTTTAATTTCAATCTATTTTAAATAAATGGGCTAATAAATTAGTGGGACTTAGTGCATAGCCCAGGATCCTATTCATGTTTTATCAACTGTGACTGCATCATGATTTATTAGAATTTTTCATGACAGTATTAAACTGATGGATTATAGCAATTATAAAAGTGGTCACAAAACATAGCAGAATGTTTTTAAATAAATATTTGAAGGATTTTTCAATGTGGCTTCCTCCTGTCTGGCTATGACATTTTCATTGGGAGATATATACATACCCCTGCAGTTTTTAAGATTAGACTCACATTAGGGCTATAGTACAATTTCCTTAGTCTATAAATATTTCTATTGGATACTTACATGGGGCTATTCCTTTATAAAATAATAAATGCTATTTAAATGTCCTCAATCACCAGGTCCAGATCTTTGAGGGCATTATTTTCCACTTCTTCTTGCTTAAAGATTGCTCACCAGAAGCTCTGCTAACACTTCATCTCTTCACCCTATTCTACCAATTGCCTGTTTGAAATGCTGAACTCTACGAGGGCAGCACTCACTTCTGCTGCTATTCCACAGCTGCTGCTACCAATAGTCAAGGACATGTTTACAGTGAAGGCAGTCAAACTCCCTGCTAGGTGCCTCTGTGATCCTGCTGAAGGCTCTTGAAACCACCCAGGTCTTCTTAGATCCCCTTATTGGTTCTGAGGACCCATTCTCAGTGTCTGTACTGTTTGCTTCTGTGGCTCCCACAGTCTGGAAACCTTCAGTCAGAGAACTACCTGTTGGTTATTAGAGCTGCTTCAACCAGATACTAAGAGCCTAACACCCACAGAGGTAACATGCTCCTGCAGCAACCCTTAATCAGTGACCAGCTAGTTGAAGAGGATGAAATCCCAGCTCACGACAGAGAAGACTCTCCTCCAGACGTCCTGGGGGTCAGGCAAGGCTGTGATTAACCTAGAAGTGCCCCCTTGCTCGGGGAAAGAAACAGGATAAAAGGTCAGTAAGGTAACGACAGCCTGGTTGGTAAGGATTATAGACCACATGGATAATCCCTTACCTTATATTCTAAATGTATTAGAAAGCCACTAATAATAAGTTTTAAGGATGGGAATAGTGTGGTTTACATTTTAGAACAATCATTCAGACAGCTGGATGGAGACTGCTTTGTATACAGCAAAACGGAAGCTTGGGACCCAGTTAGAGGTTCTCTGTGGGACACTTTAGCACATGAGCACAGCTGTGAGAACCTACAGCATCTGTAACATAGAGGTGCTGCCGTGGGGTGGGGGTGAGGGTCCAAGAAAGTTGGGTTTCCAGATAAAACATAGGACACCCAGTTAAATTTGAATTTCAGATCAATAGCAAATAGTTTTTTGGTGTAAGTATGTCCCAAATATTACATGGAAAAAATGGCATGAGACATTCTTATACTAAAAAGTAGGCATTACTTGTCTGAAATTCAAACTTAACTGGGCACCTTGTTGTTGCTGCTGCCTTTCCTTCCCATGTCTAGCACCTGACAAGTACAGGTTTCTAAACAAAGAGGCTGAAAACTGGTTGTTGCAGAACACTCCCAGGGAGTATGGTCAATAGTATTGTCGTAGCTGTGTATGGTGTCAGATAGGTGAGAAACTTATCGCGATGATCACTTAGTAAGTTCTGCAATGTCTAATCACTGGGGTGTACACCTGAAACTAACATAATAATGTATGCCAACTGTAATGTATGACAAATAAAAATGAACTAAAAAAATGACAAAAAGAAAAGTAGAATAAAACACTGTGTATCAAGTATGTTGATTATCCAAAAACATATGGAAAAAAAATGATGCTAAAATCTTAACAGTGGTCACTTTTGGCTAAGTGGATAATGAGTAATTTACATTCTTTTCTGTATTTTCCACAACTGTCATGCATTCCCTTAAAATAAGAGAAATGTCTAATTAAAATGTTTTAAAACTCCTAATAGGCTCCTTGGGGAAGTTTAAATCAGGGTTTTGAGTGGCAGTAGCAGGAGGTAAAACCCAGATGATGAAACAGAACTTTCACATAATCTAATAAAATATCAATGCACATATAAATAAATAAACAAACAAACAGGCTGATTAGCTATCAAAAAAACAGTTGGAATATCCATACCCTTTACCACAGTGGCTGCACCAATCTGCAGCTTCCAGCAATGCCTAAGGGCTCCTTTTGCTCTGCTTTCTTGCTAATGCATGTTATTCATTGGCTTTCTATAACAGCTATTCTAACTGGTACAGTCACTATGGAAAAGAGTATAGAAATTACCTATAAAACTAAAAATAGACCTACTATATGACCCAGGAATTCCACTTCTGGTTATTTATCCGAAGAAAACAAAAACACTAATTCAAAAAGATATTTATGTTCATTGCAGCATTGTTTACAATAGCTGAGAAAGGAAAGTAACCTAGGTGTCCATGAACAGATGAATGGGTAGAGCTGTGGTACACATACACACAGTGGAATATCTACACAGCAGTTAATAAAGGATGAAATCTTGCCATTTATGACAACATGGATAGACCTATATGCTAAGTGCAATAAGTCAGACAGAGAAAGAAAAATACTAAATGGTTTCACTTATATGTGGAATCTAAAAAAAAAAAAAACAAAACACAGACATAGAAATGGAGACCAAAGGGATACTTACCAGCAGGGAGGGGATGAGGGGATGAGGAGATGAGGGGAAAAGTGAAGAATAGAGTCAACAATATTGTGATGAGTTTGCACAGTGACGAATGGTTGCTAGAATTAGTGAGGTGATCACAATGTCAGGTATAAAAATGTCAAATCACTATACTGTACAACTGAAATTAAAATAATATTGTATGCCAACCATAGTCAAATTTTTAAAAACATAAAAAATTAGTTGAAATGTGCAGAAATATTATAAATCTCAGTATTACTTGTGTGTGGGTCTGTAGGCTAAAGTTAAAATAAAAGCATCATGTCACTAAAGCTAGAGGTAATTTATAATTATTCACATGCCAGGTTCATGTGTTACACTCATACTGCTTTATGGGAAGATTTAGACTACTGAATGGGGAAAAAAATCCCAAATGATCCAGGTTCTTCACCATCTAAATATGTCCGTACCTTGACTTTCTATGCAATAGAAAGTTTTACCAGACATTCCTTCTGCCACAAAATTGGGTTCAGCTAAAAATAAGGGTAGTACTTTAAAGGCACAAGTGTGAGACAATCCAGCAGTAGACTGAGTTGCACACTGCCTTGACTGCCAGTGTGCATGAACCTTAGATTGTGCCAAGAATGCCCCGGGGTCCTGAGAACAAGCTCCGCCCTTCGACAGAGCTCACTGGGCCTCCTGTGACAGAGCTTGGGCTCTGGAGTCGGCCAAACACAGCTATGAAAAGTTATGGCCACTGAGAATCTATGTGAACATAAGTTAAGCTTAGTTTTCTCATTTGGGAAAAAAAATAGATATTTGCTAATATGTGGATTAGATGAGATACTGTATGAGAAAACATTTAGCATAGTGCTAGATTTATAGCAAAAACTCAAAAACTATCAGTTACTGTAACTATTACTAGACATTAGATTTCACAGTATGAGGACCTTCCCTGATGTATCACTTTAAATTCTAAATGTTCATATACATGCCTTTGGGGGCATTCCCCAGAAGCCGGTCCAACAAGGAGCATTTGTGTGATGGCATTTCACAGTAAATGTTCTCGGGGAAGTGGAAATGGGCAGGCCTGGGGCCCACAGGAGAGCTGCAAAGACGGGACAGGTCACATCACAGACCCTCTCAAGGCACGAGGGCTGCACAGTCACAGTCATTGGTTAAGGTCCACATGCACGCATGTGTCTATAGGTCCCTGCAGGGAAAGTGAGTTCAGACAACAAGAGGGCAGCCGTTCCACTAAGAGATTCAGGTATTGCCTGTTCGGAGTGAAGATGCAGTGGGAACCAGTGTACACAGAAACGGTAAAGGGATCTACAGAGACCTGGAAGAAGGGCTGAGAGTACCCCCTTTCATTCAGCCTGAAGCAAAATCCCTATATGCAAGAAGTAGAAAGAGCTGTGGTTCTCATTCATTTTACTATAGTCTGACTACTGAAAAGAAGATGGGGAAGCACAGATATTTTCTGGGATATAAGCTGTGGAGAACTATTTGCAAACTTTGCTTAATAAACAGTGGATATCAATATCTAAGTAATAATGCAAATATCATTTTTTATTAGGTGAGAGGAGGGAAGATAGCAAGGCAAGCTCCCGCATGCACCCTGACCAGGATCCACCCAGCAACCCCATCAGGGGCCGATGCTCAAGTACTGAGCTATTTTTTTAGCATCTGAGGCTGATGCACTCAACAGAGGTATCCTCAGCATCCAGAGCCATGCTCGAACCAATCAGAACCACTAGCTGTGGGAGGAGAAGAGGGAGAAAAGGGGGAGAGGGAGGGAAGAAGATGCAGATGGTTGCTTCTCCTGTGTGCCCTAAGAATAGAATCTAGGACATCCATATGCCAGGCTGATACTCTATCTACTGAGCCACAGGCCAGGGCCAATGCAAACATCTTTAGTGTTTATCAACCATGAGTCCAGGATGGTTGACTAACATGATTTCCCCTTTTACTCTAACTCAACTACTAACAAATATTACATAGAAAACCATCTTTTTATTGATATCCCTAAAAATGATAACTTCAATAAGAGAAAGGTAAACACATCAATAGAATAAAAAACAAAACATACAAATAGACAATTTATAAAAGAAAAAAGAAAAAGACAATAAACATAAAGTCATTGTTGACACTCATTAGTAACCAAAGAGATTTAAATGAGATACTAGTTTTCACTTATTAGAATTAGTAAGGATTTTTAAAGTAATAATACTTAAACTTGCCAAGAATGTAGGGAAAATGAGCACTCTTACACAATATTATTGTAATGTAAGCTGATATAATTTTCTTAAGAAACAATCTGACAAGATATATCAAAATACATAAATATGCAGATCCTCTGACAAAGCAATTAAACTTGAAGCAGTTTTTACTTAGGAAATAATCAATGTGTATAAAAATTAGCTTCAATAATATTTACTGCAATGCAACTTCTATGTAAAATTAGCAATACTAATACAAATGTTTACTGATAAGGGTTCATTTAAATGAACAGGGATATGTAGCCATTTCCAAATGTTGTAAAAATATATTTCTCAACAGAGGAAGTTTCAAACCAAAGTATCATTAAACCAAAGAAAAATAATATTGTAAAACCTGAATTGTGTGATACAATCTAAACATAGAAACAATTCTGAAAGGCTATAGATTAAAATGTTAATAACAGTTATCATTAGTTATGGAAGATAGCATTTAATTTCTTCTTTCTGCTTATCTGTAGTTTTCTAATTTTTCTAAAGTAAACATGTATGACTTGAGTAATTAAAAGTGTTATAAAATAACAAGAAATTTCCTCTCTGTACTTAGTTAAAAATGAAGCACTCTCAGAGATTGGGCAGCAATACATCTTTTTCCATTGGGTTAATTTCCTGTTCCATTAAGCATGTGTATGTAATAAACAGTCTGCCATTATTTCAACTGGTTGGAGCCAAGTGCTTCACAACAAACATGGCAATGAAAGCATCCATCCCTAGCTTTGACCTTGGCCAGCAAACCATGACCTTAAGCCTAAATCCATCCAGCTTTATGTTTAGAAAAAAGTCATCAGTCATGTCAAGAATCTGTGTGAGCTAAACTAGCCCCTGAAAAGGCATCCCTTCCTAGTCGCTGTTGCTTCACTGAATTGAGAATGTTATTAATGACTTCATTGGGGAAACTTAGCAAAATGCCATGTCTGTCATGCTCAAGAAATGTTTGGACTGCAAGTTTGGACTGCAACTTAATGACCTTCATTTTAGGAGTGACAGAACCAAATTTGAAAATATTTTGTATGTACCATCAGGATGCCATCATGCAGTCATATTAGTAATGGTTTTTCTTTTTTTTTAATTCAACAATTATAAGGCAGCTCCTGACTGACAAACTCCTGTCCTTTGCTACTGCTCCCCAACTCATAGCTACTTAGTCCAAACATATTAGGGCTTCAGAAAAGCTGTAGGCTGAGCAGCAAAGGAAAAAACAAGGCCATGAGAACCAGAAAGAGCCCTAGGGCATATGCCATGGCAGAGTCCGAATGGTCCACATAATCACCTCCTAGCCAAAAGTCTCCATCTTCTCACCCCTACCACCAGCCACACAGAGTGGATACTTAATCCTGGAAGAGTCTTCTCTCTCTCTGTTATCTATCTCTTTTTAAAAAAAAAGTGACCATCATCAAATTCCCAGCCAGGATCTTTGTATACTTTACATCTAGAATAGCCTGACCAGGCAGTGGTGCAGTGGATAGAGCATCGGACTGGGATGCGGAGGACCCAGGTTCAAAACCCTGAGGGCACCAGCTTGAGTGCGGGTTCATTTGGTTTGAGCAAGGCTCACCAGCTTGAGCCCAGGGTCACTAGTTTGAGCAAGGGGTCACCCGCTCTGCTGGAGCCCCCTGGTCAAGGCACATATGAGAAAGCGATCAATGAACAACTAAAGTGACACAACGAAGAATTGATGCTTCTCATCTCTCTCCCTTCCTGTCTGTCCCTATCTGTCTCTCTCCCTGATTCTCTCTCTGTCTCTGTAATAAAACAAACAGACAAACAAACAAAAAAGTGACCATCATCAATCTCCCAGCCAGGATCTTTGTATACTTTACATCTACAATGGATCAGAGCTGTATTTTGCCCACTGTCTTAGGTAGTGGATTCCAAAATCAATTTCATCTCAAGCTTATATGTAAACACATAAATTCCTTTAAAGAGTGTATTGTTTACCTAACAAAACAAAATGGTATCTATTAAAGAAAACTTGTATCCATATCCCTCCATATTGGCTTCACTAACAAATCCCATCATAGAAACACTTCTGCAAATGGGACATTGCATTTTAGTCCCGCTTTTCTTTTTTTGTTGTTCTCTTTTTTCCCCTCTTTTTTTTCTCTTTCTTCTTTTCTTTTTTGGGTCCCCTTTCCATTCCAATAACCTGCAAGGGTAACATTCCAATAGCATATTGTCTATATATAGGTGGCTAAAAATGATTTTTGAGGTTTTTGTGATCAATTTCCAGATGGAAAAGCACAACAGAGGCAGACTGTGTCACCATCCGCAGTGCAACCCAACTGTTACCGTGCCAGAAATCCAGGTTGGCAGTGTGTACACACTCAGAATTAAATCATGGGCATATCCCATCCCAACGAGATGAGTGGGGAAATGCAGGTGACTAAGGAACCCACCACCAAAACCATTGCATGACAGAGTCCTTCAAGTGTTTTCCAAAAACAGGATTTTTTTAAGTATTTGAAATCAGCTACGGACACTGTGACTTTGGTCATAGATTCATGCAACATTGTGCCTTCCTTTATCTTCCACCACCTCCACCTCCCTCCCTGGTGCGGGGTGCCTGGGAGAGTTTGCAGTGAGAAGAGCCAGGTAAGGAAGCACCCTGGGACGCAGGGTGGTTACAGAGTCAGAGACGGCACACGCCTGCCATGGGGAAGTTCAGACATCTCTGTTTCAGTCCGTGTTAATGGGCTTGGTTCTCTCACATTCACCTGTCTTTAGGCATTTTTTTCTTTAAGGAATTGCACATATTTGGTAAGTCTGAATATTTGCAATGAATGTTTTACCCTCCATAGCTGGGTTAGTTTTTCCTTCTGTAACAGGGATGTAAGTGAAGATCTCTCATTCCATAATATATCCTGCTAGCACATAAAAGAGTCTCACAGAATAAGGAGAAACTCGGTAAACAGCAATCCCTTCAAATGAAAACAATTCCACCCCCCTCCATACAGGGCATCATTCCTCTTCACCTTATGATTAAGAGTGAAGCGCTCTGCCTGCCTTCAGGCATCAAATCACTTGATCCAAGTCAGTTCTCTCAAACGTGGTCCTGTTTCCCAGTCATCCCCTGTCCTCTAGAAACAAGATCAGCAGCTACTCTCACATTTTTCCTACCGAGAGGCTCAGGGACAGCCATCTCTGGTCAAGCTGCAGCGGTTAAGAGGAGTCTGGCTGAGTCCCATGCAGAAAGGGAGCTCCTTCCCTCACTTCTCCCAGGATACTCCCCGTTCTGCCACATGCCACAGGAATCCCTGCCTGCCTTGTGTATTATTTGTTTTACAAGTGTAAACATCTGGAAAATTCATCTCCCTGCAGACAGGGAACAGAGTCTGTGTGGACAGTGGTGAGTCCTTTCTCACCTGATTATCTTGTAATTAGTTCTCTTGTTCTGGGCAGAAGAGAACACTTTTTTTTTTTTTTACCCAAACTATTTGGCTTATTTAAAGTTCCTTGTATTCAGAAGAATTTGTACTTTCAATGACAGAGAAAAATGAATACCACAACTAAGAAACTGAGATTTTACTAATTAAGGAAACAATTCATTCACATATGTCAATGCAGGGGAGTGCGGGAAAAAGTGCTGGCGAAGGCTAGCAATATGATGTTCTAATTCCTTATATTAGTCTGAATACCATTTTCTAGATTTATGTGAAAATAGTTCATGTTTTCTGGTGCTTTTGTAATTGGTAGTGAAGTTTTTAAAATATCCAGTTGTTCATTACTAGTGTATAGTCATACAATACAATTTTGGATATTGGCCTTGTATCCTATAAATTCAATAAATTCACATATTAGTTCTGAGACTTTTTTAGATTTCTTGGTATTATCTACATATGTTTCTGTAATGTATTTATGTCATTTGTGAAACAATTTCATTTCCTGCCTTTCACTCACGATGCCTTTTACGCACTGACTAGAGCTTCTAGCTGTGTTCATGGAAATGGCAAAAGAAGACACCCTGTCCTTGTTCTGACATTCGGAGGGAAAATGTTCAATCTCGCACCAGCACATGTGAGCTTATCCATAGGTTTTGGGAGATGAGCTTTATAAGACTGAGAAAAGTCCTTTCTATTCCTAATCTGCTGAGAAATTTTTATCAGAATTTAATGTTGAAATTTGTCAAATACTTTTTCTGTATCTGTTTCTGTGATTAGAAGCTTTTTGTCTATGTGTTTGTTGATTGATGAATTCTACATATGTTTTAATAATCTGAAGTTGATACAGCCTTGAATTCCTGATAAAAACCCACCTGGGCTTTGGTTTTTATTTTTATTTATTTTTAATTTATTCTGAAAATCTCTGTCTCTTAACTGGTGTTTATATGAGTTAAATTTTATAAAATTATTATAATTGGATTTAGGTCTACCATTTATTGTCTCTGTTTGTTCCATGGCCTTTGTTTCCTGAACTCTTCTGGATTATCTAAATATCCTTGTATTAATTAACTTACTGGTGTGTTTTTTTAACTTATTGGTTTTTTAACTACATATCTTTGCATTATTTCATTTTAGTGTGTGTTGTTGGGTTTTTTTCAGTGGTTAAATATATATACCTAAACTTTCAAAGTTTAATTTAGGGTTAATATTTTACCACTTCAGGTAAAGTGTGCATCTTTCAACCTTATAGTTTCCTTTGTTGGTTATCAGCTATATTATTACCCAGGTATTATCCAGAGAAAGACAAACATCATATGACATTACTTATATGTATAATCTAAAAACAAAAATAAATAAGCAAAACAGAAACAAACTTAAGATACAGAGAACTGATGTTTGCCAGATGAGGGAGGGGAGGTTGGCGAAAAGGGTGATGGGGATTAAGAAATACAGAGGGGCAGCTACAGTCTATGGCCATACCACCCTGAATGCACCCGATCTCGTCAGAGGGGCAGCTACAGTCTATGGCCATACCACCCTGAATGCACCCGATCTCGTCAGAGGGGCAGCTACAGTCTATGGCCATACCACCCTGAATGCACCCGATCTCGTCAGAGGGGCAGCTACAGAAACAGTCACAGGAATGTGGAAACTTGCATGGGGAATATAGTCAACAACATTGTGATAAGTATGTACGGTGCCAGGTAGGCACCAGATGGGTGCCAGATGGTGCCAGGCTTGTGGTGATCAACTCGTAAGGTATATTTAATCACCATTTGCTCGACGTGGAAATGCTGAGGTCGCCAGTTTGAAACCCTGGGCTTGCCTGGTCAAGGCACATATGGGAGTTGATGCTTCCAGCTCCTCCCCCCTTCTCTCTCTCTGTCTCTCCTCTCTCTCTCTCTCTCTCTCTCTCTCTGTCTCTCCCTCTCCTCTCTAAAATGAATAAATAAAAAATAAATAAATAAAAATTTAAAAATTAAAAATTAATCACCATTTGCACACTTGAAACTAATATAATATTGTATGTCAAATATAATCTTAAAATAAGTTGAAAAAACACAGGATGTTATATTTTTAATTTTCAATGGGAATACCATTTTAAAGAATTTAAGAGGAGGAAAATAGTCCTTTATATTTACCAGCTATTTCGTATCTCTGTTGCTATTCTTCACCCTGAAGTTCCGAGGTACCCTCTGGTATTGTTTTCCTTCAGCCTGAGGAACTTTCTTATGTCTTTCTTATAGAAAAAAAGGTGCTTGTAACCAATTCTCTTATTTTTCCTCCATCTGATAATGTCTTTACTTTGGATTTACTCCTGATGGATATTTTTTATTATCTGTAGAATTCTGGGAGCACAGTTCTTTTTAAAAATATTTGATAGACATTGTTGCACTGTCTTCTTGACTCCATGTTCTCATGAAAGATGTGCAGTCAGCTGTGTCATTTTGTTAATTCTGGCAAGTACAAGCAGTCTTTTTGTCTCACACCTGCCCGTGCTGTTGGAATCATAACTAAGATGGCTTTGCCTAATGGAGGCCAAAAATTATTTATTCTTATATTGCCTTCAAATTCTTTTCACTCTTGCATTTAGCTCTATGAGCCATTTTGAGTTTACTTTGTATGTGCTATGAGGAAAGGGTCTAATTTTATTCTTTTTCACGAAGATATTCAGTTGTTCCAGCACCATTTGTTGAACAGACATTCTTTAACCATTGAGATTTCTTGGTACCTTGTGAAAAATCAATTGCCCAGAAATGCAGGGGTCCGCAGAGTTTTAACAATGGTAATCTTTAGGGTTATCTCCATAAGCAGTGGGAAGGAAATGTGGAAGAAATTCTTCTAAAATTTTATATGTTTGTATCATTTAAATGTTTACAATGCTCTTATCATTAAAAATTTTTTTCCATGGCTGGTTTGCTCAGTGGATAAAGCATCATCCCAACTCACCAAGGTCGCAGGCTGGATCCCAGTCAGGGCACATACAAGAAGCTACCAATGAGTGCACAACTAAATGGAACTAACTGGAACAACAAGTCGATGCTTCTCTTTCTCTCTATCCCCCCCCTTCCTCTCTCTCTCTCTCTCTCTCTCTCTCTCTCTCTCTCTGTCTCTCCCTCACTCAATGGAAAAATATCAAAAAATAAAAAAATAAAGTCTATTAAAACTTGTTTTAAATTTAGTTTTTAAAACACCATATTTGATGAACCTTTTCCAATGACTACAATCTATTGCCAAAATAGGTACTGTGCCTCAGAAAGAGAGATTTTCTAAGAGGAATTTTCTAATATACTTTAAAGACATTTTAAGATTAATTTTATATACTGAAATCTGGAAATATGATGTACACCAAACAATACCACCTAAGTTTTCCCTTTTCAGCCTAAAACGCAGTTGGGAGCCCTGGAGGACACGGTGGGGCCCTGACAGGGCAGGTAAAAGAGGGAGTTTGGTGTTATGCTAAATACCTGCTGCAGCTCTCTCTGGGAGATCCCTCTGGTCTTTGGAATTTGCATTGTTTGTTTTTATTCCTGAATTTAAAAATGTGGGTTGGTGCTTTTTGCTTGAAAATTTCCAATGTCTCTCTCCCCTTTCATTTTGTTTAATGAATTTAAAGTGATTTAATTTGTCTGATAGTTTCCTAAGGACATATGGCATAATCAAATTCTGTCAATAATAGCCCAGAAAGCATAGCTTGCAGCACCGAAGTGTAAGGTGTCTTTCTGGTATTGATGGGATGCCAGGAGCAGGCAGCTAGCTAATCACTGCTTTTGTGGAACAGAAAACAATCAATATGGGTTTCCCAACCCATTTTGTCCTTTCTAGGCCCACAGCTCAGTAACAATTTGCCAGCCCCCCTCCCACCTTACCAGAGCGGGAGGTATATGGGTTACCTGTAAAATGAGGGATCTGGGGGTGACCGGTTTAATAAATAGATACCGTGCTTCTGCACCATGTCCTGTGCTTTGGGGATGCAGTGGTCGGGGAAAGCAGCCATGGCTCCTGGGACTCAGACCACTGGGAAGACAAACGTTAATCAAATGATGTGTTTTCACCAGGGGAGACAAGAGATCAAAGAAAGCAAACAGTGCTACAGAAGTCTCCAGGGAAGGCTTCCTTGGAAAAGTGACGTCTTAGCTGAAAGGAGTGATAAGAAGGATTAATAACGTAAAGAGAAAGAAAGGTTGTTTTAGAGGAAGAGAAAAGCAGATTTTGCAAAGACCTAGGGTGAGGGGGCGACACTGAAAGGGTGCCCACAGTAAGTGGAATACAGAACGGCAGGAAGGAGGTGCTGCGACAGAGGCCTAATAAGTGAGTAGGAGCCAGACAGATCCCAGCCTTGCAAAATCTAAGTCCAGCTCCGCACCTTTCTGCCTTAGGGACCAGGCCAAATTACTTAATCTCTGTGATGGTCACTTTCCTCATCTAAAAACAGGGATAATAATAATACCCACCTCACTGATGTTTTGAAGAAGTCTAAATGAGATGTTTTTACACATATATACACATATTCTATCATGATGGGTCAATAATTAAATAATTATTATGTTATTCCGAAATGGTCTTCTGACTCCTTGCCTCTATAATCAATCTTCTGGCCACTCAGATCCTTCTAAAAGCATTGTTCATCTTTTACCTACATTGATTTAAAAATCATCTTTCTTCATTGTCTATGGCAGGAAGGGCAAATAGGCTTCAGCTTAAGCACCAACCCCAAGTCGCTTGGAGTAAATTTCTGGGTTGAGGTTTCTGGACTCAGTAGTAAATCTGCTATGACTGATTGGTAATGTCTGCCATGGGCACTGAATGCAACAAGCAGCAGGTGTGCCATTCCAGCCCAGAATCTCAGTACCTTCTTGATCTACCTCTATATCATTCTCAGTCTCCTTCCCAACTACCTTTTGTCCTCTTTCTTAATCAGAAATGTACCCAACAAGATGTACAAATGTGTCCGAGAACCATGTACCCCCACACTACCAACAGTGTGTTAGAGTTAGCCTTGCACATACTGTGAGCACCCTTTGTTCCACTGCACATTGGTTCGAGCTAGTGCTTTTGCCTGGCATCTTCTCTCCAATTCAAAGGACTCTCACACATCCAGAAAGTCCTTGTGTATCCAATTGAGAAGTCTATGCCCCTATTGTTCTAAGTCAGGACCCTTGGATATATGCTGTCACAGAATCATGCCCTTTCCTTCTGGGACCTTATCTTAGTTGAAAGTCACAAAGTTGGCCTGACCTGTGGTGGTGCAGTAGATAAAGCATTGACCTGAAACACTGAAGTTACTGGTTTGAAACTCTTCATTTGCCTTGTCAAGGCACATACAGGAAGCAACTACTGAGTGGATGCTTCCTGATCCTCCCCCCTTCCTCTCCGCTCTCTAAAAATCAATAAAAATTTTAAAAATAATTTTAAAAATTTAATAAAGAAAGTCACAAAGTTAACAAAGTAGCTACATGATTACTGCCCGAGTCCCTCACTCACAGCTCACAGAAGATTACTGTACCCACTGTGCCCTCTTCATCTACCTCTGCATCTCCAGCACTAAGCACCTACCTGCCATGGGTGCCCAAGGCATCCTTGTTAAATAAATGGGTAGCTCCAAAGTACTTTCTTCCTCATGTACTCTTTAGTAAATTTTTCACCAACCAATTAAGCATGAAGTCAAACTTCAAGTAAGAAAAAAAGGAAAAGAGCCCTGGCCGGTTGGCTCAGTGGTAGAGCGTCAGCCTGGTGTGCAGAAGTCCCGGGTTCGATTCCCGGCCAGGGTACACAGGAGAAGCGCCCATCTGCTTCTCCACCCCTCCCCCTCCCCTTCCTCTCTGTCTCTCTCTTCCCCTCCCGCAGCCGAGGCTCCACTGGAGCAAAGATGGCCCGGGCGTTGGGGATGGCTCCTTGGCCTCTGCCCCAGGCGCTAGAGTGGCTCTGGTCGCAACAGAGCGACGCCCCGGAGGGGCAGAGCATCGCCCCCTGGTGGGCAGAGCGTCGCCCCTGGTGGGCATGCCGGGTGGATCCCGGTCGGGCACATGCGGGAGTCTGTCTGACTGTCTCTCCCCGTTTCCAGCTTCAGAAAAATACAGAAAAAAAAAGAAAGAAGAAAGAAAGAAAGAAAGAAAGAAAGAAAGAAAGAAAGAAAGAAAGAAAGAAAGAAAGAAAGAAAGAAAGAAAGAAAGAAAGAAAGAGAAAGAAAGAAAGAAAGAAAGAAAGAAAGAAAGAAAGAAAGAAAGAAAGAAAGAAAGAAAGAAAGAAAGAAAGAAAGAAAGAAAGAAAGAAAGAAAGGAAAAGAGACAGGTGAATATTTATTTAAAATTCCCATGGCTTCATGATGGTTCCATGGATAGCAATTGCTTACTCTGATCCTCCCTGGCCCAAACTCTTCCATTATCCTTGACTGATAATCCCAAAATCATCATGGAAATGCACGTGTCAGAATAATCCAGAGATCTAAAGGAAAAATGAGATGTCTCTCCCTTTCTCCTGTTGGGCTCTTTTGATGTGCTAATCTAATGTGTTATGTGCCAGAGTCACAAGTGTTGTTTTATAGTGACCTCTAAAGATCAAAATGAGAATTCTACTTCTGCATCCATTATTAATTCATGATTAGCACCGAGACAATGGCACATGGTTATGGAGTCCGCTACTAATAGCAGAGTTCTGACAGACAATCTAGGGCAGAGAAGGTAAAAGACATACTTTCCTCAGGGGAATTCTGGTTCCAAAGTCTGCCAGCTAATAAAACCCCTCCACCATACACCTCAGATATTATTGATAATAGAATTCCAAATCTTAGTAGGGGAAAGAAACACCTGGAACATGGAGTGAGACCCTTGGAAAGGGTAGGTTGAGAAGAATTTGGCTTTTATAGACTCAGGGTCACCTTGAGAATGACATCCTCCAGCATGACATTTTGCATTACATGCATGTTGTTTCAGGACTGATAGAATCTCAGAAAGATTCCTGTCTAATATGTGTAGTCTATAGATGAGAAAATCAGAAAGCAGTGATAACTCAACCTGTGAGACACTGCATAAGCCAGCATTTGTCAAAAAGTATTATCTGAGCCTAAGTTTTGTGAGATGTTGATATTTGTTTCATAAAAGGAGGAAAAATCATGTCATCAAAATTTTGTTTGGGAAATGGGGACTTAAACAAAGTCCAACAAGTATCCCCTACAGGAATTCTCAGAGCCTTTGTTAGTAGATGATGAAAGAGAGAAGACAGCAAACAATCCCGCAATCAGGACCGTTTTTCTTTTTTTTTTTTAATTTAGTGAGAGGAGGGGAGGCAGAGGCAGGCTCCCCCATGCGCCCTGACTGGGATCCACCCAGAAAGCCCACTAGGGGGCGATGCTCTGCCCATCTGGGGCCCTTGCTCAGTTGCAACAGGAGCCATTTTTTAGCGCCTAAGGTGGAGGCCATGGAGCCATCCTCAGCGCCCATGGCCAACTCACTCCAATTGAGCTATGGCTGCAGGAGTGGAAGAGAAGAGATGGGGGGGGAAATAGAGAAGCGAGAGGGAAAGGGGTGGAGAATCAGATGGGCACTTCTCCTGTGTGCCCTGACCTGACTAGAAATTGAACTCAGGACATGCACATGCCAGGGCGATGCTCTACCACTGAGCCAACGAGCCAGGGCCTCAGAACCATTTTTCATGGCTGTTTCTCAGGACCATAATTGCTGAAAAGTATTCAGCAAGAAATATTACTTTAGCCCACGTTTAAAGGAATTTCTTCAGGGAAAAGCTGGGAATTGGAAAAAAAGGAAGGAGAGTCAAATTAATTGAACCTCTGAACAGACTAACCAGCAAAACAAGACAAGAACGAAGAAAATTTCACAAGCAGAGTCTCAACGCCAAAAAAGAAAGATCCTACCATTGTGGCAAGAGCATTTCTTAGTAATAAGACCCCTGCTACTTGGTTCACTGAGGCAGCCTGTAGCCGAGGTCAAACAAATAGCTTTCCCGTGTAGGGCTTGCACCAGCTGCTCTGCTCTCCCCGAAACACCTCAGGATGGAACCCGAGTATAGAGGGCTGCAACAACTGGACTCCTCTTCCACTCCTTCGCATGGGATGTGCAGTGGAGATCAAGAGCCTTTGAAGTAATTGCACTTTGCCCAAATCAATGCTGCCATGAATTACAATTGGATGGTCCTGCCTTGAATTGTTGTCTAACATATCTGCGGGTTGTTAAACAGTGATTGCCTTTCATTTCAGAGGAAATAGCTTTGACTGTACACAGCAATCTTTGTGGGAAATTTGCATTTGTCTTTATGCTTGTGAAGTGCTTTGGGACAGAGAGCAGTATAAAATCTAGACTTATTACTATTATTAGCAATAGGAAATATGTTGTGAAGCCATTCATTATGCCTTTGATATTGATAGCTGAAACAAAAGGCCGAATCTCCTACGTGCAATGGGCACTCAGCCTTGAATTATAAACATCCATCTTTGCCACGTGGGCCAGGTCCAAGCTGCAGGTATGACGAGGGGGGCAAGACAAGGGCTTTGGCAACTGAGCTCCAGTGCCTGGGCTTTCTGCAGCTGAAAGCCACACGCTCCTACGTGGGTAGAGCCATGGGACACATATGCAGAGAGGGAATATTGGAAAGCACCCAATGCTCATCCAAACTGTGAGAGCAGTTTTGTTTTAGTGCTTGGGTTTGTTTTATTTTTTCCCATATTTAGTCATTTGTCTTCACTAGTGTGATTTTAATGAAGTTAGCAATAGGCTTTTAACACAGTCCAGGGTACAGAAACAAAGAGTAACTTCACTGGCCCACTAGAAATTAAATGTAAAAATGACATTCCTCAGATCTTTTGAGTCAACCCATGTGCTACAGAGTTGTGCTACAGATCATGTGCTTTAACATTGGGTTTTCTTAAGCATCGCTAAAATTCCTCACGGGCAAATGAAGATTTTCCATTCAAATATGTGCCATTGAGGAGAAATGGAGAAAGTTTTGTCTTCCATGAAGGTCAACTTCTAGGAGCCTTTAGTTATTTAATTTGTTGAGCTTGTTAAATTTGATTATAAGAATGGAAAGGCTGTTTCAGCAAATATTAGCAAACATCTTATATAAATCTCTTCACAGGAGTTAGTAAGGCTGAAAGACACATTTTGCTAAGTGCCACTTGTGTTACTTGCCGCAACAAACCCTCTGCCCCTTATGGAACTGTAAAGCTCTAGAGGAAGTGCAGTGAGGCCGGAGGATGGCTGGGGAGAGTTGTTTTTAATGCGGGAGAAATCAGTACATGTTTAAGTGCTGCTCAGAAGATCAAATAGACAGACCACACTGACGCTACAGGGAAAGTGGGACTAATCAGTATCAATGGTTCCCAAGAAGAGAGAAGAGGAAGAATCCAGAGTACACGTGGAGGCGAGAGGCGGAAAGCAAAGAGGCTTGCAGAGAAGGGGATGGGGACTCCTCTGCCTCACCTTTCTACTTTCTCTTTAAGAGAAGATGATCTTCTAAGAGAATGAAGGACATAGAAGAAATTTCAGACATATTCTGCAGATACCAAGACTGGATGAGCCAAGATAGGTCCACACTGAAGACCTAGTTTAAGCTGAGACCATGAATTAATAATGAAACCCAACTTGCCAGATGGTAGGATTTTACCCAGCCATGCTTGGCTGACCAGGTATACCACTAAGAGAAGACAAGTTACTTGGGTTACTGGCTTCCAGCAGTATTCAAGGCCAGGGGTATTCCAACAAAGAATATCAACTTGCAGAGGTGTTAGAACTAAACCTAAATGAAATGGAAAGAAGGGAAACTCCTAGCTGTCTTGACCTTGAGGGGCTGTCTCTGAGCTCTCTGAGCCCACCCAGCAAGGGAGAACCTAGGACAGAAGTGCTGGAAGTCAGAGTTCATCAACACAAAGCCTGAGACTTTCTCCCAGGTCTGCAGTTCTAGACATGTGGGGGAAATGCCCATAGCTTAGGACAATAAGTCCTCAGAAAATGATAGTTGAGTGAGTAACAAGTCTGTGGTGTTCTTTTTTTAAAGCAACAAAGGTAACTCAGAATTTTTTATGTACTATTTAGTCTGAACAAAGAATAGCTTATTTATATAGTTGCAATTAACTTGTGCTGTAATACTGTCCAAAGAAATCATGCTCTGTCTCCTTTGCTAGAAAAAAGGAAAGAAAACTATAAGAAGGAATCAAAGGAATAAAGGGAGTAAGGGAGGAAGAAAGAGAGGGAGGGGAGAGGGAGGAGAAGGCGAGAAGGGGAAGAGGAAAGAGAAGAAAGGTAATTTTTTGTGTTTTGAAATATGCCTAAGAAATTACTAGTAAAATGGTCTAATGAATTCTTAAGTAATTCCAAGAACTCAAACTGTCACCATTCATTATGGGTTTGGATTCATTTAAAGTCTGTAAAGCTCTTACTTGCCCTTATTACTTCTTTTTATGAACTACATTTGTTTTGATAATATAGCTTTTTCCACAAGGTAGCCTGTATTGCAGATCAACTTTGCTTTATATGGCTTTTAAAGACTGAAAGCCACAGGAGCTTTGGTGGACAGAAGTTGGTCCAAAAACTAAGATGCATTAGATCATGTAAAGGAAATTTATACTTAATTATGTTTTAATATATTAGCACGAGGATTTCTTTTTAATTGTCAGAGCAACTCCTTTCCCTGGTTTTAGGTACAGCATAGAAGACGTAATTAGACATTTAAGTACTTAACCATAGTTCAGTATACTGCAATTTTAAACTATAAAAGTGAGTATTCTTACTCTCCTGATTGTAAAAGCACTTTTTCTTTGGCATGGCTTCCTTAGAACTATTTTGAGTTATAGTGATGAGAAAATTAAGGAGAGTACTTTAGGAAGACACAGGATGCCCATTTGTAATGGATTATAATTGCAAGAAAAAAAAGGGTTGGCTTCACTGGGTTTTTCTCTTTCTTCTTCATTAGAGCTGTGTCTAGATTCCTATGACATAAAAAACCTTGAAGGCTACAGTGATTTTTATTTCTTTTCATGTCTTCAACTCAGATTTAAAGATAGCTGTGCAACAACCATGTGTTTCTACATTTATATTTTTAACGTAGGGTGATAAGATGGCACCTATATGAGTCACTGGATTTTTATACTTTATTACACTATAGTTCCTAGTTTATTCCAGCTAGCTAAAATGCTATGGTGTTTGAGAGTGGTAAGTTTCAGTGGTACCAAATAGCACTTTTTTTCTCTGTGGAAAAGTGATGCATACTTGTTGCGTTTTCATCTTTTCACCCACAATAATTATATCTTTTTTGTCTAGAGAAAATCACAATGATTGAGAGCAAAAAGTCTGGAATGAGGCAAAAATCTGGTTCAAATCAAACCTGTCCTTTATTAGAAGGGTCACTGTAGACACACAACTGCACCTCACTAAGCTCAGACTATTCATCCACACAAGCAGGCTGAAAATACCTATCTCTTAGACTGTTGTGAAGCCTCGGTGAACATGCTTAGCACAAGGCCACCACCCGATGAGCCTCTCTTAGCAGGGATGGGAGAAGCCTGGAGGAGCTTCCATCCATCCTTTGCTGCACTAAGAACAGCTAGGCAGGGCCTCCCTTCTTAGTGTCTTCAAGTATCTGGGATTCTCTACTGAAATAGCAGAGACGTGTCTGTCTTCTCAGCTCTGCAGCTTCACCTGACGGAGCCTAGCCACCAGCATCTCTTAGACACGGACAACCCCGAATGCATCTTCCTACTGATTATTAAAAGAGTGAAATAAAATCAGCACTGAGGAGGCTGTGCCTGCTCTTCAGTACTGTGTCGACCTCCATCTTGATTCAATACGTGGTCTCCGAGGCTCCCCATGTCACTGAGGAAAAAGCTCCCCCCACAACTCCCCCAATTCTTGACAAGACCACAGTATCTTGAGATGCAAAGTATTTTTTAGTTTACAAAGCATTTTCAAGCTATTTTATCACAACAGCCTTGGGAGGTAGAGGGGATGGCTATCATCAAAACCATCAAAGCCATAAGAAATCTGAGTTCTCAAACCAAAGGGACTCTCTCAGGACCCGAAAGCCAATGAGTGGGAGACCCACAACCTAATCTCAAGACCTCCAAAACTCAGTTTCCTAATTTCTTGTACATGGCCTCTCTGTTCTGACGCTTTAGTTACAAGAAAACAGCTCAGATCTGGGTTTGTTGAAGCACCATCTGAAGAGTCAGTGAAAATGCAGATGCATTGGCACTGTCTCCAGAGTCTCAGGTTCACTGATCCCAGTGCGGGGCCCAGGGCTCTGCAGGTTTCGTAACACCTCAATGGAGAAACCTGGGGTCCGCAGAACTCGGTATTCTCTGTCATGGCACCGCTCCTCTGAGAACATTCTCTTGGAAGACCAGACTATTTTCTTAATACCTTTCACAGACACAAAGGGTATTGGGAAGCTCAGGCCAAGTTGTGCAGCAGTAACAAAACATTCCCATCATTACTGGCTTTCAAAAGTAAAGACTGATTCACAGACTCACATTTATGTCCCTACGAACTGGATATGAATACACTATATACCCTTTTCATTTGGAGACGTGGGCTGAAGACCAGTCCCTATCATGAACAGTCTGATGTCCCAGCAGAGGAGAAAGGGAGATGGGAGGAGCTCCTGATGGCTCTTAAAGAAGGTGTCATATTGTATGTCATTTCTCCTTATAGTTCATTGGCTGAAGAAAATCACATGCCCAAGCCTGCTGTCAAGGAGTTAGGAGATGGACTCCTCCCTTAGAAATGGGCTGGAGGCTGATCTAGTTGACGGTTTCACAGTAACATAATGAAGCACAGGGTTTGCCCACAGTCTTGAATGGGTCTAATTGTCCATTTTTTCCTGGACTAACCAACATTCCTTCTTCCAACTGATTATTTTCTGGTTTAGCTTCATCTAGTGTTTTGCAACTACAATATGCTCCCATTCTTTAACTATCCTTTTCATGTATTGTGTTTCCTACCTGTCTTATCCCTGAATATTTTGATTATATTAACACCTAAGCATCTAAATTACAAACTCTAAAATTATACATTGTTGTTAATGTATAATTTTAAGCCACCCACTCCCTTGTAAGAAATGCATTTGAACATATCTAAAGATAATCCGGGTCAAACAGTGATCCTCTCTTCAATTTACAATATCTATTTCTGCTTCAGAAATGGCGATCGGCCACATGCTTCGATCAAAGGCAATTCTCTGCTCTCTGTTGGTTTCCAACCAACAGAGGAGGAACTCTGAAGCTTTGCCATTTTTGTAATAAACAGGCACTTCAAATGTCAATGTACTGTTTGTCATTAAAATTCATCTTATATTTTGCTTCTTCCCTCCACCCTACCAGGTAGATGATGGTTGGTTCATGGCAGAGCTGGAGTGTCTGTGTGTGCCCGGGTCCACAAAGAATGAACTTGGCCAGAGTAATCCCTTATTTTCTCTGTTCAGTAAATAGTTGTTGCATTATATATGAATCCAAAATACAGACAGGAAAATATGATGAGGACAGTGAAGGTATATCAAATGCATTTCCGCCCTTCAGAGTGACCAATGCAAAAGGGGGAGCAGCTGACAGGGAGTCAATAAGAGTTTTTATGAGAAGCTCTATTTATTCACAGTTTGATTTTCTGTTCTTGGGAAATAGCAAATTTTATTTGAAATTGTAGCTTTAACCTAGTAAACTACAAATAATCTCTGAAAAAAAAACAGTGGGAAATGGGAGTGAGCTCTCAAACACCATGCTTGTCTTTCTCTCTCCTGGTCTTTCTTTCTTCCTCCCCTCTCTTCCTCTGCCCTGTAAAACCTACTAATATTCCCATTCATGTTAGTAATGAGCTCTGAGTCACCCACTCCATGAAGGTACACTGCCTGTCTACTGTGCATTGGCCCTCTTCAGGCTACTAGGGACAATGTGATGGACAAAATTCAGCCCCTGCCTTCACAGAAATTCCAATCTAATGAATACCTATGTCATCTTGATTTTTATGTTCATAATATATATTTTAAGATATTTAACAAGCTTTTACTGAATAATTTACCTTGTGCCAGGCATAGTTTCTGATGGAGACAGAATGCTTAATAAAACTGACATGGAGTTTACATTTGGTGAGGTGAGGGGCAACTGATAATGATCCAATAAATGAGTAAAACACAAAATATGTCAGAGTGTTGTAGAGAAAAGTAAATCAGGGAAGGAGAAATAGGGAGTTCTTGGGCTGCAACTGAAATAGGATGTCTGCCACTGATGAAGCAGAGAGTGATACAGGCATTGTAGGGAGAGGGAATGGCAGGTACAAAGGCCCTGAGGCAGGAGAGTGCCTGGCATTGTCAAGGGACAGCAAGTAAGCCCTGAGGAAGGTAAAAACATGTATATAGCAATGGCACGCTTAAGCCAGTTTCTATTTGTGGGATAACTAACACTGAGTTATCAGCTGGGGTACTGAGGAGGTGGACAGACAGCACAGCATTGTAGCTGAAAGGGTCCTGCAATTATTCTTAACAGAAAAAATAGACAGAAACAATGAGAGAGATTAAAAGAACTGACAGCAGAAAAGGTCTTTACAACCTGTTTTTGCCTGAATGGTATCCTTTTATAAAAAATATTCGCATCGGGATACTGACTACAAATAATTAAAAATTAAAACCCTTACCTATTTTATTCCAGATGTTGAAAGTATGAATACTAAAGAAAAACCAGCTCCCTCTTTCTGGAGATGACCAGCTTATGTGTCCAATACTGAGTCAAGTACAATGACATGACTCCATTATTTTCCCCTTCAGCGAAAGTTACAATGCTCAAGAAGTTTTGTAATTTTCTAGGTGGCTTATTGCTAAATGCCTTCTTGTTTCTCCATTCACTGTAGGGTGCAGAAACAATTCCTTGCACCAAAGTCCTCAAGCAGAGCTGATTTTACAGCAAATGCTAAAATACCATAAATATATATTATAAAATTGTAAGTGTGATTTCAAGCCCTAACAATTACCATACATAAATATTTCATTGCTAGTTTAATTGTCAGTAATTGTCAGTGTTAGTTTACGATAAACACACTGTTCTCTTGATGCCATTAGTACTGGTGGTTGTGGCAGGAACTCAGGTCTTTTATTAAATAAGCTCCTTCTCACCATCCTTTTTTAAAACCCATCATCAGCAGGCATTTTAGGACTGATAATTAGAGGTAGAATTCCTATAGTTTTATCAAAGTAACTAATAAAAACATCAGGCCACATAGCATTGGCAAAAACCTTTGCTTTGAAAATGGACCAGAACTGCCATGCTAACACTGACACTTAAAAGCTGTTTAGCCTTGGCAGTCACTCAACCCCTCTGACCCTCCGCCTCTCCGTAAAATGAGAAAAAATATTTTTATCTGCTCCATAAAGCTCTTTCTTTTTTCTTTTTTCTGAAGCTGGAAACGGGGAGAGACAGTCAGACAGACTCCTGCATGCGCCCAACTGGGATCCACCCGGCACACCCACCAGGGGCGACGCTCTGCCCACCAGAGGGCGATGCTCTGCCCCTCCCGGGCATCACTCTGCCGTGACCAGAGCCACTCTAGCGCCTGGGGCAGAGGCCAAGGAGCCATCCCCAGCGCCCGGGCCATCTTTGCTCCAATGGAGCCTTGGCTGCGGGAGGGGAAAAGAGAGACAGAGAGAAAGGAGGGGGGGTGGAGAAGCAAATGGGTGCTTCTCCTATGTGCCCTGGCCGGGAATTGAACCCGGGTCCCCCGCACGCCAGGCCGACGCTGTACCGCTGAGCCAACCAGCCAGGGCCATAAAGCTCTTTAGAGGAAAAAATAATGGCATCTGTGAGCCGCTTTGTGTTCAAGGTGTGTCAGCTAATATTATAAATAAATAACTTGTAGGTATCTGCCCATTTACACAAAGATCTGGCCAAGAGCCGTACATGAAGGATGTTATTTTCACATATATCTTTCTCTGGGTCTTCCTTATTCAGGGGAGGGGTCCAGAGGGAAAGAAAAGCCTTTCAGGGTTATGAACAGAACACTGAGTGGTATATTACCATATTTTTCACTCCATAAGACACACCTGACCATAACACACACCTAGGGTTTTAAGGAGGAAAATAAAAAACAAAAATATTCTGAACCAAATGGTGTGTTAAAATATTTAATAAAATACTGTATTTTTCACTCCATAAGATGCATGGACATTTTCCCCTCCACTTTTGGCGGAAAAAAAAGTGCATCTTATGGAGCAAAATATAACGGTAATTTCACTTTGGGCTAGTGACCACCTAGGTCACAGTTCTCAGACTTCTCCTGGTTCTGTATTCCCAGTAGGAACACATTCCCATTTTGTGAAAATGAGATTTTTCCCTTTGTCAATAAAATTCTACTCTATCTCCAATCAGAATTCTAAAATGTATTAGTTTTAAAATGGTTAAATCATTTCTTCAGTAGTTTAACTTCTTTTATGCAGAGAGCATCCAAGAGAAGAATTGTTATTAAACATTCAAAAGAGAAAAAAAAAAGTCTCTCAAAGCAGAACTGGCTGTTTAATAAATAATCCATTGAGTTCTTGCAGCCCTTTCTTTCAGATGAAAAGCAACAGTAAGGCCCGCTCAAGAAACCCATCACAGCAAAATCCACACCCTGAGGAAAGTGTGTAATAGAGTGCAATGACAGCACAAAGGACTGAGAGATGCTTGTCTTTGTAGAGAGAACAAAGGTATCTGTGGCAATGACAAACACATTTGTTTTAGCTGCACTCAAAGGGAAGTCTAAGATAAACCACAGCATTTGGGGTGCTGGTTGGGGGGCACTTCCTCCAAGGCAGTGGCAGGAACACATTAGTGGGGGAGAAAATAATGGTCAGATCAGTCTTTGTTATGGAACTATTTTAAGTATAATATAACATAATGGTATTCTTATGATTTTTATTATACAGCTGTTTTAACATTTTTATTTTTATCTCCCTACTATATGGTTATAGACTCTCATTCTTATGTGGAGATGAGCCACAATAGAATTAAAAGTCTACAACAAATTCATCTCCTGAGACCGTCATTAGTCTGGCTGGCAAGGGTCTTCAGATGGAGGACTGTTGCCCCATTTTAGAGTTTCCAGACTCCTCTACCTTCACACCTGTGCCTTATGCTCACTGGCAGCCACCAGTCGGTGGCCTTACAGGTAAGACATGCCTCCGTAGTTCCAGCAGCTTTTTCCTCCCCAGCCTGCCCACCTCCCCACACTTCACCTTTCTCCTGTCAAGCAGAAGACCCAATTAGGACCTGCTGTTAGGAAAGCTCTGTGAAAGGGGGGCCAGCGCTGTTCTCTCATTCCAGATAGGATTGGGAAAGCCAATTTGTAAGCAATTCAGTCTAGGGTAACTGAAAAAATCAAAGTATCCAAGTTTTTAATAGATTGATATAAATTATCAAATATATAAAATAACAGGATTTCAGATTTAGGACTGATATAACATTAGGTTAAGAATAAAAATCTTGGAGGGGACCTGAAGATGGCAGTGGAGTAGGCTGATGCACAGACGCCCAGCTCTCACCACCAAACTGGAATACAAATCAATTTAGGAAAAATCAGCATGAAAAACCAACTCTGGACTACAAGAACAGTTCTCAAAAACCAAGGAGCAAAGAAGAAGCCACAACAAACCTGGTAGGGAGCACCTGAATCTCCCCTGCTTACAGGAACGGAGGGTGGGGGATAAGGCTGAGAGCCCAGAGGGGATCTCACTCCAGGGAAAAGAGCAGAAAATACTGCTCACAGCCACTTGCCTGGCGACTAGGGAGCGAGGTATGTTGAAAAGACCAGCTTATCTCCCAAGTGGAAAGGAGAGAGAGAGGGACAGACTGTGAGGGGCTAAGAAATGCAGGAGACGACCTAAAAAAGCTGACTCATCCGTGCTAGAGGCGGCCATAGCTGGGGGAGGGACTGATCCTTCCACAAAACAGTACTGAATTGCTTCCGGATCAGAGATCTACAGACATCTCTCCAGCTCCAATCAGCTGCAACAAGACACAGTTGAAAACAGGAAGTGGGGAGGAGGGGCAGTAACTCAGGTCTCCATGGAGATCTGAGATACACCTCCCACTACTGAAGCTGAGAAAACACCCTGCGCCCAGAGAGATTAGTTGGTGGAAGAGGCTTTCAGAGTATCAGGTTACACCCATCACATTCCTGGACACAGTTTCAAGGAAGCTCCCTGCTGAGATCAGTAAACAAGACTATCACCTGTTAAGAAAGCAAACAAATCAAGACTTCAAAGCTGCCCAAATCCGAAAGTGGATTACAAATAATAGCTGATACCAACGCAAGAAGACCTAGAAATAACACAATTGAAAACTGGAGGCAGACAACACCAAGCCTAGATTCAACCAACTCTACAAACAACACACCCAAACACAGATAATGAGAAGACAAAAAAGTGCAATCCAAATGAAACCACAAGAGAAACCTTCAGGAGATGAACTGAGTGATACAGAAATAAATCAAACTTCCAGATGCGGAGTTCAAAACAATGATTGTAAGGATGCTTAGGGATCTTAGAACAACAATGGATGGTCATTATGAACACCTAAATAAATAGCAAGTATAAAAAAGGATATTGAAATATTAAAAAAGAAGCAGTCAGAGATGACAAATACAATATCGGAAATAAAGAACAGAATGGAAGGAATTAAAAACAGGATGGATAGTGCTGAGGATCAAATCAGCGAGTTGGAGGACAACTGGAATGAAGGCAGAAAAGCAGAGAAGAAAAAAGAAAAGAGACTCAAAAAGTCTGAGGAAACTCTTAGAGAGCTCTGTGACAACATAAAGAGAAATAACATCCGCATCATAGGGGTTCCTGAAGAAGAAGAGAAAGAACAAGGGATAGAGGCTTTGTTCAATCATATCATAGCTGAAAAGTTCCCTAAATTAACACAGGAGAAACTCTCACAAGTTCAAGAAGCACAGAGGACTCCATTAAAGAGAAACCCAAAGAAACCTACACCAAGACACATCATAATTAAAATACCAAAGCTAAGTGATAGAGAAAATATTAAAAGCTACAAGAGAAAAAAAAGCTATCACCTACAAAGGAGCCCCCATAAGGGTGACATCTGACTTCTCAACAGAAACACTTGAGGCCAGAGGGAATGGCAAGAAATATTCAAAGTAATGCAGAACAAGAACCTACAACCAAGACTACTTTATCCAGCAGGGCTATCGTTTAAAATTGAAGGAGAAATAAAAAGCTTCCCAGACAAAAAACAACTCAAGGAATTCATTACAACCAAACCAATGCTGCAGGAAATGTTAAGGGGCCTGTTGTAAACAGATCAAAGTGGGAAAAGAATATAGCAAAAGAGGAATACAGCTTTAAAGAATAAAATGGCAGTAAACAACTACATATCAATAATAACCTTAAATGTAAATGGATTAAATGATCCAATCAAAAGACATAGGGTAGCTGCGTAGATAAGAAAACAGGACCCGTACATATGCTGTCTACAAGAGACACACCTTAGAACAAAAGATACACATAGATTGAAGGTAAAAGGATGGAAAAAACCATTTCATGAAAATGGAAATGAAAAAAAAAGCTGGGGTAGCAATACTTATATCAGACAAATTGGACTTTAAAACAAAGGCTATAGTAAGAGATAAAGAAGGCCATTACATAATGATAAAGGGAGTAATCCACAGGAAGATATAACTATTATAAATATCTATGCACCTAATATAGGAGCACCTAAATATATAAAGCAGACTTTGATGGATATAAAGGACAAGATCAACAGCAATACTATAATAGTAGGGGATTTCAATACCCCACTAACATCATTAGATAGATCCTCAAGAAAGAAAATTAACAAAGAAACAGCAGACTTAAAGGACACACTAGATCAACTCGATTTAATAGATATCTTCAGAACCTTTCACACTAAAGCAGCAGAATATACATTCTTTTCAAGTGCTCATGGTACATTCTCTAGGATAGACCGCATGTTAGGGCACAAAAGTGGTCTCAACAAATTTAACAAGATTGAAATCATATCAAGCACATTCTCCAATCACAACGGCATGAAACTAGAACTGAACCACAACAGAAAAGTTCAAAAATTCTCAAACACATGGAAACTAAATAGCAGGTTGTTAAATAACGAATGGGTTAAGAATGAGATCAAAGAAGAAATAAAAAAATTCTTAGAAACGAATGACAATGAGCATACAACAACTCAAAATTTATGGGACACAGCAAAAGCAGTACTGAGAGGGAAGTTCATAGCACAACAGGCACACTTTAAGAAGCTAGAAAAAGCTCAAATAAACAACTTAACCCTGCATCTAAAAGAACTAGAAAAACAACAGCAAGTAAAGCCCAAATGTAGTAGAAGGAAGGAAATAATAAAGATCAGAGCAGAAAGAAATGACACAGAGGCTAAAGAAACAATACAGAGGATCAATGAACCTAGGAGCTGGTTCTTTGAAAAGGTCAATGAACCTTTAACTAGACTCACGAAGAAAAAGAGAGAAAGGACTCAAATAAATAAAATTAGAAATGAGAGTGGAGAAATAACAACTGACACAACAGAAATACAAAAGATTGTAAGAAAATACTATGAAGAACTGTATGCCAGAAAACTAGACAACCTAGATGAAATGGAAAAATTCCTTGAAACATGTGGTCTTCCAAAAATCAATCTGGAAGAATCAGAAAACCTAAACAGACCGATTACAACAAATGAGATCGAAACAGTTACAAAAAAACTCCCAAAAAAGAAAAGTCCAGGACCTGATGGCTTCACAACTGAATTCTATCAAATATTCAAAGAAGAACTAATTCCTAACCTTCTCAAACTATTTCAAAAAATTCAAGAGGAAGGAAGACTTCCAAGTTCCTTTTATGAGGCGAGCATAATTCTGATTCCAAAATCAGGCAAAGATAACACAAGGAAAGAAAATTATAGGCCAATGTCTCTGATGAATATAGATGCTAAAATCCTCAACAAAATATTAGCAAACCGGATCCAACAATATATAGAAAAAATCATACACCATGATCAAATGGGATTTATTCTGGAGAGGCAAGGCTGGTACAATATTCGTAAATCAATCAATGTGATTCATCACATAAACAAAAAGAAGGAGAAAAATCACACGATAATTTAAATAGATGCAGAAATAACATTTGATAAAATCCAGCACCCATTCATGATCAAAACTCTCAGCAAAGGGGGAATACAGGAAACATACCTCAACATGATAAAGGCCATCTATGACAAACCCACAGCCAACATCATACTCAATGGACAAAAATTAAAAGCAATCCCCTTAAGATCAGGAATAAGGCAGGGGTGCCCCCCTTTCACTGCTCTTATTCAACATAGTCCTGGAAGTCCTAGCCACAGCAATCAGACAAGAAAAAGAAATAAAAGGCATCCAAATTGGAAAAGAAGAAGTAAAACTATCATTATTTGCAGATGATATGATATTGTATATAGAAAACCCTAAAGTCTCAGTCAAAAAGCTACTGGACCTGATAAATGAATTCAGCAAAGTGGCAGGATATAAAATCAATACTCAGAAATCAGAGGCATTTTTATATGCCAACAATGAACAGTCAGAAAGAGAAATTAAGGAAACAATCCCCTTCACTATTACAACCGAAAAAATAAAGTACCTAGGAGTAAACTTAACCAAGGAGAATAAAGACTTGTACTCAGAAAATTACAAAGCATTGATTAAAGAAATCAAGGAAGATACAAACAAGTGGAAGCTTATACCGTGCTCATGGTTAGGAAGAATAAACATCATTAAATCGTCTATATTACCTAAAGCAATCTATAAATTCAATGCAATAACAATTAAAATACCAATGACATACTTCAAAGATATAGATCACATATTCCAAAAATTTATATGGAACCAAAAAAGAACACGAATAGCCTCAGCAATCTTAAAAAAGAAGAATAAAGTGGGAGGTATCACACTTCCTGATATCAAGTTATACTACAAGGCCATTGTACTCAAAACAGCCTGGTACTGGCATAAGAACAGGCATATAGATCAATGGAACAGAACAGAGAACCCAGAAATAAACCCACAGCTCTATGGACAACTGATATTTGACAAAGTAGGTAAGGAAATACAATGGAGTAAAGACAGTCTCTTTAACAAATGGTGTTGGGAAAATTGGACAGCAACCTGCAATAAAAGAAACTAGATCACCAGCTTACACCACTCACAAAAATAAACTCAAAATGGATAAAAGACTTAAATGTAAGCCGTAAAACCATAAGCATCTTAGAAGAAAACATAGGCAGTAAGCTCTCCGACATCTCTCAGAGCAATATATTTGCTGATTTATCTCCCCGGGCAAGTGAAATAAAAGACAGGATAAACAAATGGGACTATATCAAACTAAAAAGCTTTTGTGCAGCTAAAGACAATAAGAACAGAATAAAAAGACAAACTACACAATGGGAGAATATATTTGACAATACGTCTGATAAGGGGTTAATAACCAAAATTTATAAAGAACTTGTAAATCTCAACATCAGGAAGACAAACAATCTATTCAAAAAATGGGCAAAAGAAATGAATAGGCACTTCTCCAAAGAGGACATACAGATGGCCAATAGGCATATGAAAAAATGCTCAACATCACTAATCATTAGAGAAATGCAAATTAAAACCACAATGAGATATCACCTCACACCAGCCAGAATGGCGCTCATCAACAAAACAACACAGAATAAGTGCTGGTGAGGATGTGGAGAAAGGTAACCCTGCACTGCTGGTGGGAATGCAGACTGGTGCAGCCACTGTGGAAAACAGTATGGAGATGCCTCAAAAAATTGAAAATTGAGCTGCCTTTTGACCCAGCTATACCACTTTTAGGAATATACCCCCAAGAACACCATAGCACTGTTTCAAAAGAAGAAATGCACCCCCATGTTTGTGGCAGCATTGTTCACAATAGCGAAGATCTGGAAACAGCCCAAGTGTCCGTCAGAGGACGAGTGGATTAAAAAGCTTTGGTACATATATACTGTGGAATACTACTCAGCCATAAGAAATGATGACATCGGATCATTTACAATAACATGGATGGACCTTGATAACATTATACGGAGTGAAATAAGTAAATCAGAAAAAACTAAGAACTATATAAATCCATACATAGATGGGACATAAAAATGAGACTCAAAGACATGAACAAGAATATGATGGCAATGGGGGTGGGGGGTGAGGGGAGGAGGGGAGGGGGCGAGGAAGGAGAGAGGGGGTGGGGGAGGGGAGGGGCACAAAGAAAACCAGATAGAAGGTGACAGAAGACAATTTGACTTTGGGTGAGGGGTATACAGCATAATCAAATGTCAAAATAATCTGGAGATGTTTTCTCTCAACATATGTACCCTGACTTATCAATGTCACTGCATTAAATTTAATTTAAAAAAATGAATAAAAATCTTGCCTTACCTGTGGCGGTGCAGTGGATAAAGCATCCACCTGGAATTCTGAGGTCGGGGGTTTGAAACCCTGGGTTTGCCTGGTCAAGGCACATATGGGAGTTGATGCTTCCTGCTCCTCCCTCTTTCTCTCTCCCATCTTTCTCTCTCTCTCTTTCTCTCTCTCTCTCCCCTTTCTCTCTAAAAATGAATAAATAAAATCTAAAAAAAGAATAAAAATCTTGACAAATGAAGGCTAAGGCCTGAGGTGCTATCTGACTCACCTGTAGATCTCCAGCCCCAGCCTGTGAGAGCACAAGGCTGTGCGTGCACTGGGAGGAGAGCGGTCAGCAGCGTGCCCTGAGGCAGGAGAGCACGGACTGCGCCTGTGCAGCGAAGGTGCTTCTTTCCCACAGTCCCTCCCAGAGAGGAGTATTAGGAAGGAGGACAAGGTGCAGAGTGTTAGCCCTGTGAACACTCTCTTCTTGAGTCTATTCCAGAAACCTGATGGCCTTGGTATTTCACATTAAAAATATTTATTTAATACCTACCCAAGTCCAAGCTCTTTGGTGCCATTGCCCACAAGGTGGCATTCTGCCCAAGAGCAGTTGTTAGTCTAGCAAAGGGGGTCAGAGATAAACAAACTAATGCAGTAATCTGCTCTGGAAACCATTACAGAGTGGGCTTAGGTTGCTGAGGGGCCAAACTGGTGCAGCCACTATGAAAAGCAGTGTGGAAGCTCCTCAAAAATTAAAAATAGAATTACCATATGACCCAGCAATGCCTCTTCCAGATATCTATCCCCAAAAATGTGAAGACATTTATTCACAAAGATATATGCATCCCAATGTTCACTGCAGTATCATTCACAATGGCCAGGACACAGAAACAACCAAAGTGTCTTCTAATAGATGATTGGATAAAGAAGATGTGGTACATATATACAGTGGACTACTACTCAGCCATAAGAAACAATGAAATACTGCCATATGTGACAACATGGATGGATCTTGAGAATATCATGCTTAAGTGAAATAAGTCAGACAGAAAAAGTCAAGAACCATATGATCTCAATCATCTGTGGGATATAAAACTAAAAGCAACAAACTAACAAATAAGAAAAACAAACAAAAATTCACAGACACAGACAACAGGATAAAAGGGGTTAAACATGTGGTGACAAAAGAATATTTGACTTGGGGTGGTGGCCTCACAATGCAATATACAGATGACGTATCATAGACTTGTACACATGAAATCTATATAATCTTATTAACAAATGTCATTCCAACAAATTTAAAGAAAAAAAAGGGAAAAGAAAACCTCAAAAATTCCATGAGAGTGGCTCTGAGGATCAGGAAAGGGTTCAAAGAGGAGTCAGCTCCAGAGCAGAGGGTTACGGCGGTGGCTGCCGGAGCAGGACTCGGCAAGAGCTCAGTGTGCATGAGGGGCACCCAGAGAAGGATTTGCTCTCCGGGAGAGCACAGGGGGCGACCTCGGATAGCTGATGAGACTAGAGCACTGAGCACGTGGGACAGCATGGAGGAGCTGGGCAGGTAGGAGACTGGGTGGGTAGAGGGGCCTGATTATTAATGCTCTAATGTTCTAGACCAGGGAGTGTGAACTTCAGCCTCTGAATGATGGAGCCCATTAAAAGGGCCAGAAGGGGTGAGAGGGCCCCAAAATAAAACCATTTCTTTACCCTTTAATTCATACATGGTATCTATTGGCCCTGAGACTTTCTTTTAAATAAGAATTTGAGGTAAACAAATATTTGCGCTAAGCACCAAAAGCTTTCAATACCTGTAACTCATTGTCATTCACTTGCTCCTGGTCTATTTAATCTAATGGAAACCTGCATAATTTTAATTGTCTGAGCTATCTGATTCACTCAGAACCAAATCTGTCCTGTCCCACAAGATGATGTGTTCCCCTATTGGGTCACAGAGTACAGGCAAGACTCATCTCCCTCCCTTTGCCTGGACACTCACCCCCTCACTCAGCTTAAGGACTACTATGCTAAAATCTTGGCATGATTTCCAAACCCTGACATTTCACCAAGTATAAGTCCAACTTTCCCTATAATATATCCCAAGCCATATGCCAGCCTTCTATCCCAGCATGCCTGCATCAGAGTCAACTGGCCCCAGCCCAGCCTTCCTCAACAAAGAGGAACGGGGGCAGGACCTGGACTCTGCAATACAGCAAGGTCCCATGTCTAATTTAGGCAACTTTATAAAAAAAATTAGCCTTGTTTGAAGGTAACTGGATCTAATTTAAAAGTGATATATGAATTTCAGGAATACATGTTTATATTCTCCCAAAATATAAAGTTCCCAAGCAGAAAGCCTTATTTATAGTAACTGTTCTAAAGGCTTGTGCTGCTTTGCTAAATTAAATGCTCCTTTGATATTCCACTTCTTCCCCCTCACTATCCTCACTTCTGATGCTGAGGTTACTGACTTCACAGTTCTTCTTTCCAGTGTCAGTTGCTTTTGCCTGAAGCCATACTTGAAAGCATCTGGAAACTGTTGGGCTCTATTCTTCAACTGCAAAGGTCACCTATTCAGGAGGCTATGGCTACCTCACTCGTGTACTCTTGGCTTAGCTAGCCATTGAGTGAGTGTGGGTGGGCAGGAAGGGGTGTTCAGGAGCTGTAGAGACTGAAAGAGAGAGCGAAGGACCCTGACTCAGGGGGATGAGTTGGAGTTCACCAAGAATAAGGAAGGTGGGAGGACCCTGGGAGCCAGTGTCAAGGCACCCTTGCCAGAGGAGGACTGGGTGTACTGACCTTAAGACAGAATGTGGCATAATGGGAGTTAACAGCAAATTTAATATTGTTCCACCTAACTAGGCGGTGGCGCAGTGGATAGAGCATCGGACTGGGATGCCAAGGACCCAGGTTCAAGACCTCGAGGTCACCAGCTTGAGCGCGGGATCATCTGGTTTAAGCAAAAGCTCATCAGCTTGGACCCAAGGTCGCTGGCTCCAGCAAGGGGTTACTCGGTCTGCTGAAGGCCCGCGTTCAAGGCACATGAGAAAGCAATCAATGAACAACTAAGGTGTCACAATGAAAAACTAATGATTGATGCTTCTCATCTCTCAGTTCTTGTCTGTCTGTCCCTATCTATCCCTCTCTCTGACTCTCTCTCTGTCTCTGTAAAAAAAAAAAAAAAAAAAAAAAAAAAAAAATTAATATTGTTCCATGTTCAAAGAAGCCTTTTTCTTTGTGGAGTAAAAATAAAGCTATTTCACTGGATATAAAAAAAATGGCAATATTTCTGACTGTCTTGTGTATTTTTAGCTGTTGAGATGAGATGACTATCATATAACCACAGTTAATGCGTGATTTTCAATGGTTCAGATTTTCCATATTGCAGATTTGGGTATGACATTTTGGGATCTCTTTGTATTGAAGAAAAATAGATGTCTTTCTTTGTTAATGATTTAGAATAATTTTCATCTGAGTTCTAACAGATTGTATTCTTTCAGAAACCCTTCTTTCTTTTTAAAAAGAAAAAGGAGGAGAAAAAAATACGGAGAGAAAGCATTTTAAAATCATCTTCCCCAGTCTCCTGCCCCATGTGGGAACGTATTTCCACTTGAGCCATTTCGGACACTAATTTGTTTGGACACAAATGCCACGACATTCAACAGAATATCGAAATCTGAGCTTGCTCCAGACACCAGACACCAGAAGTGCTAAAATGAGGAACACATCAGGTTTTGAGCATAAAAGATACATCAAGTCAAGGCATAAAATCACCAGTTTGTTGATTTTTAGGAGCCCAAGCTCACTTCCAAGCAGTGCAGTGACCAGCCGTCCTGATACACTTACACAATTTGGTACTGCGTCTCCACGTAGGACCGTGATGGCGAACCTTTTTATAAAAACCGCCCACTTTTGCAGTGCTGGTCAACCTGATCCCTCTCGCCCAGTAGTGAGCTGTCCAGCTTTCATGGTGGGCGGTAGTGGAGCAACCAAACGGTGCCATGATTGGCCCGCCATGAAAGCTGGACCGCCCACTAGTGGGCGGGAGGGACCAGGTTGACCAGCACTGCAAAAGTGGGCGGTTTTTATAAAAAGGTTTGCCATCACGGACCTAGGATATTGTTGGCGAGTTTTTATCTTGCAGCTCCAAAATGAATATGGGTTATTTTTAAAGACATGTGTAAGGAGCTGATTCATTTTAGGTGGAAGACACACTGGTATTCTGCTTGTAGAAGGACGAACTGAATAACTTCATCCACAAGACTACGAGCTTTGCGAGGATGGAGACCATATCCTTTGTTTACATGATTGCTCTTCAGTGCCTACTACTGTCTGAAAATAATAGGTGCTTCAAAATATTTGTAAAAAAAAATAGACTATTTAGTGGGAATTTGGCTGTAAGTTTCAACCAACCATTTCACCTTTGGAAAGTTACTCTAAAGAAATAAACATAGATGAGATCAAGGATTGAGCTATATAAAATCTCATCATAATGCTATTAGTGATGTCCAAAGAAAGTATGAGGGATAAATGTGAAAAACAGGACAGGTGTTAAATTATGATATATCCACAAAATAGAGTACCACAAAGTCATTAAACTGATGTTATATAAAAGTATCTAGTGATAGCAAAGATGAAATCAGTTGATAAATATAAAAGTAAATTACCAATATTTACTAATGATAGTTTTTTATCAGAATGACTATAGCATTTATAACAGTCTTGGAATTGGAAAGAATTTTATTTCCTTATTTTTGTTTATTCTCTACTTTCTATCATTAATATGTATTCTATATATTTGTAGCAATAAGATATTATTAAAAATAAAATTAAAAGATTTTCCTCCTCTCTCTAGTCCTCACCTAAAAACTACAGGATGATAACTGAAATTGATACCTCCATTTATTAAGCTCTATCAGAGGTCATGAGTAAATTTCTTTTTTAGTTCCTGTTTTGTTCAAAGACAGACTGTGAAAAAGGTCCACAGGGCATATGTTTTCATTTACATCAAGAAATAGCATTTCTGAAGTCAATCAGAATTGTTGGTGCCTCTGGAAAACATAGTAAGAAATCACAATCCAATCAAACAAAAGGAGGTTTGACTGTATAGTACAGAGATCTGGGGAAGGAAAGACTCCACTCTGTGTGTGTTCTAAGGGTGTTGTATGTGGTCAGCTGAGATCTGGAGTCCTCACCTATGGGGTGATGCATTTGAGAAGAGACATGGCTATAAAGACCCCTGTTAAGATGCTAAGTGGCTCTCAGTGAGGATCACTGGGCTCATACCAAAGAAATGGATGGATCAGCACCAATGTCCATCCTTTCCTATCAGTTGGCATCAAGCTCACTGTCTTAGTCAGCTCAGGCTGCTATAACAAAATGCCATAGACTGAGTGGCTTAAACAGCAAACACTTTCTCATAGTTGAGAGGCTGAGAAATCCAAGGTCAATGTGCCAGTAGCTTCCTGGTGAGGAATCTCATCCTAGCTTGTAGACAGCCACCTTCTCACTATGTATTCAAATGACATGATGGCCTTTCATTATTGCATGAGAGAAAGTCTCTTTCTCATCTGTAAATTCACTAATCCTATCATAAGGGTGGAGCCCTCATGACCTCCTTTAATCCCAATTTCCTCTCAAAGACCCCTCCCTTTAACACCATCATATTGGGGTTAGGGTCTCAACATATGAATTTGGGGATACACAAACATTCCATCTATTGCACTCACTCTTCTGTTTACTAGTTTCTAGCCAGTTGTGGCTGAAAATACACCTCTGAAGAATGATGAATGAATTTTTCACAATGGGCACAGAGCAAGATCTGCAGTGTGGAGCAGGCTGGTACACAGTGAAGAGCAGCACTGTGTGTTAAGAATGAAGCCACCTCCAAGAAGCAGTAAGAGGTAGCATTCCTGAGGACCTTCCAGGGGTCAAGCATGGCTTTCTCTGTTCTTGGTTCCAAGTTTCACATGATTTCTATGAGCCAGAATTATGGTTTACATTTTACCCATGAGAAAGACAAGGCTCAGGCAAGTTAGCTCACATAACTAAGATGTGATGAAATTGACCTCAGAACCCGGAGTTGTCTGGCTCCAAAGCTAGTGGTCTTCCCACTTAATCATATAAATTACTAGAATTCAATTTTTAGGAGAGCAGACATCTTTGTCTGTCTAGTTCACTGATGTATCCCAAACGTGAACTATCCACACAGTGAGTGTTCAGAAAGTGTTTGCTAAATAAATGAATACATGAATCAATCAAGACAAAATGACAACTGGCTTGGAAACATCAAAAGTCTAACATCTTTTATCTTGAGCTAAGTCTTCATACACAATGAAGGTTGAACATATTAAAACTGAATGGCTGTGTGTTGGTTTGCAAAATGTTCAGAGGGACATAGCACATATGTCACAATAGGGTTCACAAATATAATTAATTGCTAAAAGATGACTGGACTAGAGAAATACTCATTCTGGTTGGAGCGATTACTCCCATCTGACAGTACTAACATGCCACCCTAAGGCACCCTTTCTCCTGAGGCTGCCCTTCCGGACTTCGCCTGTCCTTGTTGCTGCTGCCCACTGGGTCAGGAGAGCTGCCAAGCAGAGGTGAGACCAGGGACACAGCCAACCTGATGCCTGCCTCCTTTGCAGCTGGCTTTACACCTTTCATTTCAGCACTATCCTTGAATATGGCTCAAGCAAAGCAGTTTAACATTTTAGTCATTTTCCAATTCAGCACATTCCCAGTTCAATTTAAACGATGCCAAACAGCATTTAGAGTCATCTCGCATAGACGTTTCCCCTAAGCAATTTCACCGGAAATCTTCCCCCATGCAATTTCTATTAGGGACTTACATTTGAAACTCCACTTGAGGACTGTAGAAAAAAAAACAGGATTGAGTGAATTCTGATAGATGAGTTTTTGTACGTGTGTCTAGGACAAGGCAAGACCTCCCACCACAGACATTTGCTTTTGGTACCTAGAATCAACACCCGCAGCAAGCTGTCTCTCCGCCTGTGGGTGCCAAACCACAACACCACTCTGAACTCAGCATTTGAGCTCTGTAAGCTTCCATTCCGACTCTGTACACTGAAACCACATAACCTTAGAAGGTTTTATGAATATTAAATGAAATAACAGTGCCTGAAGTCCTCTTGTTACAGGAATGGTCATCAAGACCCTGAGAGGCCATGTGGCTTCCTCTGGTCACACAGTTGGCAGGTGGCACCTCTGCAATGAATACCCAAGAGTCCCAGCTCCATGTCCACTTGTCATCCTGTCACACTTCCCAATTTTAGACAGGAATTAGAGTACATTGTGTATCATATCCTGGCAATTTGCAGTCTAAAAAGCCAACCTGGTGTTTTTTTAAAGAAAGAATATACAAATTTCATTTAAAATAATTTAATTCTTTACTTTCAGGATGTTAAGATACTTCACCTCCCACTCACATCATTTTGTTAGTCATAATATGAGCCTGGGGTATAATTATTATTTGTGTTATTCATGAAATAGTAACTTGTCCTTAATTTTAAAAATAGGTATGTGGAACACTTTTTATTTTCCTACAGAAAACAAGAAAGCTGTGATTCTTAAAAAATTTAAATAAATGACTTCCAAACATTTATTTCCTGCATTAGGATAAATTTTTACTGCCAGAATTTTAGTAAATATTTAGGTTCAATCAAAATATTTCTGATAGGCTCACCAGAAATGCCTATCAATTAATATAAAGAATCCATTGTGGGCTGTTCAGTTGTGCTGCTGATAAATTCCCAAATGAAGTGACAAGTTACTTGGCATTTGAAATCATCAGGAGAATTCAAGGAACACAGGAACACAATAAACATGCTGAGGCTGAACATCTGTGGGGCTCTCAATGCTGCCCTAGATTTCACAGCCGGCACAGGAGCCCTGAGCCCTCATATCTGCAGGGTAGTCTGTTAACATACTCAGCATGACAGTGCTCTGGAGTTAGGCCTGAATTCAAATACTGGCCATGACACTTGCCCTGTGACCTTGAGCAAATAAACAGTTTCTACACTTGTAATGGGGGTGACAGTGATATTCTTACAGGTTTTACTATGAGGATTGGTTGAGATCATATGAAATAAAATTTAGGGAATTCTTAGCATATGGAAAACACTCGAGAAATATCATGTTTATTTATTTTATGTTTTTCATTTGCTTAAACAGCCACTCAATACCAGGTTGATTACATACCCAGCTGTCATGTTCATGAGCACTGATGAACAGCATCCAAACATCTTGTCCAGGAAGTTAGGCAAAATGAACTTCCTGTGACAGGTGGAGAGACAAGATGAACTTCCTGCTGCAGGCAGTGAGACAAGATAAAATTCCTGCTGTAGGTGGTTAGACAAGATGCACTTCCTGCTGCAAGTGGTCAGACAAAATGCATTTCCTGCTGCAGGTGGTCAGACAAGATGCACTTCCTGCTGCAGTCCTATTGATGTTCACAGACTCTATGGAGTGCCACCTCCAGCATCTGAAAGGCACTGTGGCACCAACTATGTTCAATTCATTTTTTGCTGGTAATTTATTAGCTCTAGGCCTGAAGAAAATCATTTAAACATTCTGAAATTTGGGTTTCCTCATCTGCAAAATGAGGAAAGTCTCTGAGAGATGTTACAAAGATTGATTGAAGTAACATACATAAAGAACATGTGATAGCATGGTATACTTGTCAAGCCCTTTTATAAACTTCTGTTAGCATTGTGATAAAAGATACAGCTGCATTATTTTTTAAGGTTTTCAACCATTTCACAGCATGCCTATTTTACAGAAGAAATGGAAGCTCAGAAAGGTTAATTGCCATGTCCAAGGTCACATAGCTTAGGCACCAGAACTACTAAACCTGCTCTGTCTCACTCCAAATGTGGTGTGCCTTCCCACCTCCTTTTACTGCCTCCTCTGGTCCCTTACTGACACGGGACACAGTTCAATTCAGTGTCTAGACAGTAGATTCACTGGGCATCTGAATAATTCTCTAAATTTTGTCCTCCATGAAATTTCTTCACCCTATACCAATATCATCTTTGAACCAGTGGAGTGCATGCGTCAGGGCTTTCTCACTCCAAGTCCCATCATAATATTAAGTATAAAGAACGTGCCACTCCCTTCGTCTGGGTATATAAAGTTCACCATTGTGCTGCATCTAACAACTCAGCTATTCCAGACATGCTGGGGAGAAGCTGTCAAAGTTTCTGGAATTGCTTTCAAAACCAGTGCAGTGCCAGGATGAAGCTTCTCCACACACACACACACACACACACACACACACACACACACACACACACACAGTACAAGGATAGGGACTGGCTGAACTCATCAAAAACAGGACTTCCAGGAAGTAAATGCAGTCACTTACTGGAGCCCTGGAAATCAGTTAAGCTTCCTCTAAATATCCTTCAGCATTTGAGAGAAATAACAAGTTTTAGGATAATGAAAATGCAAGATCTTCATTCTGCTGTGGAAAAATGTCATCATGTGTCACTGGTGGGGAATGGGAAGGGCTTATACTACATAGAAGACATCCCCGTGTTCTTAGCCTGCTTCAGTGACTGGCCCAGCAGTCTCTGAAGACCAGAGCAGTTCACCCTCCCCTTGTTTCCATTGGTAAAAAGGAGATGAGGTTATCTGGAGAAATACTGTACTGAGATTTTCTTGATACCTTAGGCTGAAATGTCTTATTGAATCTTACGACTCCATAAAACCTGAATTAAAGTGAGTACTACCTACCTGCTCACCACCTAACCCATCTTCTTGGAGAGGACGCCATTTTTCCTCGTCATTCCAGAAGTCTGCTGTTTTGTCTGCAATCTAATTTGGGAGCAGGGACTGCAAACAATCAGTGAGCAGTGGCCTCTGTGGCTCTGGGTCCAGCCACGCAGCCATCACTCACTCTGGCAGCTCCGCATCCATCATGGGAAGACTGTGGGAGAGTGGCCATTCATCTGCCACAGGCTTCCTGGCCCATGCATTCTCAGGCCTGGCACTAATGCCTTGGTTCAGGATATGCTATGCAGCCAGCTGGAACCAGACAAATCCCTGCAGGATGGGTACCCGTTGTATTCATTTTTAAAATACCATTCCCCTAAAGGTGGAGTGAAACATTACCAGGTAGAAGCTGTAAGCTTTGGGTAATTTGACAGCTATCCAATGATCACCTACTAGCCCCATTCTATTAGATGTGTGAGCACTTGAGAAAGTTACCTATTTCCTAAGCCTCAGTTTTCTCATCTATAAAATGGATATAATAACAGAGCTCCTCATACAGTCCTGGTATGGCTTAAATGAGATAATCCATGCACATGAATTAATTTTATAAGTGCTTAGAAAAATATTTGTCACATGGCAGATGCCATATAAGTGACTTAATAAACACTTAGTCCAGTGCCTGGCAGATAAAAAAAAAACCTCAACACTGCTCGATGTTACTGCTAACATCACTGTCATTCTTTATCACTGTGTCAGGCACGATGCTGGTCATCATCAGGGGACACGAGGATTAAAGACACATAGTAGTCCTTCCTCTTAAAGAGCTTCCATTCAGTGGGGAGAAACCATGCAGCCTGCGGGAGTGCATGCTGCTGTCACTAATCTTGAGAGTAGGACAGCCTGAGACAGCTCCTCCCAGACTGTCACTCAGAAGAGCGCAGTCATCCACTGTAATACAATGAAGACAGTCTCCAACTAACCAGACCCCACAGCTGCTTACACACCTTTGTGTTTCCTGGTGATAACAGAAGTGCAGAGAGCAATGGGCATGCAAGGGAGAATAAGATTAATTCCGATGACACTATCAGAAGATACTTCAAGGAAGAAGTGGCATTTAAAAACGTCCTTGAAAGATGAGAAGAATTTTAAAAGTATTGTTTATTTTTTCCTAGCAATAATGGAGTTATTGGCCCTGGATTTCAGTGGGCCCTCCTACTGAATATCAATGTAAATTGATATTGCTAAACAAAGAAGCCAGTTTGAAAAGAAGTCCAATTATATGACATTTTGAATAAGGCAAAACTACAGATATGCTAAATATATTAGTGGTTGCAAGGGTTCAAGAGGAAAGGATAGGGTTAAATAGGTGAAGCAAAGGGGATTATTTAGGGTAGTAAAACCATTCTGCATGATACCGTTATGGTGAATGCATGACATTATCCATTTATCAAAACCCATAGAATGTTACAGCATAAAGAGTGAGTCTTAACATATGCAAATTTTCTAAATAATTTAGGAAACTGGAAGATTCCCAAGATGAAATGCAGAATATGACAGAACTGTATTACAAATGTAGAGAACAGGCTCATGGAAGGGGTTGGGGACGAACCTTAGTAATTCTGAAATGAGTAAATAAAGGCAAAAATACTATACACAGACAATGTGCTCAGGCTGACAGTCATTCACCATGGAGTGCAGGTTAACAGTTCCGATACTGTTACATGTATACACTGATATTGACAAGTGAGTAAATGGTTAGTGATAGTGGTGTCCCAGGTTCTCATTGCTCGAGTAGGAGCTTATAGACACACAAGGGAAAGAGGCTAGAATGACCCAGGGGGTAATGAATCAGAGCTGGAGACATCAGTGTGAACTCATATTTACCTGAATACAGTTACAGACAGCTACATGTAGACATATGTGTAGCTACGTGCATATATACAGTTAGTATGAGCAATACACTTCCTTTCTCTACCTGCTGAGAGGACCTAGAGCAATGGCCTTCTTAGGTACAAGCATAGCTCATACCCAGAGCTCAATTTTCAATACCATTCTCCACGGAAACAAACCAGTACCCTACAGAGAAATGACTGATGCTAGGTCTGAGGCAGAAAATACACAAAATGAGCCTTGATCACCTTTGTAGTATCAGAAAGTAAACAAACACTTAAAAAAAACACACAGTGATGAAGGGATGTCAAAGGGACACAGGAGCCAAATGAAACAGGTCCCAATGCCCAAGGCCGAACAAATGTGAGTGACAAAATAAATGAAGGAATACTGGATTATAACCAAAGTTTAAGGTCAATATTCATAAGTCTAAAGAAATAAATGATTAACTAAACAAGTGTGACAAAAGGCAAATCTGAGCAGCAGGATTCAAATCCTGCATGTGGACACTTCCCCTCACAGAAGGGGCAGACCCCACTCCCAAAGTGTGGGCTGCACACAGTGACTTCATTCCAAAGACTGCAGAATGGAAACAGGAAGAAAGAGTGACTGCAACAGAGAAAGCTGACACACACGAACTCGGCCAGGTGATCAAGGTTAACATCAACAGTGACAATTTGGTCATAGGTGTGCCTGCTAAGACGTAATGAGTACAACAATTTATCTTTGTGGTCTTCCTTCCAAGAACACTTAACCCCAATCTAATCATGAGGAAAATACATCAGACAAATCTTAATTGAGGAACATTTGATAAACTACTTCACCAATACTCATCAAAACTGCCAAAGTTGTTAAAACACAGTTAAGGCTGAGAAATTGTCACCAACGTGAGTAGTTAATATACCTGACTATCAAATGTAAAGTGGTATCACCCACTGGATCCTGAGATAAAAAAAGGACACTAGGTAAAACTAGGGAAATCTGAGTAAAATATGGACTTTAAATAATGATGTATCACTTTTTTAAATTGTAACAAATGTGCCCTACTAATAGAATAGAGGAGCCTGGGCATAGGTTTATGGGAACTCTCTGTACTATCTTTGCTAATTTGTTTGCTATATCAATGTAAAATTGTTCAAAAATAAAACATTTATTCTTAAAAATACAATTTACAACAACAGAATCAAAACCATAAAATTCACTGGAATAAGTTCAGCAAAAATGTGTTAAGAACTCTACTCTAAAATCTAAAACTCATTTCTGACAGAAATTGACCTATAGAATCAATATAACCCCTATCAAAATCTTAGATGCCTTAGGGGGTGGGGGAAGATATATTCGGTGGGACACTTGAATCTATGTAAACACAAATTAAAATCATAAATTAAATAAAAAATAAAAATAAATCTTAGATGCCTTTTGTTTTGTTTTTTATTTTTATTTAATTAATTGTGTTTACATAGATTCTAGGGTCACTTCAAATGTATCCCCCCTCCCCCATATTCCTCTCAACATCTCCCTTGCCCCCCTCCCTACAGTGCCCTCCCCCTTCCCTTCAGGTTTATCCCCTCCTATCATCCCCTTTCCCTCTGTCCTCTTTTCCTCTGTCCCTTTGATCCCTCCCCTGTCTTAATTCTGTTCCTCAGTTCTCATTATTCCTTGGATTCCTAAAATGAGTGAGATCATATGGTATATTTTTTATAAACTAATTTTTATTAATTTTAATGGGGTGACATCAATAAATCAGGGTACATATATTCAAAGAAAACATGTCCAGGTTATCTTGTCATTCAATTATGTTGCATACCCATTACTTAAAGTCAGATTGTCCTCCGTCACCTTCTATCTAGTTTCTTTGTGCCCCTCCCCCTCTCCCCCCCCCCCCCATAACCACCACACTCTTGTCCATGTCTCTTAGTCTTGTTTTTATGTCCCACCAATGTATGGAATCCTGCAGTTCTTGGTTTTTTCTGATTTACCTATTTCACTCCATATAATGTTATCAAGATTCCACCATTTTGTTGTAAATGATCCGATGTCATCATTTCTTGTGGCTGAATAGTATACCACGGTGTATATGTGCCACATTCTTTATCCAGTCTTCTATTTTTTTTTTACAGTGATTAAAGCCTTTAAGCAAACTCTTGGCCAATACAATAAGAATCCATAAAAGAGTAGTGTCCTTAACATGTTCACCAAGTCCAAGTTGGCACCATCACCATTCCAAATCCCTGCATATGCAACCCAACCCCAGTTCAGTCTATTAGGAGCTGTCACAAGGAGCAGGACTCCAGGAAAAGTCCACATCCAGGAAAAGTCCACATGGCACTGGAATTGTTGTCACAATTCTATACTTTGCAGCTCACGTCCAAGTCCCAATGACCGCTGCTTCTAGCTGGTAATGATTCAGGTAGACTGGAAAAGCCATCTGCAGCATGTGTGGAGATGGAGCTTTTATTCTCTGCCTGGAGAGATGAGACCAGGTTGCTTTTCCCTGGAGCTCTGCGACTGTGGCGTGGTAAAGAGAACCTTGGGATACACTAAGCTGGATGGCAAAGGTAAATTCACAATAGAAGTTGGCAAAAGGGGGAGAGCTCTAAATTAGGAGTAGGTCCCAGCCTGAAATATGAGTGGGGCATTGAGGTAGGAGGAATAAAGGAAATACTCTATATTAAACAAAGCAGCAGAAAATAGGACTATCAACACCCACAACAGAGATCTTCAAGGGAAGAATAAAAAACCTGACTATTTAGGCGAGACATAGTTAAGTGGCCCTTGTGCAAATGAGAGATCATATGATATTTTTCTTTCTCTGCCTGGCTTATTTCACTCAACATAATAGTTTCCAGGTCCCTCCATATTGTTGCAAAAGGTAATATGTCCTTCTTTTTCACAGCCCCATAGTATTCCATTGTATATATGTACCACTGCTTTTTAATCCACTCATCCACTGACAGGCACTTGGGCTGTTTCCAGATCTTCAGTATTGTGAGCAATGCTGCCATAAACATGGGGGTGCATTTCTTTTATTCAGTCGGTGATATGGTGTCCTTGGGATATATTCCTATAAGTGGGATGGCTGGGGCAAAGGGCAGTTCCATTTCTAATTTTTTTTGAGGAATTTCCATACTGTTTTCCACAGTGGCTGCACCAGTCTGCATTCCCACCAGCAGCGCAGGAGGGTTCCCCTTTCTCCACATCCTCGCCAGCACCTATCATGTGTTGTTTTGTTAATGAGTGCCATTCTGACTGGTGTGAGGTGGTATCTCATTGTGGTTTTAATTTGCACTTCTCTAATAATTAGTGATGTTAAACATTTTTTAATCTGTCTATTGGCTATCTGTATGTCCTTTTTGGAGAAGTGTCTATTCATTTCTTGTGCTCATTTTTTGATTGGACTGTTTGTCTTCCTGGTGTTGAGTTTTACAAGTTCTTTATACATTTTGATTATTAACCCCTTATCAGATGTATTGTCAAATATATTCTCCCATTGTGTGGTTTGTCTTTTTATTCTGTTCATATTGTCTTTAGCTGTGCAAAAGCTTTTTAGTTTGATATAGTCCCATTTGTTTATCCTGTCTTTTATTGCATTTGCCTATAAAGATAAATCAGCAAATATATACATAGATGTCGATAAGCTTACTGCCTATGTTTTTTTCTAAGATGCTTATGGTTTCACAGCTTACATTTAAGTTCTTTATCCATTTTGAGTTTATTTTTGTGCATGGTGTAAGTTGGTGGTCTAGTTTCATTTTTTTGCAGGTAGCTGTCCAGTTTTCCCAACACCATTTGTTAAAGAGACTGTCTTTACTCCATTGTATGCTCTTACCTCCTTAGTCAAATATCAATTGTCCATAAAGGTGTGGGTTTATTTCTGGGTTCTCTGTTCTATTCCACTGATCTATATGCCTGTTCTTATGCCAATACCAAGCTCTTTTGAGTACAATGGCCTTGTAGTATAACTTGATATCAGGAAGTGTGATACCTCCCACTTTATTCTTCTTTTTCAAGATTACTGAGACTATTCGTGTTCTATTTTGGTTCCATATAAACTTTTGGAATATGTGTTCTATATCTTTGAAGTATGTCATTGGTATTTTAATTGGTATTGCATTGAATTTATAAATTGCTTTAGGTAATATAGACATTTTAATGATGTTTATTCTTTCTAACCATGAGCAGCACGATATATGCTTCCACTTGTTTGTATCTTCCCTGATTTCTTTTATCAATGTTTATAATTTTCTGAGTATAAGTCTTTAACCTCCTTGGTTAAATTTACTCCTAAGTACTTTAATTTTTTGTTGTTGTTGCAATAGTGAAGGGAATTGTTTACATAATTTCTCTTTCTGACAGTTCATTGTTGGTGTATAAAAATGCCTCTGATTTCTGACTATTAATTTTATATCCTGTCACCTTGCTGAATTCGTTTATTAGGTCCAGTAATTTTTTGACTGAGATTTTAGGGTTTTCTATATATAGTATCATATCATCTGCAAATAATGATAGTTTTACTTCTTCTTTTCCAATTTGGATGCCTTTTATTTCTTCTTCTTGTCTGATTGCTGTAGCTAGGACTTCCAGTACTATGTTGACTAAGAGTGGTGAAAGGGGGCACCCCTGCCTTGTTCCTGATTTTAGGGGAATTGCTTTTAATTTTTGTCCATTAATTATGATGCTGGCTATGGGTTTCTCATAAATGGCCTTTATCATGTTGAAGTATGTTCCCTATATTCCCAGTTTGCTAAGAGTTTTGATCATAGATGGGTGCTGGATTTTACCAAATGCTTTTTCTGCATCTATTGAAATTATCATGTGGTTTTTCTCCTTCCTTTTGTTTATGTGGTAAATCACATTAATTGATTTACAAACGTTCTATGATCCTTGCCTCTTCAGAATAAATCTTACTTGATCATGATGTATGATTTCTTTCATATATTGCTGGATCCGGTTTGCTAATATTTTTTTGAGGATTTTAGCATCTAAATTCATCAGGGATATTGGCCTATAATTTTCTTTCTTTGTGTTGTCTTTGCCTGGTTTTGGAATCAAAATTATGTTTGCCTCATAAAAGGAACTTGGAAGTGTTCTTTCCTCTTGAATTTTTTGAAATAGCTTGAGAAGGATAGGAGTTAGTTCTTCTTTGAATATTTGGTAGCATTCACATGTGAAGCCATCGGGCCCAGGGGTTTTGTTTTTGGGGAACTTTTTGATAAGTGTTTCGATCTCATTTGGTGTAATCAGTCTGTTTAGGTTTTCTGATTCTTCCAGATTAATTTTTGGAAGATTATATGTTTCAAGGAATTTGTCCATTTCACCTAAGTTGTTTAATTTTTTGGCATAGAGTTCTTCATAGTATTTTCTTACAATATTTTCTATTTCTGTTGTGTCAGTTGTTATTTCTCCACTCTCATTTCTAATTTTATTTATTTGAGTCCTCTCTCTTCTTTTCTTGGTGAGTCTCGTAAAAGGTTCATTGACCTTGTTTACCCTTTCAAAGAACCAGTTCTTGGTTTCATTGATCCTCTGTATTGTTTCTTTAGCCTTTATGTCATTTATTTCTGCTCTGATCTTTATTATTTCCTTCCTTCTACTACCTCTGGGCCTTACTTGCTGTTCTTTTTCTAGTTCTTTTAGATGAAGGTTAGGTTGTTTATTTGAGCTTTCAAGCTTCTTAAAGAATGTTTGTAGTGCTATGAACTTCCCTCTCAGGACTGCTTTTGCTGTGTCCCATAAATTTTGAGTTATTGTATGTTCATTATCATTTGTTTCTAAGAATTTTTTTAATTTCTTCTTTGATTTCATTGTTAACCCATTCGTTATTTAATAACATGCTATTTAGTTTCTATTTGTTTGAGTATTTTTCAGTTTTTCTGTTGTGGTTCATTTCTAGTTTCATGTCATTGTGATCAGAATAATGCTTGATATGATTTCAATCTTCTTAAATTTGTTGAGACTGCTTTTGTGTCCTAACTTGTGGCCTATCCTAGAGAATGTACCATGAGCACTTGAAAAGAATGTATATTCTGCTGCCTTAGGGTGAAAGGTTCTAAAGATATCTATTATATCGAGTTGATCTAGTGTGTCCTTTAAGTCTGCTGTTTCTTTGTTAATTTTCTTTCTTGAGGATCTATCTAATGATGTTAGTGGGGTATTGAAATCCCCTACTATTATAGTATTGCTGTCGATCTCATCCTTTATATCCATCAAAGTCTGCTTTATATATTTAGGTGCTCCTATATTAGGTGTGTTTATATTTATGATGGTTATATATTCCTGTTGGATTGCTCCCTTTATTATTATGTAGTGACCTTCTTTATCTCTTACTATAGTCTTTGTTTTAAAGTCCATTTTGTCTGATATAAGTATTGCTACCCCAGCTTTTTTTTTTTCATTTCCATTTGCATGAAAAATTTTTTCCATCCTTTTACCTTCAGTCTATGTGCATCTTTTGTTTTAAGGTGTGTCTCTTGTAGGCAGCAAATGTATGGGTCCTGTTTTCTTATCCATGCAGCTACCCTATGTCTTTTGATTGGATCATTTAATCCATTTACATTTAAGGTTATTATTGATATGTAGTTGTTTACTGCCATTTTATTCTTTAAAGCTGTATTCCTCTTTTGCTATATTCTTTTCCCACTTTGATCTGTTTACAACAGGCCCCTTAACAATTCTTGCAGCATTGGTTTGGTTGTAATGAATTCCTTGAGGGTTTTTTTTTTTTCTGGAAAGCTTTTTATTTCTCCTTCAATTTTAATGATAGCCTTGCTGGATAAAGTAGTCTTGGTTGTAGGCTCTTGTTCTGCATTACTTTGGATATGTCTTGCCATTGCCTTCTGGCCTCAGTGTTTCTGTTGAGAAGTCAGAAGTCATCCGTATGGGGGCTCCTTTGTAGGTGATAGCCTTTTTTTCCTCTAGCAGTTTTTAATATTTTCTCTTTATTGCTTAGCTTTGTTATTTTAATTATGATGTGTCTTGGTGTAGGTTTTTGGGGTTTCTCTTTAATGGAGTTCTTTGTGCTTCTTGAACTTGTGAGACCCTTCCTTGCATCAATTTGGGGAAGTTTTTAGCTATGATTTAATTGAATAAAGTTTCTATCCCTTGTTCTTTCTCTTCTTCTTCAGGAACCCCTATGATGCGGATGTTATGTCTCTTCATGTTGTCACAGAGCTCTCTTAGAGTTTCCTCAGATTTTTTGAGTCTCTTTTCTTTTTTCTGCTCTGCTTCCGTGCATTTGTTCATCTTGTCCTCCAACTCACTTATTTGATCCTTAGCTTCATCCATCCTGCTTTTAATTCCTTCCATTGTGGTCTTCATTTCTGATATTGTATTTGTCATCTCCAACTGATTCTTTTTTAATATTTCAATATCCTTTTTTATACTTGCTATCTCTTTATTTAGGTGTTCATAATGACCATCCATTGTTGTTCTAAGATCCCTAAGCATCTTAACAATCATTATTTTAAACTCTGCATATGGTAGTTTGGTTATTTCCACATCACTCAGTTCATTTTCTGGAGGTTTCTCTTGTGGTTTCATTTGGATTGCACTTCTCTGTCTTCTCATTTTGTCTGTGTGTTTGGGTGTGTTGTTTGTAGAGCTCGTTGAGTCTAGGCTTGATGGTATCTGCCTCCAATTTTCAGTTGTGTTATTTCTAGGTCTTCTTGGGTTGGCATCAGCTGTTATTTGTAATCCACTGTGGTATTAGCTTTTCTAGTAGAGCCACTTTGAAGCCTTGATTTGTTTGTTTTCTTCTCAGTTTTCTTAACTGGGTGGTAGTCTTGTTTACTGATCTCAGCAGGGGGCTTATTTGAAACTGTATCCAGGAATGCGGTGGGTGTAACCTAATCTGCCAGTTACTCTCTCTGGGAGCAGGATACTTTCTCCACTTCAGTAGGGGGAAGTGAATCTCAGATCTCCATGGAGACCTGAGTTACTGCCCCTCCTCCCCACTTCTTGTTTTCAGCTGTGTCTTGTTGCACTGATTGGAGCTGGAGAGATATCTTGAGATGGGTAACCCAGAACCACTTTAGTCTTGTGTTATGTGTCAGGATCAACCCTTCCCCCAGCTATGGCCGCCTCCATAGATGAATCAGCTTTTCAGGTCCTCTGATGCATTCCTCTGTGCATCACCATCTGTCTCTCTCTCCCTCCTTTCCTTTTGGAAGATAAGCCAGCCCTTTCAACACACCTCATTCCCAGGTCCTCAGGCAAGTGGCTGTGAGCGATATTTTCTATTCTTTTCCTTGGAATGAGATCCCTTCTGGGCTCTCAGCCTCACCCCCCTTCATTCCTGTAAGCAGGGGAAAGCCATCACTCCTTGGTGCTCCCTACCAGGCTTGGTGTGGCTTCTTCTTTGCTCCTTGGTTTTTGAGAGCTGTTCTTGTAGTCCAGATTTGGTATTTCATGCGGATTGTTCCTAAATTAATTTGTAATCCAGTTTGGTGGATTACAGAGCTGGGAGTCTGTGCATCTGCCTACTCCACTGCCACCTTCAGGTTCCACCTTAGATGCCTTTTTAAAAACAGAAATTGTCAAGCTGATTCTAAAATTTACATAAAATGTTCAAAAACTAGGATTCCAAAAAAAAAAACCCTTGAGAAGAACAAAACTTACTATCAGATTTAAAGGCAAATTATAAAACTATAAAAATCAAGAGAATGGGATATTGGTATAAAGATAGATAATGTAAATTAGTATAACCAAGTGGATAGTCCAGGGAAAGACCTACACAGATATGTCAAATTGCTTTTCTTACCTCATTGCCAAAGTAATTCAATAGGGGAAGGATAGTCTTTTTGTAAAATGGTATGAGAGCAATCAGATATGCATATAGGAAGAAATGAACATCCCTACATTATGCCATACACAAAAACTAATTCAAAATAAATTGTTTACTAGACAAACTACACAATGGGAGAACATATTTGACAATACATTGGATAAAGGGTTAATAACCAAAATTTATAAAGAACTTGTAAAACTCAATACCAAGAAGACAAACAATCCAATCAAAAAATGGGTGAAAGAAATGAATAGACACTTCTCCAAAGAGGACATACAGATGGCCAGTAGGCATATGAAAAAATGCTCAACATCACTAATCATTAGAGAAATGCAAATTAAAACCACAATGAGATATCACCTCATACCAGTCAGAATGGTGCTCATCAACAAAACAACACAGAATAAGTGCTGGCGAGGATGTGGAGAAAGGGGAACCCTCCTGCGCTGCTGGTGGGAATGCAGACTGGTGTAGCCACTGTGGAAAACAGTATGGAGATGCCTCAAAAAATTAAGAATCAAACTGCCTTTTGACCCAGCTATCCCACTTTTAGGAATATACCCCAAGAACACCATAGCACTGTTTGAAAAGAAGAAATGCACCCGCATGTTTGTGGCAGCATTGTTCACAATAGCGAAGATCTGGAAACAGCCCAGGTGTCTGTCAGTGCAGTGGTCCCTAACCTTTTTTGGGCCATGGACAAGTTTAATGTCAGAAAATATTTTCACGGACCAGCCTTTAGGGTGGGACAGATAAATGTATCACGTGACCGAGACAAGCATCAAGAGTGAGTCTTAGACGGATGTAACAGAGGGAATCTGGTCATTTTTTAAGAATAAAACATCGTTCAGACTTAAATATAAATAAAACGAAAATAATGTAAGTTGTTTATTCTTTCTCTGCGGACCGGTACCAAATGGCCCACAGACTGGTATCGGTCCACGGCCCAGGGATTGGGGACCACTACATCAGTGGATGAGTGGATTAAAAAGCTTTGGTACATGTATACTATGGAATACTACTCAGCCTTAAGAAATGATGACATCGGATCATTTACAACAACATGGATGGACTTTGATAACATTATACTGAGTAAAATAAGTAAATCAGAAAAAACTAAGAACTAATGATTCCATACATAGGTGGGACATAAAGATGAGACTCAAAGATATGGACAAGAAAAATTTTTTAAAAAAAAAGTTGTTTACCAAGCTCTGCGGCACCTGCCTTCTGAGAACTGCACCCACCTGCCTGTGCCTTGCAGCGATCTCATGACCCTCCGAGTCATCCATTCCTCAACCCTGTAGTGAAGAATTAGACTTCCATCTTCCACCTCTGAAACTCACAGACAAGACTTCATTTCAGTGGAAGGAGCACTCCCCCCCCCCCCACCACCACGGGGTCATACCACAGCACCTGCTCCATACATGTCAGCCATGTCCAAAGGAAACAGCGTCCCAGAGTTCTTACTGGGTGCTCCTGTCTCCAATATCTGATTCTCACACTAACCCTCCTGGGGAGGTGCTGGAGCCATTTTATTAATATAAACACATAATAAAGTGAGTGAGTGGATGAGAGTTGCAGAAAGGGAATTTGGACTCCCATGCCCTTCTTACCAAAACTGGCCGTGCTTCAAGGAAATGGGCATGTCAGAAGGGGCGTCCCTGCACTGTGCAGCGGAAAGAGACTGTGTGCTGCTCTGTGGCCTCGGGTCAGCCTTACCTGCTTCACTTACTGGGATATAATTCACATACCAAACAAGGCACACTTTAAGGTGTGACAGTGTTTTCAGTGTATTCACAGAATTGTGCAAAATCACCATAATTAATTTTAAAAACTTTACATCATCCTCTTCAAAAAACAAGAAATACTTTACTCATTAGGAGAACACCACATTTCCCCTAAGGCCTAGGCAAATCAAATTTACTCTCTATTTCTATGGATTGGCCTATACTGAACTTTTGCTGTAAATTAAAAGATGCTATGTTGGAAAAAAATAAGTTATATACCTAGCTTTTATTAAAAGCTAAAACTATAAAACTCCTAGAAGAAAACAAAGGGAAAATATTCACAACCCTAAAGTAGTCAAAAATACTTTAAACAGAACACAAAACGATAAGAAGACAAATAATCCAATAAAATATAGATAAGTGAATTGAAGAGGACACATCAAAAAGGAAGCTATACAAATGGACAATATGCACATGAGAAGGTTTTCATAAACATGGGGTGGAGCAAACTACAGTCACGGTGATACACGGCTGCACACCCACTTGTGTGACTACAGTTAAGAAGACTGATAATACCAACTACTGACAAAGTGTGGAGCAACTAGAACTCCTGTATATTACTAGTGGAAATGTAAAAAAAGAAAAAAACCATTTTAAGAAAGTATTTGGGTACTTCTTAGAAAGTTAAACATACACTTAACCTATGACCCAGCAATTCTATTCTAGGAAGTTTACCTAAGACACATGAGAACATATATTCACAAAAAAGACTTGTACAGCAATATCTGTGGCAGTGTTATTCACAATAGCTCTAAACTGGAAACAACTCAAATGTCTTATCAACAGATCAATGGATAAACAGACTGTGGTACATTATACAATGGAATTCCACTCAGCAATAAAAAGAACAAAATACTGATTCACATAAATATTATGCTGAATGTAAAAAGACAGACATGAAAGACTATATACTGTGTCATTTCATTTACATAAACTTCTAAAACCATCAAAACCCTACTATAGATCAAAGATCAGTGTCTGACTGATAAGAGCAGTGACAGGTTGTGGGCAAAAGGAGCTGAGGAAACTTTAAAATGATTAAAATTTTCTATATCTTAATTGGGGGTGGTAGCTACATTGATGTAAATATTTATCAAAACTCATACACTAAAATATATACATTTTACTGCATGCAAATTTACCTAAAGCACTGACAAATAGTGGTGTCTGGAGAGGGGCAGTGGTGGCAGCCCAGCAGGGGGCGGAAGTGTGCGGAGACGGCGGGACTCCAGCTCCTTCTCTGTCCTGTGGACTCTGCTGTCTGACAATCCTGGGACCCGAAATCAAACACGGTCCCTGCCTCCCTGACACCACTGGGTAGTGAACTGAGCAAATAATTAAATAATACAGGGAGAAAAATGCTCTAATAGGACTTGTTCAGGTGTTATGGAAACACTGGAGGGGGTGACAAACTCTCCCAGGTGGAGGATCTCACAGGGCAGGTAACAATCAGGGTTTTGAAGAAGAAAAATCAGATATGCTCGAGGAAAGGAGAGTAAGTGGTGGTGAAAAGGAGAGTATTGGCAGAGGCAAAGGAGCAGAAAATAGCATAGCTTGGCTGGGGCACAGAGGACGATGAAGAGAAAGGAAGGGAGAGAGTGACACAGGGAAAGCAGGCGAGAGCTGTGTGCCCCCCCCCCCCCCCCCCCGCCACCACACACACACACACAGCAAGGAACTCTGATTTCACTCCGCAGGTGACTGGGGCACCCGCCCTGAGAGGAAGGTGGGAAGGTTTTGATCTGGGAGTACTGAATCTAGCATGGATCAGAAATGGAATAAGAAAAGAAACCAGGGGCCACAGAAGACCGGACCACACTGAGACAAGGGATAGTAAATAGCCTGGAGCTAGGGTTGGCAAGAGGCGGTGCAGGCAGGGCAGAGATCCGCACCTCCTGAAATGCCTGACAGGTCACAAACCCAAGTCCGTTATCTCTCACAAATAAAATCCGTCCTTGCCTGACCAGGTGGTGGTGCAGTGGATAGAGCATCGTACTGGGATGCGGAGGACCCAGGTTTGAGACCCCGAGGTCGCCAGCTTGAGTGTGGGCTCTTCTGGTTTGAGCAAAGCTCACCAGGTTGGACCAAGGTCACTGGCTCGAGCAAGGGGTTACTCAGTCTGCTGAAGGCCCACGGTCAAGGCACATATGAGAAAGCAATCAATGAACAACTAACGTGTCGCAACGAAAAACTGATGATTGATGCTTCTCATCTCTCTCTGTTCCTGTCTGTCTGTCCCTGTCTATCCCTCTCTCTGACTCTCTCTGTCTCTGTTAAAAAAAAAAAAAATCTGTCCTAACGTCTCAACCTCTTTCAGCTATTAAAAAACAAGTTCGTGTACAGAGCCACCAGCAGCACCAGCGCTTCCTCGTGACTGGAAAGGAAGCCCCCATGCCTCTGAGCGTCAGCTCGTTCAAATTCCCCCTTCCTACAACATACCTGGCAACAGTCTGAAAACAGTCCACGGCATACTGGATAGGAAACTCTTTGTTTTTTTACTATGCGACTCGGTCTTTGTTCACAGTTAGCTGTAATTCCTGTGCACTTAATCTTGCCTTTCATCTGTCTCCCACAATGCCAGGACCAGACCTCTCTGTCCTAATGAGATCTGATTGCAGAGCAAGCCACTCTGTGTCATGTCTGGTGGCAGCGTGGACAATAGGCTGCATCCCCTCATGTCAGGGCATGTTTAACTACTCAGGAAAACAGCTACAACAAACTGGGCATGCACTGTCTGAATATTTAGTGGGAATGAAATGTCCTGAGTTGCATCTCCAATGAGCACCCTGAGAATAAAGAAACAGTCCAGGGTTATTTAGATGGGAGTGTGCTAATGACGCCACCTCCAAGACTCCAGTATTCATCATCTAAGAAACGATCTCTCAGCCCTGCGACATGCAGGCCTGCGCTATGTACTGCAGAGGCCACCAAGGAGCGTCCTGGGGGTCATGCAGGGACAGTAGAGGAAAGCTCCCATGCTCCCATCACAGCTCTTTGAGGGCTCACCAGGCACTTCCCTAGTTCTTGTGGAAGGTGAGTCTGACTGGGATCTGTGAGCAGACGAGGGCAGAGGCCTGGCATGCATGGTGGGGGAGACTCGCAGAAAGACTGATGCCCCAGTATGCTGGCATGTAGGACAAAGAGACCCTTCTGCTTTGGGGGCCTCTGGGGAGATAAATCATTGCTCCTGACGCTCTGACCTCCTGGACTCTGAGATGAGACCAACAAGAGAGTCAAGCACTCTTTCCCCACATCTGAGCCTCTTCACCTGCAGGGGTGCCCTTCCTTCCTCCTAGAGAGCCTTCTCTCTTATCCACCCAGACCCCACTCACAGGGCACCTCCTCCATGAAGCCTTTCTGATAACCCAAGTTAGATATTCCATCCTCTGTACTCACACAATCCCTGTAGGTCACGGCTATGTGGCACTGTCGCTGGGCTGAAAGAAGGGGTAGGACTCTGGGAGAATTGAGTATGCAAAACATATACAGGGTCCTGATGTAGGGGGAGGTTTTGAAGGAGTGGATGCAGTCACTCACTTGTTTCTTTATTCATTCCACATACATTATTGAACTCTCACTAGGTTCCGGACTCAGCGCGCAGAGTTGAGCGTTCAGAGGGGAGCCTGACAGACGCGTGCCGACCTACCTACACAGAGAGCAGCACGTGCACAGCGCTGGTCTCTTTCACACGAACACACGACTTTCAAAGAACAAGGATCTGCCATATCGCACTGGCAATCTCTATTCTGTGTCATCTGGACCTGTTGGTTCCATGTCGGGAAAAGAGATGGGTGGGGTTTTATAGCAGATTAATAGCAAAGCCGTACAGGAATTTGCATACAGAGAGAATGACATTTCTTCCCTATTTGTATATACAAATAAAGCTTTTTCTTTTCAATCCTTGCTGTAGGCCAGATAAGAATCTTCTTGGAAACTCTGTATCTCTGGAGCTAACAAGCTGGAATTTTTCCCATTTATTTCTCCACAGAGAGAAACATTTGTTTCTAAAAGAGAAAAAAATCTCCTGATCAGTTACGTGTCCCTGGAAATACTGATGAGCTGGGTTATTCTGATCAAGTCGAAAGCCATGGTATTTATCATAGTCATAAAAAAAGATTGTTTGGCTAATTCAGAGAAGAAATTTTTAGATATTTATGTAAATTCCTAAGGCTGTGGACCCCCAAATTTGAGTGGCCCTGACCTCCACTAGACTTTGTTATAGCTCTTTTCAGCCTCATGTTCAATGAGTTACTGGTTTATTAATCTTCAGTAAATGAACAAAAAATGTAGTGTTCTTTTAAAGGAATGTGTACTGCTTTTTGGAATAGTGGGCGGTTCCCTGGAAAGACAGAGAATGGTCAGGGACAGAAGCTGTGGATGTCTGAGCCCAGAAGCCCACCTTGCCAGCGCTGTGGAGGGTAGGAGCAAGCTGGCGGCAGGGGATGAGGGTTAGACCTCTCTGACCTCTGCCTGTCACTGGCCAGACTCAGGTTGGTGAGAGAAAGCACTAGGAGATTCTCATTCTTGACTCACGCAACATACCTATTATGAGAGGTCTTAGTGGCCAATGTCCCCAGTGGAAATAATCCAGTGTCCTGCCTCGAGCAGGAGACAGACAGAAACCTGCACAATCTCTAATGTCCCATGGCCACAAGAGGAATGAACTCCAGGGAGTGGGAGAGGAACACAGAATGGGAGAAGGAAAACATGATACCTGAATAAACCTCAAAGGGCAAGTGGAAGTCACCCAGGTAAGAAGGGTTCAAAATATTCTCAGGACAGAAGAAGGAGCACATGCGATGATGTGGGCTGTGAATGTTCATACTACAAACCACAGTCACTCCGCTCGGCTGGAGGAGGGGTGCGGGACGCAGGGGCCCAGCGGTACCTGGTAGACGCTGTTTACTGTTTACAAGGAAAAGCCGACAATCCACTATAGAGTCTTCCTGTGTGAGCCTGGGCAAGTTACTCTGTCTGTCTGAATCTCAACTTCCTCCTCTGTAAAATGGGGATAATAGCAACACCTCCCTCCTAGAGTTGTGAATACAATAGTAATTGTCACAACACTGACTGATAGTCCTGCCCTAATAGACTTCACATCCTAGTAAATAACACATTCAATATGCTTGGCCCAATGACTAGCATAGTTTAAGTCCTAAAAATACTATAACTGCTCTGTCTCCTTTTAAAAAACTTTGTAGTTCATTAATATCATAACTCTTTGGCTTTTCTCAAGAGAGTATGTTTTTCCTACCAACCTGCATTTTGGGGGCATTTAAATAATAATTTTGTGTAAAAGTCCATCAGATGATTCTAGCTTTCTTAACTCACGGCCCAGTGTGAAGGTATTGCCTTATGGAACCATTAGAAGGCACACTCATTTCCCTTTAATTGGTAAATTAAAGATGTTCCATGGGAAGAGACATGAATGACAGAGAGAGTAAAACTGTTGATACAAATTAACAAGAAACTTAAATGGACTGGAAAGAACTTCCTATGTTCCCCTGAGTTTTAAGGAAATAGTCTGTCCTTCTGACACTAATCAAAGACATAAATAAAATATTAGCAAACTGAATCCATCACTAAGTTTAAAGAATGAAACGGATGTCAATGCCAGACTGGTTCCATATTAGAAAATGTATTAATATACTTAATCACATCAATACATGGAGTGATAAGAGGAAATGACTGTTTTGATAATACAGGAGCAGTTTCCATGGAGTGGTTAAGAGAGAAGCTCCGCCTGCAGTAGGTCCAAGCGCGAATTCAGTGAAGAATTGGAGACAGCAGTATTGGGAGAATCTTTCAGGGCCTGTTATGAATGAACACAGGAAAAAGAAAGATGGGATGGTGCCTTGATACAAGGGCACGAGGACAAAGGAGTGTGAGTGCGCGCACGCATGTGTGTGTTGTGTGTCTTTTAAGGTGTCCCATATTAGACACATTTACACCCTACAAGAAAGGAGCTAATTATGAAGGCATTGTAAATATTAGGAAAGGAAAGGAAAACAGGTGAGCCATTCAACAATCAGTGAGTTGCATCGTGGAAAAAGTTCAGACTCTGGAGCCAGACTGGTGGGTCTGAATCTTGTCTCTATCATTTACTAGCTGTGTGACGTTGGGCAAGTTACCTAAACTCTCTGTACCTTATACCCTCATCTATCAAATAAAAGTAATAATGCTGTCTCCTTCATAGAGTTGCTATTAGGATTAAAAAATTAATATTTATAAAATGTTTAGAACAGTGGCTGGCAGTGTGTCACATAAGATAAATAAAATCAGTCATGGGTCCAGAAGGGGCACCAGGGCACCTCGGTGGCCAAACAGAATTTTACATTCCAGAAGTCTGATTTTTGCAGAAAGCATCAGCAGAAGACAGCCACGCAAAGGAGACTGCGCTTGAGGTTTCAAAACGAGTGGAGGTGGGAATGAATTTGCTGCTTCTCTGGTCCCAGGTGACAGGGCTGCCGGAAGCCTGAATGAAGTTCAACAAATTAAGCCTGCACGTTCTATGGGTCCTGAATGCTGTACACACAGCACTCCTGACGTTGACTGCTGTCTTGGCCAGGGCAGGGGGATTTGTTTTATGATGATTTCAATTACAGATAACTGTTATACCCAGAATCACACATCAGCTGCTTGTAAACCAGAATGTGATATCAACACTAGCCACTGAAAGCCAGGGGCTGCCTAGAACAATTTTTTAATTTAAAGCTTATGATAAAATAGCTCTGTGTTCAAGACAAAGTTCTGTTTCTCCCATGTTTTGGGAGCTTTCCAGTTGGTCCTGTCCATCCTCTGGATTTAAAATCATGCAGAAATGACAGCACTGCTGCTTTTGCTCCCTTCTGGCTTTCCACCGGGAATAACCAGCATTTGAATATTGCTATTTGGTAAGCAAAGTTAAGCAGAGTGAAATGACCTAGCAGTTCTGAAACCCTAAAGATGAATTTCCAGCATTATCAAGCAGGTTCCTGGCTTGCTGTGTCTTGGGAGGACACCTAGGTGTGATGCCCACAGCACCAGGGGGCGCTGCAGGGAGACAGAGGGCCATCAGGTATCCAGACTGCCAGACTAAGTGGCAGTGTGCTCACACTGGAACACCTGAAAGCCAGCCTTCCTCTACTTAAGCCATGGATGTTTGTATGGCAACGAGCAGTACTCTAAGCATCTCAAGTTCAGGAAGACCAGGTGTCCGGCAAGTGAGTCCCATTGTGGAGGCCTAGAGTGTCACTGGTGGAGAAGGACAGGGCCTTGCTAAGCCCAATCACTTCTTCCAGTGACTAGGGGAAACTGAGGTCCAGAGTGGGGCCAGGCCGTCCTCCAGGTCACAGAGAAGTGGAGTCTCACCTCAGACTAGAATCAGATCTCAATGCTCTGAGTTCAATGATTAAGTTTAGAAACCCACTCTATTTTCTTACTGGTTCTTCACATTAAAGTCTCTGAAAAGATAAAGTGTTTATGACCTTGTTCCTACAATCATACACTCCAGCTCTTACATTTTCCACAAAGTCCCACTGGAAGAAGGCCACACTGTTGGGTTCTCTTTTGCAGCTCTCCCACCTGTGCACAATGGTCTGCAGTGAGGCAGAGGGACAGAGCCAGCCTACCACCACCCTCCGGAATGTGGAAGTCTGCGGAGCCAGCTCAATTTCCCTCAGCCCTACTTGCCCAGGTCTGACTCTGTGCACCTGGCCCCACCCCTCTTTGTCTTTGTCTTTCTGGTCCAGAGCATCCCCTTGTTTTCCAATGCAGGGCCTTGGCATGAGTCCCACACTAATTTAATTTTAATTTTATTTTTACAAAGAGAAACAATGTATTGTTGATGTTTGTGGGAATCCCCATAGAAACCACCAAGTTCATATTCCCACCAGCCTGTGACTACAAAACAAAGTTACCATTCTATAATACTCAAATTATTACAGCATTGCCCCCCCCCCCCCCATGTGAATCCGTCTAGCAAACTGCAGGCAATTTCTCCAGGCTTTTCCTATGGAACCTGCTGGCTGTCCCCATGTTATCACAACATCAGAAAGAGGGCACTGTGATTTCTAACTCCCCAGACCCCAGCTGTGATGTTAACAAGATAGCGCAGGTGCGGAGCAACATAACTTCCTCCCAAAAGGGAGCCACATTCTCCTAGCGCTGGCCCTTCTGAAGATCATGGGCTCTGCCTCACTCAGTGTCTCTATGGCAGCTGGTCCTTGCCTGTCTCCTGCCTGTCTCAGATGGTGGGCCCAACTCACTGCCTTCAGATGGATGCTACAAGCATCTTTGCGTCAATGGCCTTCCCAACACCCTCTTCACTCTTGGCTCAAAATTAAGGAAGAAGTCCTTCTACACTCCCATCCAACACCACCATTCTTCCTGCTCTAGAATTAACTTCTCAGGTGACAATGGCAACCTCGATTTCCTCAGAATGAAACTCACAGCCACATCATGGAAAAGAAAGTCTTAATAGTCAACAGTAAGTTTAGCAACACCTGGCCTTTTACTAGATGAACTAACAGCATGAGATGCACCAGTGATCCCATCTGCCCTCCACCCAATCCCAGTCCTTGTAGTACTCCAGCCAGCTGGGAACTACCAGTGTCGCGTGGAAGAAACCTACTCAAGACACAGACTTATGTCAAAAGGGAGAGGGGTGGCCTATCAAAGGAGGCAAAGAAGACCTTCTGAATTTCCTTCTCCCTCAGCTTTTATTCATTAGAAGCAGAACAAAGGTAACAGGATTACAGGGGAGGGAGATCAGGTGATAAAGGGAAATAATAATTAATGGCTGTTTTGCTGACATTGAGAAAGGCCTAATTTGGTCGGTACATTCTTTTTCTTTTGCTAATTAACAAGCACAAAGGAAGGGGCAATCTAGAACCTCTAGGCTAATTTTCTAAAGCCCGTTCACATGCATTCCTTTGTGTCTGCACAAGGTCACTCACTCACACAGCTTCTTGGTGTTTGCATCCAAGAGACATTCACTCAGGGCTTTTAGCTAAAGTTCCCCAATCCAAGTCGTAGAGGGTTCAGGGTGAGATGGGTGATTCTCTACAAGTCCTCCTCTTCATCTTTCCTCACCAGACAGAGAGGCTAGCTGCCCTGTCTGGTCTGACCCACCCTTCTGAGAGCAGAAGCTGGAGTGAGAAGACTCAAGCATTCTCCAAGAACAGGCACAGGCAAGCCAAGTCCACAGGCGAGAGCAAAACAAATGGAAGAAACAGGTCTGACCTCCATGGGGACAGGACACTACCAGGGTCGCCAGCTGTCTTTTCAGAACAGAAGCTCAGTCTACAGCACTTCTGTTTTATTTTTTGGTTCATGTGGGGCTTCCCAAGAAAAATGAGGGAGTTATTACCGTATTCTCCCATGTATAAGAGACACCCTTTTTAAAAAAATTTGGGGTCTAAAAACTGGTTGCGTCTTATAGAGTGGTTGTGGCATTTCATATGCCATAGATGGAACTGAGGACAAGACAATATATGAGGACAGTGATTCGTCCTCAGACACAGATGAAGACAAGCTAATGGATGGGAGTTTTGACAGTGATAAGGAGTTGTATGAATTTTATGATCAATAAAACTTGAGTTCAATAACTTTATGTAATACATTTTTTTCAAATTTCGGGCTCCAAAATTAAGATGTGTCTTATACATGGGGAAATATGGTAATCGCCCCACGTCTGTATGACTGAAAGGCCCCCACCTAAGAGACAGTCCTCGAAGAAATTTAGAAGGTTCTATTCCGAAGACAAATTGTAACGTCCATTCAGAAATGTTGAAACTGCCTTTAACCCTGCAAATCTAGTTTCTAAAAAATGTTTAATGCCTGTCAGACTTCCTGCCGCTTTCAGGTGGCAATCTCCACCCTGCCACACATCCAACATGGACGTTTCCAGCCTCTTAATCCATAAGAGGTTGTTGAAAATTAAAAAAAATTAAAAAATAAAAAAAAAAGGTCACAAGATAACAAGATGGCAGGGACACAGCAGGACCAATGATTAAAGTACAGATTTGGGAAATTGAAGCTGTTGGGCAGATAAAATATATTATGCTCACTTTGTTAAAGACGGCGCTGCCCACAAGGAGGCCGTCGCCCAGGTGATATTAATGTGTATCTCTGTGGGCAGGTAGAATCCTTGTAGCCTGGGGTTTGGTTTTGGGATTAAGCCTTTCCCACCCATTTTTGATGTGGGTTGGTACAATCCTATCATGCCTCAGAGGGTGACTTTGTATTAGAGACTTCCCTATTTTGTATATTGGATTAAGGGTTTGGATTTCTACATTATAAAATGGGGACGGAGCGGGAGCTTGCGCTCTTGGTTCCTGGGATGATTAGCATGAGAGAGCAGAGGGAGCAGAGCAGAGAGCAGTGGAAAGAGGCCATGTGGCCAGGAGAAGAAGCCAAGATGGCGGAGTGCTGAGTGAGATGCCAGTTTGTGTGCAGTTTATGCAGGGAGAAGGAAGGAGATGGGGAACTGAGGAGAATAAGGCTGGTGAGCTAGAAACCTTTGATTCTAGGAAACTTGGATAAGTCAGTAGCTTTGTGAGCACTGAATGTGAGTGGGTTTTGGAGCCCAGTGTGTGTTTTTACTTGCCCGCCGGGTGCAAGCTAGAATAAAAGACCATGGCCCACCAGTTTGTGGCTCCATTGTTTCTTTACCGACTGTCCAAATCCAATGCGAACCTGCATGGGCCAGGCTGCTGTGATGGTGGCCCCGACTACTGGCTTTACAGAAGCCTTTAAGGGAAAACCATATAATAAACATGATGGCCCAATTTTCATTGAAAATGCTTCATTTTTTTCCCCAAATAAAGAAGCAAACTTAAGAGCTAAATTAGTAGGAGAGAAGGACCTGGTATTTTACATTTCCGTGGACAGTCAAAAGAGAGAAAGACCAGGATTCAAGGATGCTACAACTGTTAGAAAGACACTCGGCTTAAAGGTACCGGAGAGTGGAACCTCACCATCAGGACCACATAGCCCTGTGATTTGGGCCAAGAGCCACCCTGTGAGCTCCACTTCTGTTTGCCCTTGGGTACCACTGTGCCCCTGGGACAGAGCCAGGTAGTTATTCACAGATGTGGTCTCTGAGGACCCCACTGCCTCCCACAGACTGCTGCCATCTAAGCGCATCCTGCCTCTGAGAGAACCCTGGGTGCTCACAATGACACAGGAGCTCTGGAGTCAGCAGGGCTTCATACGCTGTCACAAGGGTTGAGAAACCATGTTCCTTGGTCACCGTCGTTAGACCTATTGCATGGGGAGAACTTAGTCATACATCAAACAGGCCAGAGATAAACAAGAGACAGGCTCTCACTGTGTCACTCTCCATAGGTCTCAAGTCTGCCCTGCCTGGTTCCTTTGGCCTTAGGATGAGATCTTTGCAGGAGGCTCCTCGGCCCCTTAAGAAGAGAGAACCTTGGCTGACTCACTGCCAACATGGGCCTAATGCCCAGTGGACATTAAGTTCCCACACCCCCGACACATCTCATATAGCATATACCAGTGTGGAGGGTGGGGCTGCCATGTTCACCCTTCGTAGTCATCCAAAATGTGTCCGTGCTCACTGACCGCCTGCTCCTGGGGCTCCTGTCCACTTCTGTCACACAGCATGCCATGTGCTGGCTGAATGGGTTGTTCTTCAATGGAGAAGTTCGTAACTAGACACCCACAACGGTTGGAAGAGGGGTGGTTGGCTGCTGGGATGTCCCTCTGCCAGCAGTTAGGGTTGCTTTCTCTAGAGTGGGGGATGGGGAGACAGGTCATTCTTCCCTTTTCTCTTATACTCATTCTCTGTGAGCCACCACTTACACTGGCAGCTGTCTCAGGAATAGTCAGTGAGACCCTGCATACAAAGAACTCCGCACAGTAAGTTTAACAAGCCTGCCCCACCATGCCCATGCTCCATCACATCCATTCATTCAGAGATCTCTTGCATTTCTTAAGCCCCACTGGTACTACATCACAGGTAGTCCCAGCCACAGGGAAATAAGAATATAAGAAACACCACAGACAAAACTTCCCAAACATATATAAACATCAGGAAGACATCTTCAAGAGAAACAACCTCCAGTGCAGGCACAATGTTCCCCTTCACACTAGAAGTATGACACTGTCCTGGGCGCATGGTCCCAGGCCTGGCAGCACGGTCCCAGGCCCAGCCTCACTGTCCTGGGAACAAGGCCCCGGGCCCAGCCTCACCATCCCGGGAGCATGGTCCCGTGCCCAGCTTCACTGTCCCAGGCATGTGGTCCAGGCCAAGCTTCATCCACTTCTTTGACTTGCCCCTTTTGTTCATGGTTCTAGGTGCCCTTCAGCTCCTTCCTGGGTTGACAGGAAATGAGCAGATGAGGTGTAATCTTCCAATAAAGAAAGCACATATGGGAACATATGTTGGCTCTATAAATCAAGTCTGCAGCGTGACTCGGAAAGAACAGCTCCGACATATCCTCACATACTCGATGAGGGAGCTACCACAGGGGCGCACACTGTGTGGGCAGAAACCAGACCTGAAGTGACGCAAATGCTCTCTCCCTCTGCCTCCCTTGCCTGTGTTACTGAGTTTATTGATGGCATAATTGGAAAGTTTGGCTTTGAGCCAAGTGTTGCCTTCTGAATGAGGGGCAGGGGATGGAGGAGCCATAAAATGTTAATTGCTCCACATGCACGCTCCGGGCCACCTGCCCCACTCTCCTCTGTCACATCAATCACCGCAGCCTCTAGTTCAACAAAGCTGGGAGGCTTCCACAGTAGACTCCCAGATGAGGAATAATCAATGCAATGTCCCTTGGGCCTGCAGCTCCTGACTGCAAAATTTCCATTGATAATATGGGCCTGGAGTTACTGTCAAGGCTCTGGAAACTCCATTTCCCAGCCTGAGAAACTGAGTGCAGAGTGACGCCGTGGACAGGACTACAGAGCCAATGGCTCCACAAGGCCAGGGACTCATCTGTCACTGCTGAATCCCTACCTAGTACTTTTCATCCCCGAGCACTGAGCAGAAGCACAATAACTACTCGGGGTCCCTCCCCTTCTACACCGCAGACTCATGTGGGGAAACACAGCTACGCAGAAAGGCTCAGCCAGAGATTCAACAACACAGACACACAAACAGAGAGAGGTGCACACACTTGTACAGTCACACACACACATGCACACTCACATCTTTACCTTCACCACAGGGTTTGGGGCTAGAATTCCTGTTACTCCCTTCAGCGGTGTGACACTCCCCTTCTCTCAGTTGCATAGGAAGAGTCAGAGTTTTTCTAAGCCAATCTTCCCATTTCAGAGTTGGGAAAACTGAGGCTCAGATGGGGAGGGGAGTTGCATAAGTGAATTAGAAATGGTTAGGAATGAACCTGGTCTTTGGTTTCCTAAGTTACATGGTTTTGAGTTCCTTCTGGAGATGACTTTTTAGCCCTCACCCACACCAAGGTTATCCTGATAAATGACAGGCTGCCATTTATTGGGTGTCCTCCACTTGCCAGGCATGGAAATAGGCCTTTAACACTTTATACGTAATCTTAAAAACAACATTACAGAGTTCTGCCTCCCAAAACTGAAGAAAGCAAAGTTCAAGGAAGCAAAATATTCAATTGAACCACATAAAATTGACAATATTTAATCATTTTTATCTGATAAAAATAGCAAATCAATGATTTCCCTCAGGCCGCAGAGTGCCCAGCTGTGTCCCCAGGGCCCATCCACCTCTACCTTCACACCTGCCTGCGATAGGGGCCTGATCCCTCTGCCACCTCACTGTGGCTCAGCCTCACAAGGGACCTGCCGCCGCCACCTCGCTGTGGCTCAGCCTCACGCGGGACCTGCTGCCCTCCCCCTCTGCACTCAGGCTCTCCCGCAGCTGTCCTGTCTTTCCTGGTTGCAGCTCTTTTTGCTTTGAATGTTTTCTGTCTGATCTGAGTAACCATCCCTTTGAGACTCTTCTTGACCCACAAGGACCCTGTGCCCATACTGAGTCTCCCATCCACACTGGTCAGGACAGCTTCTCTCCTCTCTTGCTCTGTATTTTCCATTATTTGGAGCTTTCTAAGCATTTACTCCTCACAATTTTACAGTTTACTTTAAGCACGGGCTCTGTTTTGGCCTTAAAAATGTGTCCACAAATGTTCTGATACTCCTGCTTTCCAGTGGTGAAACTCACCTCCCCTCTTACTGAGTGCTGGATGGACTTAGTGACTGAAATCTAACAAAGAGTGCAGCAGAAGTGATGGTGGGGCTTCCAAGGTTAGGTTATAAAAAGACTGCAGCTTCCAGCCCTGGCCACGTAGCTCAGTTGGTTGAAGCATCATCCATATATACCAAGGTTGTGGGTTTGATCCCCAGTCAGGGCACACAAGAATTGACCAGTGAATGGATAAATAAATACCTAGAACAGCAAACTGATGTTTCTCTTTCTCTCTCCCTAACTCCCTTCGCCTTCTTCTCTCTCTCTAAAAAATAAAAATAAAATTTTTAAAAAAAGTGCAAATATTCAGGGGGACACCTGAATCTATGTAAACACAATAAATTAAAATCAATAAAAATTTAAATATATATATTTAAAAAAAAGACTGCAGCTTCCAGTGGGATATTCTCATCATCATCATTCTCCCTCCTCCCTCCCACCCTCGCCATCACTTGCTCTGGGGAAGCTAGGTCATGCACAGCCAGTGCCGATGCCAGATTCTTGCCCACAGCTACATGAATGAGCTGAGAAAAGGAACCTCCAGCCCCAGCCAACATCTTGACTTGAGAGATCCCAAGCCAGAACTCCCTAGATCAAGTTGCCCCTGGTTCCTGACCCACAAAAGCTGTTACATAACCAACATTTGTTACTTTAAGCTACTAAATTTGGGATAATTGAGTAACTAATACAGGCACCTTTAGCCTTAATTGACAGAAGGAAGCTGCCGCCAAACTGATAATCACATGTTGCAGACGGGCTTCCCCATTCATCTTCCTCCTGAGTGTCCACACGGTTTTCTAACTGCAGACTGGCCTGCGCTTGCTCGCTGCCCACTGTCCTTCCTGGCCAGGTGCTCACCGCTTCCAACGCCTAAGCTAATGGGCACTTCCAGACTACCTTTGTTTTAATTCCATTTAGCAAAAAATAAATAATAAACAAACAAATAAATAAATAAGCTAATAAAGAGTAAAACAATAAAGTCTGCAGAAGTGTGTCTCGTGTGCCATGCATGTGTGCTGCGGTGAAGTGACTCACAGGGCTACAGCACCACTCAGATGACACCTCTCTCTGTTGCGTCCACGCTCTCTGACTCCGAGCTACAGGAGAACTGTCCAGTCCACTGACATGCAGGCTGACATAAAAACATGTCAGAGTGGTGACAGAGACGGAACACTCGAATGTCTGAAAACTGAGTCCAGTTCTCAGGAGTGTGTCCCTTGCCCTGTGCAGACAAATTACTTGAAACATTTATGCAGGGATAAAATCCTACAACTATGAACTTGAGAGGTCCCTCCGGGCTACTTGGTGGCCATGGAACTCTACTATGTAGAAGCTGAGTTAATGCAACTGGACTTGGAAAGCCTGTTGGGAATCCAGAATTCACCATGAGAGCGCTGACTAATAAGATGGCATGCTCTCTTTGGGCCACTAGGCACATGGCATGTTCTCTCTCACTCCCTTTAATCCTTTTGTCCCATCCTGTCTCGCAGGACCAGGTGGCAGGTCTGTCACCACAGAACCACAGTATTATCCTTTCCTTGTTCATGGCATGCTCACAGGTCTTTAACTTGAAACGGTATCATATCTAACCTTTGGAAAACAGACAAAAATCAAGCTGAGTTTTCTAGTTATTTTACAAATAGCCAGCATCAGCTGGCTTTGGTTGTGGGCACCACCATGTCTCAGTCTTGCTCCACCTCAGTCCCCAGCTCTGCCTGCCCCTGCGGGGCAGCTCACAGCTCCCGTGCTTTTAGGAATTCAGGGCCCTGGGGAAGGGCTGACCCTGAAGATCCCCCGAGCTATGCTCAAACCACTAACTAGGTCCGACCTCTCTCCTAACAGAGACGCCCGAGAACCAGCGCCCCGAAATGAAGCCTCGCCAACTTGACAGCAGCCAGGTCCCTGGCTACCGGCATGGAAAGCTGTTCTGTAAAGAGGTGACATCATACAAGGTAAGACCTGGCCAGAGCAGGTCATGTGAAGTGGATAAAAGCAAACCTTAATTAAAGATAAAATAAGCCTGTTGGATTTGCTTTTGAAATTACAGATAAGAGAACTTCAAAATACCGTCTGTATGGGTTTCCTTCACTCACCAATTCCGCGGCCTAAATGGGTTTCCGAGGCAGCCAGCTGGAAATGTAATCTGTATTTCAAGAGAGCAAAATCAGCTCTCATCACTCAAATGTGGTGATTTCACATTTCCACACATGCTAAAACATGAACAAGAGTCAAATACCTGCAGATCAAAACCTAAAATACACAAGTAGAGGAAAGAAAAAGCAGCTGGGCCCATGAGGGACACTTTTTATTATCCCAACTGTGAACAAACTGAGATCTTGCTGTGGGACTTCAGTTTTGTTACATAACCTCTCTGTGGCTCGGTTCCATCACCTGTGAAGTGGAGATATTTGTAGAATCTCTTTTTCTGGGTATTGCAAGGATTAAATACAATCCACAGAGTAAGTCCTGGCACACGGGAAGCACTCAACACCAGCCACTGTTGTCGATCTTAGCTTTAGTATCGTCCATTCTCCTCCTGGGACATCCACATGGGAAGCACATCATGAGCTTAGTGTTGCTTGGGGAGCCTGGGTCTGCACAGGAGATGAATCCAGTGTTTACTGGCCTCAGCCAAGATGCCTTGTGTCCCCATCACTTGTTTATAGGGGAAGTTTATCATAGTGGGGACAGAATATTCCCAGGTGGTTGCTGAGAGCTGCCTCTGTTCTGGTCAGATAAACACTGCTTATGCACCATTTTACAGCTCTCCACTGCCTTTCTCCTTCATTTTTAACAAATCAAACAATCTAGAGAGCCTTTCCAAATGGAGAACCTTTGTTCCCCCTTCATGCCTCTTTCTCCCTGCTATGACCAGCATGCATTAACTGTAACATTTCCCTCTCCGGGGGCTCTCTTACTTGCTTCACTTCCTAGTTCTTGGTGGGCACTACAGCCCCCCAAAATTTACTATCTTTCTTTCTGATAAATCTTTTGCCCACAAAATATTTTTAAAACTTTGTAGAATGATCCAAAGAATTCAGTGTAGAGACTTCATAGGTTCCCTATAGTCTGATAAAATGTTCTCTTTTCTAAGTTTGAAGGAAGTTCACCTGACCCTTAATATTGCTGTTTTTTTCTACTTAAAATGAAGTGAGATAATCAACAAGTCTGAGACAACTGGAAATTATTATACATAATCCTGCCCGAGTGTAGGTTGCCTCCGCTGATTGTGGGCGGGACAGCATAACTGCCCAATGGGCCACAGTTGAGAGTAGCAAATGTAATTGAATTGATAATAGTTTTCATTATTTTTCCTAATGATATTTTCATTAATTTTTTAAACTGACCTTATAAATAGATAGATAATCCTACTTAATAATGTCCAAGAAAGTACTTCAAGCCAGATCAGATTTTCAAATCAAATATAGTCAAAGAATCCGCTTTCCTTGAAAAGTCACCCTAACTTAATTACAGCTGATTAGCTCAAAGGTTCCTGGTTAATATTGGAAGTGATCTTTCCCCATGGAAGATGCTTTGTATATAGTGTACCACTAGGCTGTCACAACAACCTTTCAGAAAGGTATTATGCTGATAAGGCAGAGAGATACATCCATTATCTCACCAAAGGGACAGAACCAGTAAAAGACAGAAATGTTTTTATTTTTATATTTTGAGTTACAAGTCTATCTAAAAAGCAGAAGCCATGAGATATTCAAGTAGAGAAGGATTTAACACAGAGAACTATGTTTCATAATTGTTGGGAGGACCAGAGTAGGAAAGGGGTCACAGTGTGATCCAAAGGTAAACCATAGGAAGTCACTGCCCCACTCGAGCCTGTACTTTTCTGAACCATGGCCCTTGAGCCCTGAGCTCCAGTGTGGCCATTGACTGATCCCACTGCCACCAGGACCAAATAAAGAAGTCCATTTCTTTCTTTCTGCACCTCAGTGCACAAAGATTCTCTTATTGGAAGATAAAAATGTAGTTTATAGACTTTCAGCCTCGATGATATAGAGGACAAAAGGTACCTATGGACAGAATTTCAAAGCTCATGAACTTGGATGAGCAAAAATAATTATATCACTGTTTTCAATCATCTCTTACTGAAAGTTAGCATATCTTTCTATATATAAGTATAGATAACTATTCACAGAAGAATTAACAGTACTGTGGGCCCTGGTCAATTGGCTCAGCAGTAGAGTGTTGGCCTGGCGTGTGAAAGTCCCAGGTTCGATTCCCAGTGAGGGCACATAAGAGAAGCAACCATCTGCTTCTCCATCCCTCCCTTCCCCTCCTGCAGCCATGGCTCAAATGGTTCAAGCAGGTTGACCCCAGGCACTGAGAATGACTCCACATTCAGGCACTAACTAATGCCTCCCCTCAGGCACTAACATAGCTCACTTGCTGAGCAATGGAGCAGCAGCCCTAGATGGACAGAGCATCACCCAGTAGGGGACTTGTCAGGTGGATCCCAGTCAGGGTACATGCAGGAGTCTATCTCTCTGCCTCCCCAATTAATAATAAAATTTTTAAATAATTAACAGTATTATGAAATTGTTACCAATAGATGGCATAGATATCTTCATATTGCATTGTATTATATTTCAAGAATGCATCCCTACCACAAAATTAGTGTTTATTAGATTCATCACTAGAGCTCATTATTTAAAGCTTCAAGTTTATTATTTTATATATTTTCACAACTAATATAATTGGTTTTCTATGAAATATATTTTTTATTTTAGTCATTTAATATCATTATTTGTACAGGGGTCCCTGGGCTTCACCATATACTGAAGGGTCTGGGACACAGAAACATTAATTGCACACAGAATCCGAAATCTGAACTCCTTCCTATCAGACTCCATCACCTGTACTTTAATCATCTCACACTACTGGCCTTTGAGGGTGAGAGCAATCCTTTAAGTATTTTGAATAGCATCAAAAACATGAGTGTCCCCAGCTTGTCCTTCACTGATAAAGGCTCACCCCCAGTGAGGACTAGAAGGATTTCTTCATCCAAAAGATCAGTCCTTTTCGGGGTGGGGGGTATCATCTTTCATCATCTCTAAAGAATTTCATTCTATTTCCTCACACACTGTCTCTTCATTTGCAAGGTGCCTCTCTCAGTGACTTTATTAGGACATATCAGAATTACACAGTTGACTCCTATTTTTATGAAGTAGAGTAATGACACAGGCAAAGATTAAATGTTGGATGTGCTTAAAGGAAGAAATAAAGTTGTTCTTCTAAGACTTTTCCCATGAAACAGCCAACTCAAAATGCATGTGTGTGTGTTTTCTCTTTGACAGGCTTCCATCTGTGAGTATGGCTAAAAATATAAATGACCTGTTTATCCTCATGCATCTGAGAATGACGGAACAAGAAGAGACCTCATTTAACAATAAAGAGACCAAGAGAAAGACAGTGCCATACTTAAGGGCTCAGCTGTAGAATCAAATAGACTTGGGTTTGAACCCCAACTTCTCATACTACTTTGTGTGACAATGGGTACAAACCCTGCTTGAAGAATCACTTAATCACAGGTTCATAATCTATAAAGTGGGGAGAATTATTTCTCAAAATATTTTTTATAATTAATGAAATAAACACATGAGATGAGAGGCACACACAATGAATATTATAATATTAGCACAAACAGAGACAAGCCTACTCAAGATCCTAAGATGCGATGGTACAGAGCCAGGTCTAAGCCCCAGCCTCTGGCTTTTTCTGCAGTGCTCTGTTCTGCATGAAGACCTTCTATTCAAAAGGTTTAGGGGGTTTTTAATCCCCTCTAGTAACTGGTAAACTGCCTGACCCCTTTCTACCTTGTACCTAGAGTAAGAAAAGATATAAAACAGCATGTTTATACAGAAAGCAGAGATCTCTAAAGGAAGACTTGCTTCTTCCATCACGATAAAGTGGAAGACTAATAATATTGGACCAGCTAAAGACAGACACCAAGGGGGCTCTCAACCTTGTACCTGCTAGTAATCAGATTTCTGGACTCTGAGCTCTCTCTGCGATCCATTCGCAGCACATGCTCAGCCAAGGCTTTTGTTCAAATTATAATCATCTTTGGCAAACTCATTTCCAGATGATTCAACAGACTTCTGAGAGACGACATGTTCCCAAGTGGCCCTATCACTCACATGGGGCTCCCTTTACTGCCCACTGGGCTGAACACTCTCATAGAAGAGCATCTCAACACAGGCAGGCCCTCCAGGGCTCAGAATGCAGGGAGAGCACATGCCAACAGTCCATGACCTACAAACCCAGGACTCTGGGGAGCACGGGGCAGGAGGTCTGATGAATGGAGAGGCAATTTCAGGAGAGCAGCCTGGAGAAGGCCCTGCAGTCCAGGAGCAGCTCCGGGGAAGAAGAAAAGGACAGAGAAATGCCGGGCAAGGGAAACAGCACATCCCAAGGCCCAGAAGCGGGAGAAACAGAGTGGCCTGAGAAACTAGAAAAAAAATTCTCTGAGGTTCTGGGATTGATGGACATTCAATAAAATCTCACACAGTAAATTGGGGAAAGTTTCATTTTCCTTAATACCAATACCAAAAAAAGTTGTTCATGCTACTCTGAGATGGAACCAGTTTCTCCTCCCCACACACCCCCAGAATAGAAAGACTACCCTTGTAGACCACTAGCTTATATTTGAGAAAGCAGTGGCGAGCATCGAGGAGCTGCTGGAGTTTGTGTGTCACATGGCAAAGGCCTTAAAAGAGACCCATCAGGCTGGGCCTGGCAACTGGGCTGTACCTTCACCACCCAATGAGAATGAGTCATGCAGGGAAAAGACAGCATTCTTCCTGATGCAGGCACCAAGCCTTCCGACTGGGGGTCTGACTTAACTAGAGGTGAGGCTGGGTTTCCACTGGACATTCTACTTAGTCTGTCAAGTTCTTGATAGTCAAGGGCAAGATAGGAAACCAGTATTAGAGTTCAGTTGTTGATTCTGTCTAGGGCAGTGTTTCCCAACGTGGGGCCCACGCCCCACAGGGGGGCAATTCGATAGTTAAGGGGGGCAATTTGAAAATGGACTCGACACGACTTTAACTCTTTCGCCCCGGGCCATTTAAATGCAATGCTAGATATCGGTGCCAAATTTAACAAAAAATGCAATTCTTAAATAATTGCGGTAAATAATTATTAAGTATAATTTCGTTTGACGAGACCAAAGTATCAACTGGGTGATTGGCGTCGTCAAGTAAACTTCATCCTGGGTTCACCACGGAGAATGCCATCTGCCGCGGGGAACCCCGGACGTTTTAAAAACTCGCTAAAAAGCCCTGGCTGGTTGGCTCAGCGGTAGAGCGTCGGCCTGGCGTGTGGGGGACCCGGGTTCAATTCCCGGCCAGGGCACACAGGAGAAGCGCCCATTTGCTTCTCCACCCCCCCCCCCTTCCTCTCTGTCTCTCTCTTCCCCTCCCGCAGCCAAGGCTCCATTGGAGCAAAGATGGCCCGAGCGCTGGGGATGGCTCCTTGGCCCCTGCCCCAGGCGCTAGCGTGGCTCTGGTCGCGGCAGAGCAATCCCCCCCCCCAGAGGGGCAGAGCATCGCCCCCTGGTGGGCAGAGCATCGCCCCTGGTGGGCGTGCCGGGTGGATCCTGGTCGGGCGCATGCGGGAGTCTGTCTGACTGTCTCTCCCCGTTTCCAGCTTCAGAAAAATACAAAAAAAAAAAAAAAAAAACTCGCTAAACAATGCAGTTATTCTCACCTAATTGGCCCATCGCAACTTCTGTAGTGTTTCACATCATTCAGTTGGTGTTAATTTGAAATAAGTGTCAGTCAAAACTGTTGTAAAAGCTCGTTGATTTAATAAATATACATATATATATTGTATAGATATAATTGGTAAGTATTTGATTTTATTTTTATCAATATTAAACTCTTTATTAAGTACTTCTTGCATCGGGGCTAGAAAGCACTAATATTTTATAAATATTATTGGGGCTATAATAGTGCATGCACGACAATTTTAATTTTAGAAGCATAACTTTCCAGAAAATTTTGTCAAGTGGAAAAATATAGATACCTTTTGATTTGCGGTGGTAGTGTAGTAAATGTGTTATATACATTTAAATAAATATGAATTTTTAGTATACGTTTACTCTATGTCACATTGAATATATTTTAATATTAGTTTTTAATTGATCTTATTTTTATTTCTTATAGCCCATAGTAAAATGAGTGGTGCAAGCAAGAAAAAAACTCGTCAATATTCGGAGGAATATTTAAAATTTGGGTTCATACCCACTGTTCACGATGAGCGGATTCCTTTTTGTCTTTTATGCCAGCAATGCTTGACCAACGAATCAATGAAACGAGGTCGTCTTGAGGTGCATTTGAAGGTGAAACATAGTGCTCATATTAATTCAGATTTGAGTTACTTTAAAACTTTAAAGAAAAATTTTGAAAAAAGAACAACATTAAAGTCTCTATTTACTTCTCATACTTCAACTAATAATCATGTTCTTGAGGCTAGTTATCAAATTTCTTTATTCATCGCTAAAACCGGAGAAAATCACACTATAGGAGAGAATTTAATAAAACCGTCAATATCAACATTTCTTAAAACGGTTCTTGAAAAAGATGACAAAGATGTAAAAGCTATGCCACTCAGTGACAATACTGTTAGCAGAAGAATAGACGAAATCAGTAAGGATATTGAAAAACAACTTATTGAAAAGCTGAAAACAAGAAAATTCTCCTTGCAAATGGATGAATCAATTTTGAGAGACAGTGAGGCAGTATTGATAACTTACGTAAGATATATTGATAAAGGACATTTTGCTGAAGAAATGTTGTTCTGTAAAAGATTAGAAAGCACCACTACCTCCAAAGATATATATAATAAGCTAAAAAACTACTTACATGTCAATGATATACCAATGAAAAATATAACATCTTGTGCTGAAGATGGTGCTCCCAATATGATGGGCAAGAAAAATGGCTGCTTAAAATTGATGAAAGATGCGAATCCAGAAATGATTCTTATGCATAGGGAAAACTTGGTAGCTAAAAACATCTCGCCTGTTCTGAATGAAGTATTACATACAGTAATAAAGTGTGTTAATGCTATTAAAGCTAGTGCCAAATGTGAGTGTCTTTTCAAGCTATTTTGTGAAGAACAAAATGAAGACCATGTGAGTCTTTTACTTCATACTGAAGTAAGATGGCTATCTAAAGGAAACTGAAAAGATTTATGGAACTGTTTGATACTCTTAGTGATTTTTTAAGCGACAAACCTGAAATGAAGTATCTGTTAACAATAGATGGTAAAGCATTTGTGAGTTATTTAGCCGATATCTTTGAAAAACTAAATATATTAAATAAGCAACTTCAAGGAACAAATAAAACTCTTGTCGATGCAAAAGCAAAGATATTTGGTTTCATTACCAATATTGAGTTATGTCAGAAACATACTAACAACAAAAACTTTAAACAGTTTCATTGGCTCCAAAAATGTGAAGTAACTGATACCGCTTTACTTGTTATTGTCAATCATTTGAATATTCTATCGGCTGATTTAAAAGAAAGATTTTCTGATTTAAAACAAATTGATTTCCCAACATGGATGATGCAGCCAATGTTAGTGGATTTGTCTGATATATCAAATATGCAGTATCAAGAACTCGCAGAATTGCAAAATAATGAGTCAGTTAAAGCTTTATTTTATTTAATATCAAAGGAGCGATGGCATGGCTTTGTGAGGAAACAGAAATCAAATACCCAAATTCAACCAAATGTGCAAGAAAACTATTGCTACCGTTTCCATCTTCATTTTTAGCTGAATGTGGATTTAGCGCTGTAAATGATTTACTTGGAAAAAAAAAGAAATCGGCTGGATATAACACAACGTGGAGACTTGAGACTAAAGCTAACCAAATTGGAACCTAATATAAAATCTCTGTGCAGCAAGCATCAAGCGCAAGGATCACACTAAATTAAAATAATAAATTAATATAGAAAAATCTGTATTAAAATTATTTGGAATTTAAATTTCTGTTTTTCATTATATGTTTTGAAATTTTACTTACTGTGTTTTGTTAACAATTTCATAGTGATTTCTTCCTAGAACCTATCATTTATGTTTATTAAGTGAACAAATCAATTTTTTAATGTTAAAAATTATGTATGTTACATAGGGGGGGACATAAAAATTTTAGAAAGGTTAAGGTGGGGCATGGCACAAAAAAGGTTGGGAAACACTGGTCTAGGGTGTCAACTGCTCCAGTTTGCCTGGGACTCGGGACTTCCAGGAAGATGGGGCTTTGTGTGCTAATTCAGGAAAGTGCCAGATGAAACAGGAAGAGTTGGTAACCCTGGTTCAGCCCCCTACAAGTGTACCTTCTCTGTGCTGGGCCCTAGGCTGGGCATGAGGATATGGAGATGGGTAAGGCGCAATTCCTACCCTCAAGAAGTTCACAGATGGTGGCGCAGAAGATAGAGTGTTGGACTGGGAGGCAGAGGACCAAGGTTCAAAACCCAGAGGTTGCTGGCTTGAGCACAGGCTCATCTGGTTTGAGCAAAGCTCACCAGCTTGAACCTAAGGTCACTGGCTTGAACAAGGGGTCACTCACTCTGCTGTAGTCCCCCCACCCCAATCAGGGCACATATGAGAAAGCAATCTATGAACAACTAAAGTGCCGAACGAAGAATTGATGCTTCTCATCTCTCTCCCTTCCTGTCTGTCTGTCCCTGTCTGTCCCTCTCTCTGTCTCTGTCACAAAAAAAAAAAAAAAAAAAAAAAAAAAAGTTCATAGTATGATAGAAAGAACAGGCATGTGATGAAAATAAAGTCCAGGGACCCCCATGTATCCCTTTCTTGATTGAGTGGTTAATTGAAAGAAATAAGTCCAAAAACTAAAAGTAATTGAAATGCAATTCTAATTTCTATTTATTTCTCTCAAACAATATCACCCTCTTTTTTTATGCCCTTTTTTCTCATCTCATCTCCAATCTCCCTGAACTTCAGTGTGCCTGAGCCCCTGGGGTGATCCTCCCACTCAACTCCCTCACCAAGATTTCCCTGCACCCTACTTACAAAGCACCTGCTCTCTTCTCTCTCCCTGAACATACACTCTTTCTCTACAGGAAGCGGCTGCTGGAAGGGAGCCTCCTCTGGGGCTGGTCCAGGAAGGCTGGGGACGCAGAGGCTCCATAGCCCCATCTTCCTCTCTTCCCACAGAGGAGCAGAGCAGCCGTTTCCTCGGCAGTTGCTTTTTTGGAGGAACTTCTCCACCTCATTTCACACACAGAAGCTGACAAGTGCACCTGCTCTGGTGCGGCAGCAGTGAGGAAAACGTGTGCTCAGGGAGGTGTGCAGCGCAGGGTGGGCACTCAGCTCAAGAACAAAGCGGATGCTTGGTCGCTGAACCAAGTCAGGTCTGTCCTGCAGATCTGGGGTCTCTCACTGCTCCAGGTCCAGCGGAGCTCCAGCTGCGAAGGAGGGGCCTTTACGGCTGCATTCCACCAACCCACAGGCGCATGCGTTTGAAAACAGTGAAATGCACAAACCAGGCCCATGTGGCTCTACTTTCTGAATGACTTAAGAAAAATTAGTGCTTTTATTTAATTTTTAAAAAAGCATCTAATAATGGAACAACTAAGTGAAATGAGTTTATACTTATCTCTCTCTCTCTTCCCGTTTCTCTCTATTAAATCAATGAAAAAAAATTAAGTACTTACTTATTTTTAAAATTATCATATAGTAAAACTGACTTCTTGTGCAAGGATGGTATAGTTATCTGAATTTTTAACTCATTTCTCATGTAGCCAACACCACAATCAGGATACATAAATATTCTATCAGTCTAAACAAAAACACCCACCCCCTCGCCTCTCTCAACTATTGAGCTGTTCTCTGTGCCTATAGTTCGTCTTTTCTAAAATGTCAGATAAGTGGAATCATACATGCCTCTTCAATTTGTCTTCTTTCACCCAATTAAAAACCTCCCCATGTTTGTTTTTTCATTTTTCAGAAAATTTCCTTTCTCCTGTACACCTGAATTAAGCAGCAACACCTTTCAGATGATCATAGAGCCACGATAAACTTCCTTGTTTTCAGGAACTGGGTAAAGTATCCGGAAGAGTTTTTTCCAGATTAAAAGGAGTGAAAGTACTCCAAGTAGCCAGGCCCCAGTGAGCAGACACGGTTCCATTCCTCCAGCGCGTCCATGCAGGACTTTGAGTGATGGGGATGTGGGAGCCGTGCTGCCCCAGGGGTCTCCACCTTCCCTGCTAAACTGTGTCTTTGAAACCTTAACAGCATTAATTCCTCCAGCCACACATTTTGATTTGAGTTCTCCAATTTCTTTCTTCAATTCTGTACATCCACACTCAGCCTTCTGTATGAGCATCACCTGCTTCTTGGTAAACTAGATAAGATCTTCCTGGGGCCATGTTTCAGCCTTCCACTCCGCAGAGAACCTGCCAGTCAGGTGTTCTCTCTGCCTTCGATTTCCTGGTTCCAGACATGGCTGATGAAGCCGCCCCATCTTAAACAGGAATCCCCATAAACACCTGCCCACCATGGCCCTGTGGTCGCAGCCCAGCAGCTCAGTGACCAAGTGACTTCACAGCCTGGCCACTGCTGCCTCAGTACCTCCGACTGAAAAATTAGCTTCTTAAAGGGGAATCGGGGGTAGGGGTAGCTAGGTCTGCAAGGAATCGTCTATTTGGTTAGTAGAAATGTCAGTTATTCTGTCCCTAAAAGAACAAAGACCCTCACTACAATAAGTGCAGGCAAAATACTGGCTGGCATGGGGGTGGGAACCATCTGCATTTAGTTCATATTTATACCTTCATGGGCTTTGCATTGCCCTTTATGGAACATCATTATAATCATGAGGCTGCACAGACTGACAGCCTGGCTGGGACTGCATCCACTGACTAGCTGTGGGATCGTCAGCAAGTTATTTCACCTTTCTGTGCCTCAGTTTCTTCTGCTAGAAAACAAGAACAATGACATTACCTACCTCATAAGGTTGCTAAACAAGATAATATCTGCAAAGTACTTAGAATGGTGCCTGGAACATAGTAAGCATCACATATGTGTTTGTTAAATGACTTTATCATTGTTACTACCATTTAATTTGTATTTACTTTGTGCCCAGTGCTATTCTTACAACAGTTCTAAAAGGCAGACAATCTGAAATTATCTCTGGTTTACAGCCAGGGAAACTGAAGCTCAGAAAGGAATGTGACTCACCAGGTCACATGGTTGATAAATGGCAAAGTCAGAAGTTAAGTCTAGGGCTGTCTGGTGTCAAAGCCCATGCTCCAGGCTACATGGCCATCCTGACTCTCCAAACCAAGTTGAGATCACTGTCCCTCCAAGATCGTCTAAGATCTGCCTCCCTACCAAAGTCCCTCAGAAATCTGGGGCCAGTCTTGGAATAACTTCTGGGAGCTGCAGCTCCCAGGGAGCTAATGTCCAGGCAGAGGCACAGACATGGGGCTGGACAGACTCATTCTGGTCCCAGACAGCTGGGGTCTCAGGCCAGACTCTACTGCCTGATAATCAGCACAAGTCCTCAGTGCCCACTTGAGAGTCAGCCACTGAAATAATCTGCTCCCTTCCAGCCTCTCCACTCAGGAGAGGGCCCCCCTGGGAAAGCACTCCCGTCTTCACTGCCAAGTGACCCAAAGAAAACCTTAGGTGCCCAGAAAGAACCTGCTCCCTCTGGCCAATCCTTTCCCAGGGGAGGAGCACTACCTGTGGCTCTGGGAACAACACAGAGAGGCTCAGCCAAGACAGAGGAGCAGGTGGTTCCCCAACTTCACAGCAGCGCCATGTCTACAGGTCAACAAGAAGAACGGGGCATGTAACGATGAATGTGGTGGTCACTACACCAGAAACAGGAACTACCATGAACTGAAGGAGTTACAGCATGCAGGGAGCTCCTCTGAGCAACTTATACACATCATCCATACACTCCTCACAGCAACCCAGAAACATGTCAACAAACTCATCTTGCAAATGGGAATCTCAGACCCCAAAATGGGAGGTTACTTGCCCAAAGCCCCTCCACTAGTGGGTGACAGAGCAGGGGAGAGGGCCCAGGTCGTCTGACCCCTGAGTCTCTATCCCCACTCCATGAGATCTGAACTGAGTACCCACAAGGCTGTTTCTCCCCCAGCTCTGCTGATCCAACTTCTAAGCAATGTTTATTTCCTCTGCCCCACCCTCACCCCTGCTCCACATCTTCCTGGCCAAGCTGGAACTGCTCAAGAATTCTTTGGAGCACATCTGATTAAAGCATGGAGTGTCCAATGCAAATAATGTTTCAGAAATAATTTACATAAATAAATGAGTTTGTTCCAAGGCGAGAGGCTTTATCAAAGCTTCCCCTGGCGAGCGTGAGGCCTGCTTTGCAAGCTCAGCAATCAGCTAGGAGCCTGCTGCTCTGTACTGAGCCAGCCTCTCTTCCTGAGTGATCTGCCTGTCACCAGATGGCCTCCTCAGGGCATGGGCACCTTCTGTGGACTTGGGCTGAGAGGTGTGTCCCTGGGACAGCGTGCACCTTCTGCTTTCTCATGCACAGCCTCGGCCTATGCTGTACCCTCCTCTGCTCCTCTTTAAGCTGCTCCACACTGAGACATTTCTGCCCAGGGCTTTCCTGGGGTACTGAGGCAGGTTGCAGCATAAGTATCCATGACAACCAGCCCCTTATGCTTCATGAGTGTGAGATTGGATGGTCCAGCTCAGTCCCACAATCCATCCAGTTGGTGACGGCTATGTTAGGCCAGACCATTGCTACAAAACAAGGAGGCATCCACTAGTGCACGAGGACAACTACTCACAGCTTCGCAAAAACAAAGCCATAGCTGAGCTGAGGTGCCGCCTCCTCCTCTCCCCCAGAGCTGACACCCCAACCCTTATCCACTCTGTAGGAATGCCCCAAGTTTGGGTGCTTTATGGTTAAAAGGAAGGACTTTGAAACCAGACAAAGTCAAGTTCTGATCAGTGAGGCCATGTACTGGCTGTGTGACCTCAAATAAGTTGCTAAGTCTCTGTGAACCTTGGTTTTGTCACCTAAAAATCGAGGTAATAGTGTCACCAGCCTCACAGAGTTGCTGTAATGGTTGTGATTTAATCACACAAATAAACTAGCACGAGGCTGGAGAAGAGGTAGCATTCCAAAACCAGAACTGCCCGTTCCATCCTGGCAGCTACCTGCTCAAGGTACCATCTTTACATGCAGGCTGGCGCCCTGAGTCTGTACCCCCATCACTCACGCCTCCAGGCCTCCGCATGTGGGGTGTACAGGTGCTTCATTCTCTAAACATCCACAGAAGAACCCTCTCTCCTCCAGAAATTAGCCTACCACTTCACACTAGAAGCCCTTCACAACCTAGTCGCCCCCACTCCCCAAAATATTGATATAATATATAGCCGTAACTCATACTCTACAAAACTAGTTACACTATTTCAAAAAGAAAATGTTTTATGTCTCTGTGCCTTTGCATGGCTTTTCCTCTCAGAATACCCTTGCCTAGTTCTTGTGTTAACACACTCCTATTGCTTTCCATTCAAGCACCACCTTCTCTGACAGCCTTCCCTGACCGCCCCTCCCACTCTGAGCTGGGTCAAGTGACCGCTTATGCGCTTCCTTCTCCCATCATTGCCAGTATCACACTGAATCAGAATGGCTTGTGTACCTGACAAGTATCTCAGTCAACAATCTAAATTGTTTGGAGGCTAAAAAACAACTTTTTTTCATTGTTCAATAATTGAACTTCATTTCTATTTGAGCCTCCAAATCATAATCTCAGTCCCATCAGGTAATATTAGTTAACTGAAGATTTTCCCAGCCAATGTGGCCCTAACCCCAATCACCACACCTTCCCAGCCAGATTCTGGGCTCTGCTGGCCTCATACAGAGTTGAGGTGTGAGAGGATGAGGCAGCTGCACCTCAGCTGTCATCAGTCACTCATGTAGGCTTCTGCTGAGAGGTAGCACCCTGCTCTGATCCTCTGTTATCAATCAGTAGAGGTCCTGACTCTGCTCCATGATCCGCCTCTCCAAGCCCAGCACTATCTGGTTACATCGGCATTGCTTTGGAGACACCGAAATCATTTTTCTGTTCTCCATGTGATGCAGAGCTCAAGGGAGCCTTTTCAAGGCCACTTGCCCTGTACACTCCTCATACTCATCTCCACTGACCCTACGTATCAGGATAAAAAAACAACGCAAGCAGTCCTTTCGGCCCACAGTCCATCAAGAAAGTTAGGTACTGATATCCACTCTCCACGCTGTCCCCAAACCTACCAGATACATTGTCAATTTCCTCACCTATCTCCCTAGAACTCACCCCTGCACATCAGGGGACCCCTTCTCAGGGAGCAGCTCCAGTCTTCATTTCCATTGCATTCCCTCCACTTCTCCTTGAGCCCAGAAAAACCTTTGTTTTACAGAGCAGGAAAAACAAAGAACCCCAGACTCTGATTGGTCTAATAGTCCCCAGACCCAGAGTCTCTTCAAAGCAAAGATTTTTGAAACCCCAAATTCCTAAGCTTTTGGAAGTCAAAAGTTTCTTCTTTTAAACTATTGCCTGTGCCTTGTGTTTTCAAATATATATACTTTGGAACTCCAAAGTAAGACTTGACTCCTATCTTTCTCTGTTCTGCAGTAAAACCCTTCCCTGAGGCACAGAACGCCTCCAGGTCTCCTTTGAGTAGGGAATGAGCCACAGAACAGAACAAAACAAACACAGTAGTAAACACATCAAAACAGTTCTCCCTACCGCTTACTTGTCTAATTCTCCCCAGGACTAAGCTCTACAAAAGCAATTATTACAATTCTTCTACTGATATTTACTCTGTGCTCAATGAATATTAGTTGAAGAAACAAATAACTCATGATTTCTCTTCACAGTGTTCGGAATTTCAAGAAATAATCACACGCTGGGCTACTGAATAGAGTAAAGAAGCAATACAAAGGAGCGAGGCGCCTCGCACTAGGACGGCAGAGCCAGCAGAATGAGTCATCTTCGCCCTTTGCAAGGCTTTTCTCCCAGCACTTACTAAGCAGCTGCTATGAGTCAGATACTGTTAGATATTTCACCTACATTACTTTGCTTAATTTCATCTTAGAAATGAGAACACGAAATCTTTTAGGGAATGAGACTCCTGGAGCTTGGGGCTCAGTGTTTTCACTAGACAATGGGAGGGCTCCCTTTCCCCACAGGATATCCACCCAGCTCAAAGGCTTATCAGTCCAAGTATAGACTACACGGGAGGGGAGAGAAAATGAGCATCTTCTCTGGCATCTGTGGCTCTGACCTCACTAGACCTGCAAGTGAAAACCTGGAAAACATATTTATCATTTAATTTCATGTTCGGTATTATCAACTCTTATGCTGAGATAAACTCATGAAAGTTAATATGGGGAAACTGGTAATAATTTCAGGAAGACTCTTGGAAACCTCATATTGCATTTTCCCCAAGGCTCATAATTTGACTTTCAATCAACACAGCTAAAATACGTGGCATGAAATTTTATAGCAAAAGATAATGTGTGCCAAGAGGTAACTTCCTTTATGAGTTAATTATTGACTTTTAAGGGGAAAATATTTGCAACGTAAATCACAGGTTCATTGTTCATCTGATTCTGAGTGGAGTATAAAGGTGACTTTGCTTTCTCATATCGAATGGAGTCATTTATTCTGAGCCATCCTAGAACTAGATTGCCAAATTTGAGACTAGGGAGGAGGCAATGTGCTACAGGGGAATGACCGCTAGACTCAGAGAAAAGACAGAGCTCAAGCCAGAACTCCCTCCTTCCTCACTTGGTAAGTCACTTATGACTTTGACCCTGTCTTCCCATCCCTCTCGTAGGGATAATGGCCTTGATTGTACATGTAGCACATGGTTACTGTGAATCTACAAATTAGCTGATACCTGAGAAAGCTTTGTGCACCATAAAACACTGTGCACAAAGGAGAGAAGGTAACTTGGATAAGAAGAAACACTTCCTGTCCCTTCTGTAGAAAGAACAATAACAACAGCTAGCACATATAGAGCACTCCCCACGTACACTGTTCCTACTGTTCCACGTGATTAAAAACATTAACTCATTTAATCCTCAAACAGCCCAATGTGGTAGGTTCTATTATTATCCCCATTTATAGATAAGGAAACAGAGTCAAGGAAAGGTTAACTCACTTGCCGAAGGCAGCAGTAAGCTGTAAAGTGGAGACTCGAACCCAGGCCACCCTGCTCCAGAATCTCTGCTCTCAAAGCCTCCCTCAGACATCTTTAACCTTTGAATCTACTGTAACGCATACATCTTTGGGCCATAAACTATCTTAAAAAGTACATCTCTCCAGAACAGAGCCTGCCTGGGGACCTGACACTCCTTCCCCACTTGCTGTTGTATTTGTGTACCCTACAGGGCTACTACCTCTGTTATTTGGCCCCCCTCTGCCCTCTGAGGCCTTGCAGAGCAACCTCAGTCCCTTCCTCCATGAACCTTTCTTAAAAAAATTAAACATCCCAGACTCTTTAACTCTTTATCCCATGGATCATTCCTAGGACTTTCCCAGAAGCTCACTACCACCTCTATGTTCCTCTGATTTTGTCCTTTGGAAATGGGTTATTGCCTGAACATGTAAGTACAAGGGCGGTCTGTCCAGGACAAAAGCCAGGACTGCCATTTCCTCCAGCCAGAACTGGCTGCTGCACACTAAGCACAGTTAACATCGTGCTTAATTTTCACACACTGCTATAGCCATCAGCACTCAGCCTGCCTCAGCCTGGTTTCCGAAGCCCTAAGATATGGAAGCTCCTTCTGGAAGAGAACAACCTGGCTGAGGAAGGCTCAGCCAGCTCCCGCCCCCAGAGACTGATTATTATGTTTTTAGAGGATTCTGCTCCCTATCTCCAACAACCTCCTGGATTCTTCTTCTTATTCCCCTCCCTTTAGGTCCCCCAGTTCAGCTTCTCTGACTGTTTATTAATTCATTCATAAGGAGCCTCTACGGAATAACTGGAACTCCAGAATTGAGGTCAGAAAATATTAGAACTGTTGACTAGTTTTGAAGAAAGCAGAGAGTCAATATACATTTTGTGAAGTCTTTTGGGAATTGGCATAGACATGAGTTATTCAGACTCTCTGCTTTTAACTTTCTTATAGAAGGTGCTCAGTTAATGCTTGCTGAATTAAAGGTGCATATTTGCATCATCACACATATGATGATCTATGACATGTTCAAATCCTGCTGCAAGAAAGGTTCATGGAGCGGTATATCCACCTTACTTTGTGGGTTCTAACATTTATATTTTCACCTTAAAACTCCATTAAAAGAGTTATAAATCAGGTAATTTTCAAGAAAACGTGTAAATAAAAATCATTGTAGGTTTTTTCAAGGACATCCTTTATTCTGGCTTAGCTGTTGACTTTGAGGAGATGCTTGATTTCAAATGTTTTATTTCAATAATCGTTTCCTTAGAAGAAGGGTTTTCTTTGATTTCCTTTTGTGTTTATGAAATTTCTCTGTGTAACAGATTATTTAACTCTTAGCCAGGAACAAAGAGTGAAGTTGTTAAGTCAATCTATACTTATAAAACAGTTATTAACAATTATAAATTTCCCTCTCCCTTTAAGTTCCGAGTCCGGTATCTACTGCTCCATCACACATCGCTCAAGGCTCCGTGGCTGGAACAATGGCCCCGCCCTGCCCACAGAGCAGGCAGCAGGGCTCGAGGCGTAGGGCTCGGGGCCTAGGGCTGGGCCCGCTCCACAGAGGGGCAGCAGGGCTCGGGGCGTAGGGCTGGGCCCGCTCCACAGAGGGGCAGCAGGGCTCGGGGCGTAGGGCTGGGCCCGCTCCACAGAGGGGCAGCAGGGCTCGGGGCGTAGGGCTGGGCCTGCTCCACGGGGTGGCTCCACCGGCAGCACAGGTCCCAGGAAGCCTCACCCCCACACCTGGACACTGGTGCACGCAGTGGGGGCGGAGGGCTCAGTTCTCCTCCAGGGGACCCTCTTCATGTGGCCTCTCTGGAGCAAAATGGCTGGAATTTCTTTACATGGTGTTTGAGTTTTAAGGGCAAAAGCAGAAACTACAAGGTCTCTTAAGGCCTGTGTTGCAAAATTCCAGAACATCATTTCTATGACATTCTCTTGGTCAAAACAACTGAAAGAGTCAATCCGGATTCAAGGAGTGGGCCAGCAGACCCCGCTGCTACGTGGGTGAAACGGCAAGCTCCCACTGCAAAGGTCTGTATAGACCCAGAAGGCAAAATTCACTAGGTGCTGTTCTAAAGGATTCACTACGTGTAGGATCTCCAAATGGCTTGACCATTGTCACTTAGATGAGAGTAAAAAGAACCTCTCCACCAAATCCCTCTGACAGGTGGCCTGGAGTGTGTCCCCACGCCCTGGTACACCCACCAGAATTGAGTGGGCCTGGTGTGACCGGAAGGGTCCCCCCTGAGGCACACCTGGAGTCCAGTGGACAGGGCGTGGCTGAAACGAAGACTACTGTTTGAGGGAGGCCCGCAGGCTGAGCAGTTTGACAGACCTGGGTTCAGATCTCAGTTTTGCCACTTGCCTGTCCTGGGCAGGGTCCCCACCTGTATGAGTGTAATACCACTAGGGGCTGCACGAAGGTATTGCTGAGGATTACACATTTCAGGTAACGGTTCAGCACAGGACCTGATAAAGAGTGCACGCTGAACAACAGCTCCCATGTTACCTGGAATGGAAGCTCTTCCCTGTAATGAAAATAGTCCTCCTCCTCTCTCCAGGAGCCTGGTGTTAGAAGGCAGGCTGAGCCTTCCTTGGCCAGAAAGCAAGAGTGAAATTTAAACTATTGAACAGTCTGTGGGCCCTGGACAAGCCAGTCAGAACTCCAGCCAGTCTTCAAGCCCTCCTGTGCTGAGCATTAACTCTTTAGGTGCTGGATAGAGGGAGGTCTAAAAGATCCCAGGGGACAACCATGGCAGGCAGGATGGCAGGGGAGCCCACCAAGCCCACTTAGAGCAGTAGCTACGAACCAATAAATACAGAATTAGTTCGGTGTTGTAACCCCAAGTATGGCCAGCCAGGTGGGGACCAGCTAAACACCAGCCTCGTCTAAGACAGTAAGTGCCAAGACCCGTCTTCTGCAGGTGATCTGATCAGTGCAGCTGGCCTGGAAGACAGAAACCCAGACCTACCCCCTCCTGTCTGAAGGAACATGGCATAAAAAGCAATTGAATCCCAGCAACACTTCAAACCAGGGAACAAAAGTGCAACACAGCAGTGTTGTCGGGGTCCCGCTGCATGCTGTGGCCCGGCAGCCAGTAACGGGAGATAAACAGCAGCCTAGAGACAAGTGAAGATGTGCACCAGAGACAGCAGGTGAGCAGTGCCCAGGCTCTGACTGGGCAGACACCACTGCAGCAGGGACACCTCTGTGCAGCTCCAGGTGCCGGAAGCCAGGTCAGCCAAAGGCCTCGAGTCTTAAACCTGGAAAAGTGGAAGGAGAAGGGGGTTTCTTGGGGAACGTCCACACCACTGTTGCTAAGTCCAAAGATCTGTGCTTATGCTGGGGGCTGGGACAGTGAGAACACCCTTGCCTTTGAGGGCCTGTGTGTCAGTGACCAGAGAGCTCCCTGCCTGAAGGAGGGGTGTCCGGTGAGACCAGTGATGGATGATGAGAAGCAGGAGGCTAGAGGGTGAGCTCCAGCAAGCAGGGGCAAGATGGATGGCAGGATGGAGGGCAGGAACGCATTCCCAGTAAGAGCAGGGTAAGTGTGGAGGAGGCTGCTCTGCTAGGTCTTGGAGGCCTGGGCAACTGCGACCACGTGGCAGGGAGTCACTGCGTGTCTGGGGCAAGTCTTCAAGGCCTACTAAATAAGGTCCCATTTGCAAGCCTAGCCAAGACCCTGCAGTTGTGTTCCTCACCAGCATCGAGCACCCCCCCACCCCCACCAAGTGATCACTCTGATGGGGCAATGACAGCTCTCTCACAGGGCAGGTCCAGGGAGGAAGAAAGTGAGGAAAGTTAGTACGTGTGTGGAGCCTGGACAGCCTGGCCCCTGGTCCACGCCCTGTGATGCTCTGTCTCCAGCACAGGTAGGCTGGCAGCTGTGCGTGGCACTGAGCGGTCTGCTCGCTCCTTGTCCCCATGAGCTGTGTCTGCCCGAGGGGCACCATTTTCTCGTGCCCCCAAAACTACTGCACAGACCAGCAGAGGTCTCATTTGCTCATCAGGTTCTGTGAGATTTGACTGAGATTATGATTACTATGTGCTTAGCTCAGTGTTGAGAAAAATTATATATTCAGTAAATGTTCAGCCACTGTTTCACTGTTATAGTTGATGTTTGTGTTCCGAACCAAAAAAACACTTTTCTTTCCCCATGTAAACAGCCTGTGCACTGCCTGCGACCCAAGTGCACAGGCCCTCCATGTTTCCCCTTGCCTGCCCAGTGCACCCTGGTGGCTAAGGCACCCCAGGCCCCAACCCCCCCCCCCCAGTGCCACATCCTCTGTGAATCCCTCCCTGACAGCTCTTGCCTTCCTCTTTCGAACTCTTAGAGCATCAACTTCCGCATAATTCACTAGACAATTGCTCATGCTGTGCCTTGTCACAGATTCCTCCACTGTGTTGAACTGTCTCTGTACCTTCCTCATTGCCTGTGCCCCCATCCCACCACCCAGCTCTTGGATGACCCTGCAGTACCTAGCCCAGTCTCTGGCACCTAGGAGGAGCCAGGTGTATTCCTTTGGTAATGATATAAAGAGTTAAAAGTAAAGTGTCTATGGAAGGTTCTGGAATGATTATGAGGAAATCTGCAAAAAAGAAAATCAGGCCCTCAGGGGCCTTTGTGGACAGAGTCGAAGCAGATGGGGCATGCCTATGTCCACTGTCCAGGCTGCTCCCAGATGACAGACAGAGGCCCAGGGAACCCCCGTGAGATCATAGTGCAGTTCTGAGGAAAGTCTGTCACCCACAGGAACAGGGCAACCTTGGGCCTGACGAATGACCCTCTGAAACAGGGAAGAAGTGGGTTCCTGCTGCATACTTTGTGACGCCGCCCACCCCGGGTCCCTAGTTACTAAACAAGCATGTATTGAGCTTCTGGCAGAGTACAGGAAATGGCACACGACCCAGATGAATGAGACACAGACCCTGACCTAAGGGTCTGTGGGGAGGAAGTCTGCACAGGAATAGTAGATTCTTGCTCAACCAGGACCGAGTGCCAGAACCCACCCATATTAGTGCCCAAGGTGCAGGAGGGCACAGAGGAGACAGGCAGTTCACAGGAACTCCCACACCATCTGCACCCCTTTCACCAACAGTCCCATCTTCACCTCCAAAATTCCTTCCAACCCCAACTCCTTCTGGAGCTTGTCCTGGGCTCTCCACCCAGGAATCACTCCCCTGTTAGGAATATTCAGCCCTTTGGTCTAAACCTGTAGCTTCCAGATCGTCTCACAGAACATTCTGCATTGATGCTGCCAAAACCCCACTGAGACAGGCCTCTGGTTCCACAGGTGCTACAGTGACTGTGAGCCACGGAGCCACCACAGAGCCCAAGTTCAACTATCTGTTCGTTCAGCAGCCACATTAACCAACCGTGTAAATGTGTTAGTTAACTGTATAGACATAAAATCAACCTTTATCAATGAAAAAGCTTTTAAATGTTTTAAAAGGTATGAGATCTTGTTTGAAAATGGGTCCCTCTGCCAAAAACAAAAGTTTCAAAGAGATTGCTTCCTCTCGTTCACTTGGTAACTAACTGTTAATGTCCTGAAGACACTCTGACTTGTTGTCTTGTATTATCAATACGTGATGACGATAAATTAACTGTTAATTGTTGTGTGTGTGTGTGTGTTTAATGTTCTGGAAATTGAGTTCAATTCTAGAAGCAGTGGGGAGCTAACGCTGGGGTGCTGTCGTTCTGAAAGAAGAGTTTGGGCCTTTCTCCAGTTTGAAGAATTGAAGGTGTTCTCTTTAGAGGCATGTGCACAGAAGACAGGAATGAAGTCAACATCATTTTCTAAGCTTTTACAGAGAGGATGCCCATCTGCTCTGCTCTCTAATCCATCCTAACATTGATAAAATCAGTAATCCTAAAGGGTCCCCGGCTGAGCTAGCTCTTCTTAATCAAACCTGTGTCCAGACTTCATCCTCCTAAGAAGACAGCGTTATGTTGCTAGGTTTGTGGGATTTCATTTGAGGATTAGTGGGAGCTGTGAGCCCTCCAGAGTTCTTCTAACGGTAGGGACCAAGCATCATGAGTTGCCATGATCTATTGCCAGATATGTTTCAAATCATTTAGCACCAGAACTAATTTAAGTGACAGTTAAAATACAAAACGACAATTTAGTATAGATGATAAGCACATTCTAGAATCTGACTAATTTTTATTCCTGGCTTCTCCTCTGATTTGCTACATGACGTTAGAAAGTGACAACATCTTTAAGCTTCAGTTTTCTCAGTTTTGAAAAGAGATAATATTAATACCTGCCTCTTCAGTATTTTAAGGATTAAATAGGACAATATACACAAAGTGCTCAGAGAGTGCCTGGCACTTAATAAATGTTAGCTATTCTTGTTAAATAGTGAAGTTTATAAAATTATTTGCTTTTATAGAGTTAATTTAACAAGGCCTCACTCTCACTGACCCACATTCTAAAATGCTCTAGTGAATGAAAGGGAAAGGCTGCAAGTGTTTGAGACTGTGCGAAATCTCTCAGGACCACCAAACAGAATGCCCTGCACACATAGCACCATTCATTGTGTTAGGGGTATTCAGACAGGCTCCTCTGGTATTTTTTTGGGAGTGCAATTCTCAAGGCTCAGTGCTGATTTTTCATTCTTTTGAGAGTGTAAGAACTTGGTGATCAAACCTAGAGCCCAAAGATGTCAAGAAGCTCAGCAGTAAGAAAACACATGTTTTGGAAGCAGAGAGATATGGGCTGAGAGCCTCACTTAACCAAAATTGTGTGACCACAGGCAATACCTTAACTTCTATCAGTCTCATTTTTCTTTTTTGTCAAATGGGACAAGTAAAATAAATCTTTGTGAACTGTTATAAGGATTAAGCCAAAGTATGTAGAGCAAATAAACTGAATTTTTTTTCCTGTGTAACATTAAGCGAGGCAACATCTGAACATCAATTTCCTCATGAAGATAACGAGGATGGACATAATCTGTCAGGGGTTTCTTTACACTTTTACTGAGTCATAACTGACATGTGATAAACTACATATATAGCAAGTATACAAGTCTGTAAGTTTTTACCTATATTTAAATCCATAAAACCACTATCACAATCAAGATAATGAATATATTTATACTTTCATCACACTCAAATGCTGCTTCATACTTCTTTGTAATCCTTCTCTCCTGCCCCTCCCCGGGCCACCCTCACCTATGAATTCAGGCAACCAACTGTTTTGATTTGATTTCTATTATTCTGCACTAGGATGACTGTCCTAGAAGTTTAGGTAAATGGAATAATACAGTAAGTACTCTGTTTTGTGTGACTTTCTTCACTCAGCATAATTATTTTGAGAGTCATCATAGTATGTATCCACAGTTCGTTATTTTTATTGCTGAGTAATATTCCACTAAATAAATATAGCACAAAATATTTATCTTTTGGCCTGTTGAGAAACATTTGGGTTGTTTCCAGTCTCAGACTATTCCAAATAAAGTTGCACTGAGCATCTGTACACAAGTCTCTCTATGGACATAGGATCCATTGCTCTCAGTTAGAGGAACTCCAGGTTGGCAGTATTTTTCTTTCAGGACGTTAAGGATGCTGCCCCATTCTCTTCTCACTAGTGCTTTTCCTGAAGAGAGTTTCTGGCATTTCTATCTACTTTCCTGGACATTATGTCTCATCTTCCTCTGACTGCTCTTAAGTTTTTCTTTATAGTACTGATTTTGAGAAAATTTATTATGTGCCTTATTGTCATTTTATTTATATCTATTTTAGTTTTAACTCATTTAGATTCTTGAATTTGTGAGCCTCAGCTAAAGAACATCTACTCTGGAGTTCGAAATGGAGTAATAGTTTGCAGAACCAGGTGTATTACGGTAAGACAGCTTATACATGACTAACATGACAATGTGCAGCGTTTCTCTTTCTAGCCCTCCTGGCTCACGGGCAGTACCAAGCAAACGGACCCTGTGGAGAAAGTGGCTCAAACCTTTGTGTTCTGGGTCAACCAAGTGCCATAAGGATTTTTATTAATGGGAGATACTTCAGGTAGACTCTTGTATTCCACCAAAAATAAAAATAAATAATTAATAGATATAAGAAAGGAGAGACTGGGTGTAGGGAAAAGAGGGTATTTTGGCACTCTGATACACCAAATGCAACTTATCAACAATGTTGCAAAAAATGCCTCCCCTGACTGGCTAAATTCATACAATTCTCAGGTGGATGTACTCTATGGTCTAGTCTTTTCTAAGAGTTTTAGAATACACTAAAAATATTAATGCAAAAAGAAGAAGAAGGGGGAGGAAGAAGCAGAGAAGGGGGAGGAAGAGGAAGGAGGAAAAGGGAAAGGGTGGGAAGGAAAGGGCAGGGCAAGTGTCTAAGCAGATGACTGCACTCTAACACCTTGGTGCTGTACATGTATCTTAAGAACTCTGCTGTCATTCCTGGTCTCCTCTCACAAGTCTACATTCAGCCCCTTAGGAGAACTGAAAATGATTCTTCAGATGCACCAGGAGAGCTGATATAAGAAAAGACTTTTTAAAATGCCTTTATCACATTAAGTCATCATACAGACTGATATGAAAACAATAGAGGGAAAGGGAAAATAATGTCCTTTCTGAGTAAGGGGAACAAATATAAATAAAAAAAGAACTCTAAAAAGATTTCATGAGGAACACATTTCTGTCTCCCACAGACACAACAGCTGAACTTGGGCAAAGCAACATGATTTTGGTACAGGCCCTGGATCCTGAAACAGGCATAATCAATACAGATGAGAGGCTTGGTTTCTTGTGACATTGTTGATGCACAAATGCCTCCTCTCGCTATAAACTATATTAAAGAAACACATGATAAAACGTTCTTCATAAAATGTAAAATTCAAAGCTTGATGTGAAAGAAAAGGAAATCTCTAACGTGTCAAGAATGAAGAGGCAAAGCGTAAAGGGAAGTTACTGTCACGGTGGCTCAGGGAGGATGAGGCCAGATACAGGCTCTAGGGGCTGAGAGTTGGGGTTTTAAGACACTCAGGAATGCAGGGTCACAGGGGACACAGCCCCATATTACAGGGATATGGCAACCCACAGGACAGACCCATCACAGGGACACAGGATCTCTGTGCTCTAATATCCCGTTGTACAATTACAACAAAATTTATCTGTCAATTCTCCAACTCATGAATATATGAGTTCTTTCTGGTCTTCATGAATATGGGTATTGCTGTTATGAAAAGTCTTATACAAGGCTTGGTGCACAAAAACAAGCATTTCTTCAGGTTATATTGTCTAGGAGTAGAAATTGCTGGGTCTTTAGGTATTAGAAGTTGTTTATAAAATGTGATATTCTCTGATGTCTTGATTTTTACTAACTGATGGGTATAAAATGGTTTCACATTGTGGTGGTTTATTTGCAATTGTTTGATATATGATACTAATGAGGCAGATCATTTTCATACTCTTAGGATATTCAGGTTTCCCTTCTTTAATTCATCAGTTCATCTTTTGTCCATTTTTCTGTTGAGAATTTTAAGATTTATTTATATATTCTAGATATTAATTCTTTCACAAGAACATGGGTCACAAATATATTTTTTCACTTTCTGGGTATTTTTTTACTTTATGGAAGTTTATGATAAATAAAAGTTTTTAATTTTGCTGTCAAATGTAACAATCTTTCCTTAGTAGTTAGAATTTTTGCCACCATTTTAATAAATCATGTCCTACCCCAAAGCTGTAATCTACAGAGGTTAGCAAAAAGGTTTATAGTTGTGAGTACATGAAACACAGTTTATTCTTTTATTACTTTTTAATTTATTAATTATTGTATATTTTGTCTTATTATTATTTTATATCCTTAGTTATGATTTATCCTTCAGATAATAATAGCTAGTAATTTAACTGACTTTTGCCCACCCCTGTAATCTCTGGTATTGTCTCAAAACATATGAGTTGAACTTTTATCTTAATTTTTTGTCATATTTTAGGACTGAACCCAATTACATATCTTTAATGTGTAAATGGTCCCAGTGTCATCTACAAACACCACCTTCCTTTCCTCCACTGATTTGCAATTCCAGGTTTGTCTGAACTAAGCTCCCATGTATGTGAGCTACTTCTGGGTTTTCCATTCACGTCCACAGGCCTACTTTTCTATCCATATCCTAATACTTCACTTAATTACTTTTATAGATTTAAAATAAATCTTGGCATCTGGCAGGCCACCATATTTTTCCCCTCCAGGAGTGTTAGCTACATTGTCCTGCATAAATTTTAGACTTAATTCCCAAAACCAAAATCAAATATCTCCCAACACCACACACACTCACAAACACACACAAACAAACCTGTTTTTAGACTATTTTCTAAAGTTTAGTACAGAAAATTAAAGCAAGAAAATATTAACAGAAACATGGTATGATAATATTAATATCAATTTATACTGAGATAAAATGCATCTTTAAGCAAAAAACAGGGTCTTAATGATGGAAAAAAAAATTCACCAGCAAGATACAGTGGTACCTTGACACACGAGCACTTTAAATCACAAGCAATTTGAGAGACAAGTGGTCACTCATGGAATTTTTTGCTTGAAGTCACGAGCAGATATTTGAATCCCGAGCTTCCGCCATCCTCCACTAGATAGCCTGCTGAACGTTCTGAAAAGGGGGAAAAAACAAACTTCCATGGAGAGGTTTTTGTTGAAATGGCCTCTAAGTGAAAGCAAGGAAAGTGTGAAGAAAAAACCAAAAGTCAGTAAAGAAAATGATGATGCTTGGGCAAAGTAAAAAAATAACAATTAAGTTTAGTGATAAAGTTACATATCATACGTAGTGTATAAGTTAAATTGTGCAATTAAATGTAGCATTAAGTGTGTAGAGAGTAAGTTATGTTATGCGATAGT